>NC_139145.1:111563998-112105684 GCF_964270905.1 Leucopleurus acutus | reverse complement strand
AGCAGGGGCTACTCTTCGTTGTGGTGAGCAGGGCTACTCTTCGTTGTGGTGTGTGGGCTTCTCATTGTGATGGCTTGTCTTGTTGCTGAGCACGGGCCCTAAGCACACAGACTTCAGTAGTTGTGGCACGCAGACTTCAGTAGTTGTGGCTTGCGGGCTCTAGAGAGCAGCTCATTAGTTGTGGCACACGGGCTTAGTTGCTCCGGGACATGTGGGATCTTCCTGGACCAGGGCTTGAACCTACGTCCTCTGCATTGGCAGGCGGATTCTTAAGCACTGCGCCACCAGGCAAGTCCCAAGTTTGACTATTTTTTATGCCTCATATAAGTGAAATCACACAGTATTTGCCTTTTTGTGACTGTCTTATTTCATGTAGCATAATGTCCTCAAGGTTCATCCATGCTGTAACATGTGCCAGGATTTTCTTCTTTCTTAAGGCTGAACAATATTCCATTGTATATATACTCCATATTTGCTTTATCCATTCCTCTATTGATGGACATTTGGGTTGCTTCCATCTCTTGGCTACTGTGAATAATACTGCAGTGTACATGTGTATGCAGTTATCTCTTCAAGATCCTGCTTTCAATTCTTTTGCATATATACCCAAAAATGAGATTGCTAGATCATATGGTAATTCTATTTTTAATTTTTTGAGGAAATTTTTGTTTTTGATAGTGCCTACATCATTTACATTCCCATCAACAGTGTACAGAGTTCCAATTTCTCTGCATCCTTGCCAACACTTAATATTTTCTTTCTTTTGATAGTGGCCTCCTAACAGGAGTACAGTGAGAATCTTTCTCCGTTTTCGCAATTTCCCAGAGATTGCATTTTAATTTGGCTAATGCTTAGTAGTATAGGTATTAACTTTTTTCTTGAATAGAGGAGCAAACGAAAAATCTATTCCTTTCTGCATTATAGACTAAGTACATGTCGTAGTTCTAAAGGTCCTCAGTCAAGCTGCCCATTACCCATCTTGATTAATTCTTACACTTTAACTTACACATGGATAGTTCCACAGTGCTCACCAAGTTCCCTAGTTCTGGTCTTTGAAGTCCAAGCCCAAAGTGCATAGCGTTGGTCCAATACCATATCGTAACATCTGTTTGGCCTGCTGTCTCAGATAGAGGTGTGATCACTGGGAGGAATCACTAGTTTTTCCCCGGGAATGATAAGCTGGAGAAAGGTTAGACTTGGGGAGACCAAGATAAATGAGAAAGAACTAGATCAAGCTCCCAGGGAATGACACTGACAAAGGCTGCAAAGACTTGTCAGTGTAGGTGTTGGGCAGAGGTGGGATCAGGGATCATTGTGGGCACAGCTAGCATCAGCTAGAGAGCTTGTTATGTAGCAGCTTGGATCATTTCTGACCAGGGCCCAGCAGATGGAGAGGGTCCATGAATAATGGTGTGGCAGAAATAGTAGGTTCTTTCTCACATTAGAGAAATGGCCAAAGTTGAGGGCTTAATGCCTCTGTGTTTCTCCACTGGATTTTCCCCAAACAGATGATTTGCAGTTAGAATTTCAAGGGTCAGTTTATCCACGTGGTTCGCGGGGTAGAAATATGATTTTGCAGTTCCCAGGTCAAGGTTAAATACAGAGCTCCTCTCACTGTGGGAGGTGGGGACATTCCAGGGTTGTGTCCATGTGTGGCCCATGGCACTTGTTGAAGCCCATTAGAGCCAACATCATCTCCAGAGGTGCCCTCTCCTCTGCCCCATGTGTCTTAGTCACGTCTACCCACTAATATGTGCCCCTTTATCTCTCATTTTTACCATGATTTCCGCCCCCCTCCAGCAATCCTTCTATTAAACACTTTGTTTTTGGCCACCTCATTGCATCTTGATTTTTTGTGTGTGGTAAGCGGGCCTCTCACTGTTGTGGCCTCTCCTGTTGCGGAGCACAGACTCCGGACGCGCAGCCTCAGCGGCCATGGCTCAGGGACCCAGCCGTTCCGTGGCTTGTGGGATCTTTCCGGACCAGGGCACGAACCCATGTCCCCTGCATCGGAAGGCGGACTCTCAACCACTGCGCCACCAGGGAAGCCCAGCATCTTGATTTTTTTTCTCTTTCTGTAGCTGTCTTCTGATTATTTTTAATGTATTTACTTCCCATCTTGTTCTTAAAAGTATTTAAGGTGGTAGTTCAAAGAGGCACATGGTACACTGGATTAAAACTAAAATAGATAAGGAAATCAGGCAATGGAGGAAAATCGTATGAGGCCATGGGTATGGTTAGTGAACAAGTGAGTACTGTGTGGTCCTCTGCAGTTCCTAAAGTCACTCTGATTTTGGTTCTGAATGTAATCAGTTATGTGATTCATATTGAAAGCTAAGAATAGATTGGTGTGCAGGCACATCTTTTCTTGCTCCTGAGACTTGAGAATAATTTATCCTGTGGATCCTCATAAAAGAGACACTGTGAATAGAAAGCTTAGAATTATACTGGGGTCTAGGGAGCTCTTTGGCATTTTTCTGAAAAGGTGAAACAAAGGAATTATAGATCTAGTTTTTCCTTTTATTTTGCATTGGTATATAGGCAATACTGATCATGAATAGTTCTAGAAAAGTCATGGATGAAACACTTTACTTCAGTGTCAGCCTGACAAGTTGTGTCTGTGTCTGTGTGTGTGTGCGCACGCGCGCATGCACAGAATGTCTACAGAAGCCAAGAGTGCTGCCGTATTAACTCTGCTATCTAGTCTTGAAAATTCCAGTTGGCAAAGTAAAGGGAGACAATGATCTGTCTTTAATTTGAAAGATGTTTGCGTGTGCTTTGCATAATGGTAACACTTAAGACAGCTGGCAGACTTGAATAAGAAGCCCTGTGCCAAGAGTTTGTACAGTTTCTGCTTTTCACCTCAGGATGCAACTCCACAAACCTCATTGCATGAGATCAGCTTCACCATTAGGCCCATACTGAGGTCGTGGGTCTCCCTCACCACTGTCCAGCTAGACAGTTTCAGGGTACGCTCTTTGAAAAATGCTAGTAACCTTTGTCCAGTTTTATTGTCATTGCAGTTATAATGCCAGCCTTGCAATATTTCCTGGCAAGAGAACTTCAAATGACATGAAGGGAAAGAAGAGAAATAGGAAATATCCCTCAAAATGAGCAAGACTGTGAACTTCGGAGGGAAAAATAATGCAGTTGGTTTCACCCCCACCCAGTCCCCAGATCTGTTCCAGGCTCACCCAACATTCATTAGTGCCCCTCTTTCTTCCTACCACGAAGTCCCCACCTTCTGCTATCCTGGGTCCTTCTAAAAAGCACAAATATCAGCCCAGCTCACATCCAGATTCCACCCAGTGGTGAGATCTCAACAAAAAACATAACCGACAGCAGGCAAGAAAGGAGAGCCATGGGGCAGCTCACTCACTGTGTTTGGATCTCTTACCCCGTCAGCGTTCTCTTGGGCCATGGCTGTGCAACCAGTCTAAGCATCGCTGCACGACCCACATCACTAGTGTCTGTTTCTGTATTCTTAGTTTGAAAATTGCCTGCCTGTGGGCTGAAAGTGCTCCCAATTTTAGCATTTGTTTTGAGCCCACATCTGCCCACTCGTTCTGCAGGCAAAGCTGCTTGGCATGGAACTTGACTGAAAGTGAACCTGGCAGAAGGAAACGCTTCTTTCCCCCCACAGTGCTGGCATGGTTTCTCCTCTCTGTAGGTGCCCGTTTGCTGACAGTGTTAGTCTGTGCTTTCCTGTTCTTTCAGTGGACTTTCGGGCCCTGTCCAGCTCTCTCGCTGGGAAGTTTTTTGGGTTCAGTGTAATTGCTGACTAAATGATGTGCTCATTTGCCTCAGAGGAATGAATGGTTGAATCAGACCAAGGACATACATTTGATATTCTACTTGCTCTTGCAAAGCAGATGCCTTCTATTACTGCATTTTGAGGGAGTTATTTAGAAAATAATAAAACTAACAGCTAAGCACTGATTTTTATGTCTCCATCCTGCATCACTGCCAGCTTGACTGTAATTATGTCATTGGAGGAAAGATTCTAACCATTTCCCTTCCCTGGCCCCTTTGTTTTTCAAAAGAGCTGACTTGGGGCCATATTTCTAAGGGAGTAAATCACATGCAAGTGTGAAAATGGCTTTATGTGAAGTTATTAGGGATTTTGTCAAGTTTGTTGAGTGAAATCTTGAATGGAATGGTAAAGGGAGTTGAGTTGAGAGTAGCTCTGCTGACAGGGGTAAATGGAAAACTAGTGGAGGTGATACAGCTTTTGTCGGTTGATGAAAAGCCCAAGGAAAAAGAAATGGAAGAGTTGTTGGAAATTTATGACATTCTTGTAGTGCTTTTCCTGAAAAGAACACACACAAAGTTGTAATTTTACCTGGTTACTAAGCTAGCGCAAGGGGTGTGGTAATAGCTTAAATGTGACTCTGGACTGTTTCTTTTACTCATGGGATGTTAGCTGCAGTGAAGAGGCACAGATTATCTTAAAAAATCTCTCAACTGTTCATTGTAAAAATTTCCACTTGCTTCCTGCTGATCTGTAGCTCTCGGACAGGGCTATCCAATAGAACCTTCTGGGAGGATGGAAATGCTGTTCAGTACTGTAGCCACTCACCACACGTGGCTACTGAGCACTTGAAGTGTGCCCAGTGCAAGTGAGGAAGTGAAATATTCGCTTAAATTGAGTTTTCATTTAAACTGACATAGCCACTTTGGGCTCGTGTTACCATTTTGGACAGTACAGCCGTAGATCCTTAGGCAGGGGGGCTCCTTGAATTGTCTTAAGGGAGCAACCTAGGCAAAGAACTAATGAAGTCCCAATTTTCATTTACCATCTGGAAAAAGTCCCTCTTTTCCCACTCCAAGAAGGGAGAAACATTCTGGAGGGCGGGGAAGCCACTATATCCTCTTCTTTTTATCAGTAACATCTGTTGTGTTGAACAAAAGGGGCTTGGGAGGGTCCACCAGGCTCAGCGGGGTCAGCAAGACAGGTGTGGAGATGAGCCACAGTTAGACTTCGTGTCGTTAACATTCCGCCAGGAAGAGTGACTCGATTTCATGATAAAGTCCTTTAAAAATATAGACTAACATGAAATGCTTATTATCCATAATGAACTTTTGTGTTTCCATGCATGATACTGACAAGAAGCTCTTGAATTCATGGCCTGGTTGTTAAAATTCATGATGTTTTAAAGCAGCAGTGCTGGAGTCTGCGCCGGTGGACCGAGCAGGAGTGGAAAGCTCCCCCGCGGCAGATGCCACCGAACCTTCACCTTGCAGGTCACCCTCAACTCCTCGGCACCTCCGCTACCGCCAGCCCGGAGGTGAGCGCTCAGAAGGGGACTCAGAAACACGCAAGCGAGGGATGATTCTAGCTCCTGAATCTTTTGTTTGCCTTACTGTTTCACTCCCCGAATATTTTTAGTCTCAGTTATGAAAAGTAATGGGAAGCAAATGTTACTGTAGGACCAAGTAGTAGAAAATAAATGATTAGAGAGTATGTCATTAGTATAACCAATATTTATTTGACCCCATCATTGCATGACACTTTGTGTGGAGTAACCTGAATTGAGAAGCCTGTTCTTAGTTGCTAGTTGATTGAATTTCAGTGCTGATTTCACCAAAATGTTCCCAGACTCTGATACCTTACCATGAATCCCAGTGTAGTCTGTATTAAATAGGTTCATCTGGGACACAGAATTGTCGGGGGGGACCTTATTAAGAACACTGTTTCAGCTAAAATAAAGTCCAGTTGCATGGAGCGCCAATCTTCATTCTTACTAGTGGCAGAATCTGGTATCTTTTCTGTAGTTATGAAAATTATAAAACATTATCCCATAATTTGTTTTAGAATATAGCAAATGTTTTCTAATTGGAGGGAAGACAGAACAAAAGACAGAAATCTTTTATCTCCTCATTGCTCACATAAATATATCCAAATTACAGTTGTTTTAGAAATGTTTTCTTCTTTTCTCCTCAAGCCAATTATTTCAAGTTGGAAGGGAAAATTATTCAATTATGAAACCAGATTCACCCTAAGTAACCCATGTAAAACGTAGACGTTTTCTGACTCTCATACTCCTGCTTTAAGTAAGGCAGTTTAGCAAAAGATAGAGTGCGTGGCTCCAAATGGTCCTTTCATTTGCAGCCTTAGCCTCGTGGTGGAAGCTGTTTTCATTGCCGTCACCTCCAAGAGAAGCTAGTCTGGGTCAGACTGTGGTCAGCAGATTTGCCCGGATGGATATTAGCCCTTTGGGGCTTCTGGTCCGTCGTGGGTCACCCTGACATTTGGATAGCTCTGAAAAAACCAAGGGTAACAAGCTAGATTCCCTGGCTTGTTATAGGACTACTATGGAATTAGCCAAATCTCTTTACTCCTCTTAGAGGCTTGGTCAGTCCAAGCCTTGGCAACTTCTTTGACCATTGCCGTGTGGGACAGACTCCCTTGAGTTCATTAAACCTGTAAGAGTTTGGGGCCAAAGTCTGTGAAAGCAAAACTTTACCAAGGCAAGATTAAATGCTGTCCACTTGGTTACTATTATTAGAGCTCTGTTTTAGTACAGTCTCTTTCGTATGTTTATATTCATGTAAAATGTTTTTAAATTTATATAAACATCATTTGGAAATCCTCATCCTGTTTGTGGATTAACTAAGTCCTTTGTTTCTTTCCTGATCTGACTAAATCCCAGCGACACAGGAAGAAAGCCAAAATCTGTGATAATATGGTGGATCCAAATGGGGACAGTATCACACATTTTCTCACTGTGTAGCTGAATTTTGCCTGTTCATCTGTCTACTTGCCACCTTGCTTCACAAATGTTTTCAGGCTACTGCTGAAGGAGAGGGTAGAGCTGTTCTTTGCTTTCATGCTTGGGTACATTAAGCAGCTCTTTGCTTCCCCTCTTATTTATTTTAAGCATGACTATATAACTTTAGGGGCAAACTAATCAAAAATCACAGAATCACAGGGAGCTATCTTCACTAAAAGCCTGAGTGAGAAAAACAGTGAGGTTGTCAGCAATATTAGCCAATGCTGTGTGTAAGCATCTGAGTGAGAGGGGCTGCCTAAAGGTGCTGAGTGCATCCTTCGATTTCAGAACCCATCTCTGCTTCTAAAGGTACTTTGAGAAGAAAATTCCATCAGTAAAATGTAGAATATTTTTTTAAAATATTTTTTATATTGAGATAAAATTCACATACCATAAGATTCACCCTTTTAAAATACACAGTTCAGTGGTTTTTATATATTCACAAGGCTGGGCAGCCATGACTACTATCTCATTCCAGAACATTTTCATCCCCTCCCCCACTAAGGGACCATGTCCTCATTAGTAGTCACTCCCCATTCCCATCTCCCCGCCAGCCCCTGGAAACCACTAATTTACTCTCTGTCTCTATGGATTTACCTAATCAGGACATTTAATGTAAATGGGATCATACAATATGTGACTCTTTATGACTGACGTTCACTTAGCATGATGTTTTCAAGGTACATTCATGTTGTAGTATGTATTAGTACTTCATTCCTTTTTGTGGCTAAATGATATTCCCTTGTATGAAAATTTTTGATTTGGTTTATCATTTCACCAGTTAGTGGACATTTGATTGTTTTTACTTTTTGGCTGTTATGAATAATGCTGCTGTGGATGTTCACGTATAAGTTTTTGTGTAGATGTATGCTTTCATTTCTCTTGGGGCTATACCTAGAATGGACTTGCTAATATAGAATCTTGTTATTTGCCTATTAATAAGGACAATGCAGGGTATTTGCATTCATCCAGTGCTGGAATGAAAATGAGAATTTTTATTACGTTATATTATCCAACTGTCTCACCATGCCATTTCCATTCTTTTGAAATAACCAGGACAGACCGCCGACAACTCCCACTGCTCTGTTTCGCCTGCTTCTGCTTTTGCAATTGCCACAGCTGCAGCAGGACATGGGAGTCCACCTGGTGAGTAGGGGCCAGCAGCTGAGTGCAGACACATGGCAATTTATGGTAAATCAGTGGTCCTTGCCTGCCAGCGTCTTGATGATACACTGGGCAGCTTCTTAAGAATGCAGATTCCCAGCCCCCTAAGTCAGTGCATCTTGGCGTGATACCGTCTTTTAAATAAGCACCTTCAGGTGAGTCTCACACAGGTGGCCTGTGCGTAACCCTTTTGAGAACTTCTGTATCAGAGAAGGATGTGTTATTTCTTTCACGTTGTTTTATGGAGTTCTTTAACCTTTTAGCAAAATTGTCGAGAACACGTGGTTCCCTTTTAACTGAGTCCAGTGCTGAAAGCATATGCAAGGTGGGAGGGAAGGTTTGTGGAGGGGGCGGGGAGGAGGGAGGGATCTATTGCTTTAGAGGACTCAAAATTCATTTCCAGTAGCTCCATGATGCTTTCTGAGTTGCTATCAGTTAATCTTCAGGGTAAAGAAGTACTTAAAATAAAAGCACGGTATTTTAAATAGATGAAAAATTATATTCATGATCTCTGTCCTCTTCTCTCATGTGCAAGGAGGACGTTATGTTAAAATAAATCCGTATGTGGTTTAAACAGCCTTGTTGCTGTAAGTATCTTCACCTAAACTAATTCTCTGTGTTCCGGGAGTGTATTTTTGGTGTATTTTGTTAATTAGCCGTTGCTCACCTACCAGAGAAGTCCATTTCCAAAGCCTATGAACCTATATTCAACAAGAGTAACTGGTAGGTACTGTCTGTGTGAAATCTAAGTTGAAGTAAGTACAAAGAGATACACTATAAGGAACATGAATTACCATAGTAATTCATAGTTACCTATCTGTCTATCTATCTAGATAGATAGATATCCCATCTGAATGGAAAACCTTTGCACTTTGACTACATTCCACATCTTAAATATTTCACCACACACACTTCACTGGATGTGGTCAGGCAAATTGGGGATGTTCTTTACCCCAAATATTCCCAGAACCTTCCCCTCAGTTCCCATCAGTAGAACACAATACAGCCTGTAATGGTAATAGTATTGACGTCTTCTCAATCCAGTCGGCTTCTGTTGTTGACTACATGTTATAATAATGAACATTTCTTTGATGAGATAATAAAGGAGTCTTCCCTACACTTCTGGCAGAATTGGTTATCAACTGTGATTTGCTAAGACCTTCTTCTGTCTTTTGTTCTCACAAGCTAGTCTGTCTTTGGAAAAAGTGAAATACAGAGCTTCCTCGCAGGTCTCTTAATTTAAATGTGGTTTGTAAGGGAAAATAGTTTTTAGGTCAATTCAGGATGAGACCATTTCCCCATTTGCTGGAGGCTGGTTCGGGGAAGGTATCTTTTTTTCACCTGAGATTGAAGCAAAGTTCTAACGGAGACTGGCTTTCAGACTTGGGCTTGCCCGTGCCTGATGGGCCAGAGGATAAAGTAACCACAATAGCCAGGTCTTCCTCACTATCCGAACACTGCTGCTGCTCTGCGGCCTGTTCCTGCTTCTCCCTTGCAGCCGAAAGAGCCTTAGCAAGAAAGCTCTCCTCAGTGAGCCAGCTGAGGAGGGGCAGCCTGCTGACTGACAACAGCCAGCACTGCTAGGTGCAGGGTGGCCTGGACCTCCTGTTTTATCACACTGCTGCCGACGTTGCCTGTAATGGGGTCTGGAGCCACATGATTCAAGTTTAGACATACATGACATAAAGGATGGCTTTGGCAGTATCTGTGGCCCCGCTGTCAAGGCAGCAAGTTGCACAGGGGTCAGTTTCGGTGGCTAATGGTGGTACGAAAGAGGGTCTGTTTTGGAGTAGGGATCAGTACGTCCCTGGGGCTCGGCTGCTTCATGGATCTAGCCCCACAGGAGAGTCCACCTGCCTACGAGAACTTGGCAGAAGGGCTCAGGTTCATAGGCCACTAGGGCAGGTGGATACAGAACAGAAAGAGAGGAAGTGCTAGGAAGATGATCTGGACTCCTTGGCTGGTCAGGGAGAGGAGAGCCTGCTACTGCCCAGAGAAGCCCTAGACCCAGAGAGACAGGTGACCAAAGGAAGCTAGTGCTACCTAATGTTTAAGTCTCAAACCAGGCCTTGTATCCACTCTCTGAATCAGGAATTATGACCCGAATGCACACTGGAACGTGGAGAGCCTGCAGAGGTGAGCAGGAGGGAAGGTGGTGTAGATAAGTGAACATCTCATGCTCACATCCATTTTTCCAGGCTTCCTGTCTGCTTGTCTGGCTGCAATATGGGACCACCTGGTGGTGCTGCTCTGCTGTGTGTGTGGCTTATAGCCTGAAACAACGTGCCGCCCGGCCAAGCCATGCGGTCTGCAGAGTGGGCTTTCATGTTTCAGGCTCCTCTTCGGGTTCCCTCTTGCTTTAATCCTCTCTCACCTCCCTGCCCTCAACCTCTACCTCCATCAAAATACACGGGAATCTGGCAACTCTGGGTTAGAACTGTCAGTTAGTGATTATGCTTTCAAATATTCACTGCAGGCATTTGCACGTAAGCCATTTCTCTTTAATGATTGCTTAGAAGGTAATTTTACTGCATTAAAAGGTATTTAAATTTAGCAGAAGGATGGACAGAAAATTTTCTTCGCAAAGAGGCCAGATAAGACGTGCATGCCGTAAAGTCAGAGAAAGTTGATTTATCTGTGGAAGGTGGCCTGGTATGTACTCAGGATTGCCAGTCCTGCCACTCGGGTCTGAGCCTGCCTGATTTCCACACACACTGGAAAAGACTGGAATTTCCCCTCTGGTTTCTTTAAGGACTTAGAGCCTGTACTTTCCAAAGATGGGTGTCTCTTCCTTCCATGTCATGCTCCGTTTCCTTGTAGACCAACAGGAGTACCTCTGCTGGAGAGGAAGGAAAGCCTGATCTGTGGGCATGATTGTGACATGATTAATTCTCCTTAACTTCACATTATAAAGAGTTCACAGTTTATTTAGTGCTTGCCTTGCGATTGGCAGCCAAGTTACATTAGGCCCACTGTGGATGGATCCGGGATTTGTGGGGTCTAACACTTACACAGTCTGCCTCAAGGAAAAGAATATAAAATTACAAACCTTTAGAGCACCTCCCAGGGCTTTGGAAGAGGCCCATACACATTGAGAGGCCCCGAGGCTTAAGCTTCCTGGTAAATCTGTTTATGAGTCCAGCCCTGATCATTCTTGGAATCAGAGCAGCTTTAGGAAATTTTGATCACGGGGTGGCGGGTGGAGGTGGGAGTGGGACCAGTGATCATCAATCAGTCAAATAAGTGCTAACTCTATAAGTTTTAGCTCTATGCAAGACTGAGACAAAAAAACAGTGAGTCTTATGAGCCACCACACTGGCTGAAATGTACTTTCAAGCATCTGCTCAAATTTAGGAGCTCTGCATTCAAGTAGAATTAAAATCTGTGCCTTTCAGATGGCTGCTGATACAGGGAATCTGCAGGTGCAGTTTGGATATAGTTATGATATGAATAGAAATGCAAATCCAATAAATACACATATCAGGGCATATCATGGTGCTTACTATATACCTAAAGCTCTGGGATTAATGATAGGGTTTATGAAATGATCTAAAATGAAATATGAAAGTGTGAGGTGGGTTATTTTTATGAGAGTAGAAATAACGGCAGTGGAGGTACTACAAGCAACTCTTGATTATCTGTGAAAAGATTATAGGTTTTACCATTCTATGCAAGTCAGAGTAAATTAACAAAGTAGAGGAATGGCTGAATGCATTTATAGGAAAATTAATGGCACAGTTACAATTGCTTAGAGAAATAGTGAGTTCTTTACTGGTGGTGACTTTGTACTTGTAAAATAGATCATTCATAATCTGTGTTTTCCTCTGTTAAACCACTCAGGCTTGTGTAGCCAATAGTAGATCTGAGCTTGGTGTGAATTGGGCTTGGACTCACTTTTTAAAATACCAATAACTGGTCCCACCCCCAGAGATTATGACTTGATTGGTCTGGGTACATCTGGGGCATCAGGATTTTTAAAGTTCCCTATGTGATACTTATGTGGAACCAAGATGGAGAATCACTAAACTAGATGGAGAAGGTGTATTTGTTCCTTCTCTGGTTGTAGCATTCCTACAACCAGTTTGAGACATATTTTTTATTGTTTTTTTTTTTCCAAAATATATAAAAACCATTTTACAATAAAAATGTCTTAAGATAGCTAGTTGAATTTTGGGAGACAGAATGTATCTCATTTACATTTTTTAATGAAAACATTATTATCACTATTATTAATGAAAAACAAAGAGCTTTGGCAAACCAAATGTAAGTTAACAGTGATTCCAAGCCTTACTTTAAATTCTTTATTTATTTTTAAGTGTCATGGGTACAACATTGTATTTCAACTTACGTATTCACTACTGTGTGCTTACCATGGAAAGTTTAATTTCCATCCATCACTATGCAGTTGACTCCCTTTACCCATTTTACCCTCCCCCATGTCCCTTTCGCCTTGGTGACCATTAATCTTTTCTCTGTATCTATGTTCGTTTTTGTTTGGTTTGGTTGTTTATTTCATTTTTTTCTTTTTGGTTGTTTATTTTATTTTATTTTTTTATATTCCTCATATGAGTGAAAACATATGGCATTTGTCTTTTTCCATCTGACTTATTCCACTTAGCATAATACCCTCAAGGTCCATCCACATTGTTGCAAATGGCAAGATTTCATCTTTCTGTTATGGCTGAGTAGTATTGCATTGTGCATATATATTACATCTTTATCCATTCATCCATTGATGAGCCTTAGGTTGTTTCCATATCTTGGCTATTGTAAATAATGCTACACTGAGTATAGGGGTGCATATGTCTTTTTGAATTAGTATCTTCATTTTCTTTGGATAAACACTCAGAAATGGAATAGCTGGATTATATGGTAATTCTGTTCTTAATTTTTTGAGGAATCTCGATACTGTCTTCCATAGTGGCTGCACCAATTTACATTCCCACCACCAGTGTATGAGTGTTCCCTTTTCTCATCATCCTCACCAACACTTGTTATTTCCTGTCTTTTTGAGAATAGCCATTCTAACTGGCGTGAGGTGATACATCATTGTGGTTTTGATTTGCATTTCCCTAATAATTAGTGATATTGAACATCATTTTATGTGCCTACTGGCCATCTGTATGTCTTCTTTGGAAAAATGTCTACTCAGATCCTCTGCCCATTTTTTAATCAGGGTGTTTGTTTTGTTGTTGTGGAGTTGTATGAGTTCTTTATATATTTTGGATATTAAACTCCTATTGGATATATGATTTTCAAGTATATTCTCCCATTCAGTAGGTTGTCTTATTGTTTTGCTGATGGTTTCCTTTGCTGTGCAGAAGTTTTTTAGTTTGATGTAGTCTCATTTGTTTATCTTTGCTTTTGTTTCCCTTGTCTCAGGAGACATATCCAGAAAGATACTGCTAAGACCAATGTTAAAAAGTGTACTGCATATGTTTTTTTCTAGGAATTCTATGATTTTAGGTCTTACATTCAAGTCTTTAATCCATTTTGAGTTGAGTTTTGTATATGGAGTAAAATAGTGGCCTAGTTTCATTCTTTTGCATATGACCGTCCAGTTTTCCCAATACCATTTATGGAAGAGGCTATCCTTTCTCCCATTGTATGTTCTTTGCTCCTTTGTCATAAATTATAATTGTCCATCTATATGTGGGTTTATTCTGGGCTCTCAACTCTGTTTCATTAATCTGTGTCTTTTTTATGCCAATATCATGCTGTTTTGATTACTATAGCTTTGTACAGTTATACCTCATTTTATTGCACTTTGCTTTATTGTGTTTCACAAATACTGTATTTTTTACAAATAGAAGGTTTTTGGCAACCGTGTGTCGAGCCAGTCTATCAGCACCATTTTTCCAACAGCATTTGCTCACTTCATGTCTCTCTGTCACATTTTGGAAATTCTCTCAATATTTGAAACTTTTTCATTCTTATTATACTTGTTATGGTGACCTGCGTTCAGTAACCTTTGATATTACTGTTTAATTTGGGGGTGGTCCATGAACCACACCCATGTAAAGATGGTGAATTTAATAGATAAATGCTGAGTGTGTTCTGGCTGCTCTACCGACCTGCCATTCCTGCCTCTCTCCCTCTTCTCAGGCCTCCCTGTTTCCCTGAGACACAACAATGTTGAAATTAGGCCAGTTAATAACCCTACTGTGGCCTCTAAGTGTTCAAGTGAAAGGAAGAGTTGCATGTTTCTCACTTTAAATCAAAAGTTAGAAATGATTAAGCTTATTAAGGAAGGCATGTCGAAAGAGTAGATGGGCTGAAAGCTAGGCCTCTTGCACCAAACAGTTAACCAAGTTGCGAATGCAAAGGAAAAGTTCTTGAAGGAAATTAAAACTACCACTACTCCAGTGAACACGTGAATGATAAAAAAGCGAAACAGCCTTATTGCTCTTATGGAGAAAGTTTTAGCGGTCTGGATAGAAGATCAAACCAGCCACAACATTCCCTTAAACCAAAGCCTAATCTAGAGCAAGGCCCTAACACTCTTAAATTCTGTGAAGGTGGAGAGAGATGAGGAAGCTGTAGAAGAAAAATCTGAAATGAGCGCAGGTTGGTTCATGAGCTTGAAAGAAAGAAGTTGTCTCCATAACATAAAAGTGCAAGGTGAAGCAACAAGTGCTGATGTAGAAGTTGCAGCAAGTTATCCAGAAGATCTAGCCAGCTAAGATCATTAATGAAGGTGGATACACTAGACAACAGATTTTCAGTGCAGATGAAACAGCCTTCTATTAGAAGATGATGCCATCTAGGATTTTCGTGGCTAGAGAGAAATCAATACCTGGCTTCAAAGCTTCAAAGGACAGGCTGACTCTCTTGTTAGGGGCCAGTGCAGCTGGTGACTTGAAGTTGAAGCCAATGCTCATTTACCATTCTGAAAATCCTAGGGCCCTTAAGAATTATGCTAAATTATGCTAAATCTGCCTGTGCTCTATAAATGGAACAACGAAGGCTGGATGACAGCACATCTATTTACACCATGGTTTACTGAATATTTTAAGCCCACTGTTGAGACCTATTGCTTAGAAAAGAAGATTCCTTTCAAAATAGTGCTGCTCATTGACAATGCACCTGGTCACTCAAGAGCTCTGGTGGAGATGTACAACGAGATTGTTATTTTCATGCCTGCGAAATACAGCATCCATTCTGCAGCCCGTAGAGCAAGGAGTAATTTTAACTTTCAAGTCCTGTTATGTAAGAATTATATTTCATAAGACTATAGTTGCCATAGATAGAGATTCCTCTGATGGATCTGAGAAGGGTAAGTTGAAAACTTTCTGGAAAGGATTCGTCATTCTAGATGTCATTAAGAACATTTGTGATTCATGGAAAAAGCTCAAAATATCAACATTAACAGGAGTTTGGAAGAAGTTTATTCCAACCCTCATGGATGACTTTGAGGGGTTCAAGACTTCAGTGGAGTAAGTCAGTGCAGATGTGGTGGAAATAGCAAGAGAACTAGAATTAGAAGTGGAGGCTGAAGATGTGACTGACTTACTGTGATCTCATGATAAAACTTCAACAGGTGAGGAGCTGCTTCTTATGGATGAGCAAAGAAAGTGGTTTCTTGAGATGGGATCTACACCTTTTTTTTTTTTTTTTTTTTTTTTGTGGTATGCGGGCCTCTCACTGTTGTGGTCACTCCCATTGCGGAGCACAGGCTCCGGACGCGCAGGCTCAGCGGCCATGGCTCACGGGCCCAGCCGCTCCGTGGCATGTGGGATCCTCCCGGACCGGGGCACGAACCCGTGTCCCCTGCATCGGCAGGCGGACCCCCAACCACTTCACCACCAGGGAAGCCCGGATCTACACCTTTTGAAGATGCCGTGAAGATTGTTGAAATGACAACAAACGATTTAGAATATTACATACATTTAGTTGATGAAGCAGCAGCAGGGTTTGAGAGGATTGACTCCAGTTTTGAAAGAAGTTTTCTGCTGTGGGTAAAATGCTCTCAAACAACATTGTATGCTACAGAGAAATTGTTGGCGAAAGGAAGAGTCAATGGATGTGGCAAATTTCTTGGTTGTCATATTTTTTAAAATGGCCACAGCCATCCCAGCCTTCAACAACCACAAGCCTGGTCAGTCAATAGCCATCAACATTGAGGCAAGACCCTCCACCAGCAAAAAGATCATGACTTGCTGAAGGCTTGGGTGACGGTTAGCACTTTTTAGCAATAAAGTGTTTTTAATTAAGGTATATACATTATTTTTTCAGAACTAATGCTATTGCACACTTAAAGGACTGCAGTATAATGTAAACATAACTTTTATATGCACTGAGAAACCAAAACAAATGGTGTGACTTATTTTATTGCAATATCTGCCGTTTTGCCATGGTCTGGAACAAAAGCTGCAATATCTCCAAGGATGCCTGTTGTATAATTTGAAATCAGGGATGTGATACCTTCAGCTTTGTTTTTTTTCTCAGGATTGCTTTGGTTGTTTGGGGTCTTTTATGGTTCTGTATAAATTTTAGGATTTTTTTTGTCCTATTTTGTGAAAAATATTGTTGGGATTTTGATAGGGATCGCATTGAATCTGTAGATTGCTTTAGGTAATATGGACATTTTAACAATGTTAAACCATAAGACGTTGTTGAAAGAAATTGAAGGCACAAAGAAATGGAAAGATATTCTGTGCTAAATGATTCCAGTCTAATTTTTAGACACACACACACACACACACACACACACACACACGGACTGAAATTAAAATTTTGGAACTGAGAAGTTACATCGTTTTTATAAAGTTTTTATTTTTATTGAAGTATAGTTGATTACCATGTTGCGTTAGTTTCTGGTGTACAGCAAAGTGAATATATATATTCTTTTTTCGTACTCTTTTTCATTATAGGTTATTACAAGATATTGAATATAGTTCTCTGTGCTATACAGTAGGACCTTGTTGTTTATCTATTTTGTATACAGTAGTTTGTATCTGCTAATCCAAAACTCCTAATGTATCCCTCTTAACTAGTATGAGCCTGCAAAGCAGCTAGGGATGCTCATGTCAGGGGGTCATTGCACTCTCTTCCTGGGAGGATGCCCACAGCAAGCCAGATCACATGGAGCACTTCCTCTGCCCATCATGTGTTTTTGATAAGCCTTTCAAGCAAACCCAAATCCTTGTTCCAGCTGGCCTGAGCACCCTCTTTCCTGACCATGTTGCATTGCCAAGTTCTCCTTCTTTGTGCTGCCCTTTCCTGAGCTCCACGCAGACCATTCTCCTGTATTACTGTATCTCCTCAGCAAAGGTACATGCACTTGATTGTGCCTTTTCACTTTTCTGATCCGCTCACATTGCTTAATTGCTACTTGACTGCAGTACAGTTTCATCCATTTCAGGGCCAGGCAGGTAACCGAAAGGGGGACTGGATGGCTGATACCATGTGAAAAAGGGGCAGCCACTGCTCATCTCCCCCTGGTTTTTGCCATGACAGAATACAGACTAGGGCCGTCAGATCTGTTTTCTTTCTTTCTTTTCTTTATTAAAGAAAAACCAGAAATCTGGATATTTATGTAAAATCTCCTATTTTTAAATGTTGGAAGTGAATTCATACTCTTTAAAAAATACTGTCCAGCCCAGCAGAATACTTCTGTGGACCACAATTGGCTGTGAGCCACCCGTATGTGACCTCAGATTTACTGTAATCATTTACAGCTGGAGTTGTAGGTTGATCCAGATAAGAGTTTCTGAGACCATACCTCAGTGCTAGCAATGGACTCCTGAATCTCCTCAGTCTTCCCTCCCCAAAACTGTTTCCTATTCCTTTGGCCAGGCTATTTTATAGGAAGCCCATCTCTTCTTGTCCACTGTGGCTTGACCACTTTGGCTTTCACAGGGTAATCTTATCTCTAAGATCTGGAGGATGCCTCATTGTCACCCCTTCACCATGGAAGGGATTTTGGGGACTGTCTTTCTTACTTTACAGATTTTGAAACAAG
Organism: Leucopleurus acutus; assembly: GCF_964270905.1. Lineage (NCBI taxonomy): Eukaryota > Metazoa > Chordata > Mammalia > Artiodactyla > Delphinidae > Leucopleurus > Leucopleurus acutus. Next base: position 112,087,783 of record NC_139145.1, on the reverse strand, counting down.
TGTGAGACCCAGAATGCTGGAGGGCCTGGCCCAGGTTCTCAGAGTGCCTGAGAATGAGGCTCAGATCTGTCCACTACCAAACTGCTTCTTTCTTTGCCCTGATATTGCCTCTAATCCCACATTTATTTCAAAAAGAACAAGATCTTGGGAAACTTGAGTTATGTATTTTGTTGCTAACTCTTGATCCTGTCTTCATCTGCAGCATACCCACTACTTTCCATCTTCTTTCCACCTGGCATTCACCTGACAGATACAGCAGCACGGTAACTCCAGAGAGATGAACCCGAGTGAAATTAGTCATCTGTGGGTAGATTCTTACTTAGCTAGCAGCACTGAGGGGTCTGTGATTTCTTTCACAGGATCGCAGAAACTAGGGTCTTAGTACAATGATATAACCTGGTCAGAGGAAGCGTTTATCTCTGTATTGAGAATTGGATTAAATTCGCAGTAATATATTGAGTACCATGAATTACGTTAATGTCATATATGTACCCTGCTGTCTTTTTTTTTTCTGGATTTGTGAGAGCAATCAGCTCTGTTTAAATAGTTTAGCTATTTAGTGAGTAAACTTGTAAGAAAGGCACAGAATATGGGCTTTTTGCCAGTGTCGTTTATCTAACTGGCATTTGTAGCCTGTGGCTTCACAAGTGCTAGGAAGACCTGAAGACACAACTTAATAACATGTAATTAGCCTGTTTTATCTTGTGAATACATCATAATTGTGGGTAGTTTTTGCAGAGGGCCTCTCAGAGTTGCACCCACATCTTGCAGACCCCCGTCCTATGCTTCCCTGTTGGGCATTTGTGTATGCAATTATAAACTTATTATCAACATGACAAAAGCAACAACAATAAAGTTACATAATTCTATAGGGTGTACTATATACCAAGCACCGTTCTAAACTTTACATATGTTAACTAATATGTGAAGTAGTTACTACTATTTGTATAATGAGTATAATGTACTCATTATACTAATAATAGTATTATTATATATTTAATATATAATAATACTATTATATATAATTAATAGTATAATGAGTATATTAGTAAATGAGTATAATAATAATATTATTATTATACTTATTTTCCAGTTGAGGAAATTAAGATACAGAGAGTTAAGTAAGTCACCTAAGGTCACGTAGGTAGTAGGTGGCAGATTTGAATCATATCATCTGGCTAATGAAAAGAGAACTGACAGGATCTATTACCAATCCCAACCTCTGCCTTACATAGATAAGACAGAGATGGAACTTCATTCTCTGGGTTTCTACAGTGCTGCCATTTCGTTTGGAAAAGGACATGAATGTTTCTGGTGGGTGGTCTGGTGGTTTTAAAAATGTGTCCACAAATTCTTTCATACTCCATCCTTCAAGAGGTGAAGCTTAATTTCTCTTTATTTTTGTGTGGGCAGAACTTAGTAATTTGCTTCTAACAAATAAAATTAAGCAGAAGTGGTCATGTGTGACTTTGGAGCCTAGGTCATCAGAAGGCATAGTGTCCTCTGTCTTGGTCAGTCTCTCTCTTGGATCACTTGTTCTGGGGGAAACAAGCTTCCATATCATGAGGAGAGGCCCAATGAGACCAGCTAGAAACTAGAAAGTGGGCCTCCTGCCAAGAGCCTCATGCATGAGCTTAGAAGTGAACCCTCCAGCCCCACTTGAGCCTTTGGATGTCTGCAGCCCTGGTGGACATCTGGCTTGCAACCTTGTAAGACACCCTGAGCCAGAGCCACCCAGCTGAGCCACTTCCAAAATCTCATCCCGAAGAAACTGTGCAATAATAAATGTTTGTTATTTTCAGCCCGTAAATTTCAGGGTGATCTGTTGTGCAGTGATAGATAGCTACTACAGGTGGTATCATGGTTGCCAGTAAACCTTGGCGAAATTATTCAAAATCAAATTGCGCTTAGGGAGCATATTTTCATATTGGAAAGAGAAACATGTCTGGGCTGTTCCTATAGGACAGAACACGCTGAGCTTATTCCCCCCAAACTTTTTGAAATGGAAAGAATATATCTAAAATTAACATGTAGCTTAAATCTACCTTATTCTTCTCCCTTCACCTGTAGTGCTCTGAATTGAATAGACTTATTTTCCTACTGTTTGAGAGCTGAGAGCAGTTTGATTTGAACACAACTGTTGCTTAGCAATAGGAAGGAACTTAATGGCTCTACTCTCTTCTGCAAACTGAGAGGAGCCTCCCTGTGTAGCTATTGTCTGTCTGTAATGCTGAATTTAAAATTGTAATTATCATTTTAAGATGAAATTGAAGCTGGCCTATGTGACACATTACACTCACCCTAGCATCTCAGCTACCCAGCAGGTTGGAGTGTCCCAGTTTGAGGCCCCTTTGCAGAGAAGCTGGTCTCCTGGAACTATGGGGCATTTAGAAGACTAAGACAGAGCTCTAAAGAAGCTAGTGAATTCCCAATTGGTAGGTGGTTTGTATTCTCTAAACACTGACTTTGTGATTCTGGGACTGCAACTTGGCTCTTGAGATGCTGTGACTAGAAACTGAGCCAATGATATTAGGGAAGGGCTTTGGTGGCATGGGGATTCCAAAGACATTTTGGGGAGTAGGAGGGGGTGGGAAGTCTAGCTGCCACTGACATTACTACCCAGCTCTGTTGGAAAGGCTCCTAGAAATGTCAGCTGCTTTGGATTTTTTTTTTTTTTTTTTGCTTTGGATTTTTTAAACAAAAGGTCTAAATCCGATTCTTCATCAGAGAGGTTGGTCTCGAGATTCAGAAATCTCTGCCCGAATTAAAAGCATTATTCTTTCCCACTCTTTGGATTAAATGATGAACAAGTTTATTTGATTTTGCTTAATCTTCAATTAGTTATATAGGTCTTTCCGTGTACGTGTACACGCTATGCCATACCAGGTGTTGTGGAAAGACAAAAATAGAATACGAGGCATTGCCTCTACTCTCTAAGAACTGACAGTCTCATTGAGGAGATTAGATGAACAGGCATAAAGTAAATTTCAAATGATCAAGATGTAAACTCTAGCATACTGATAATAATCAGTATAATTATTGGTTATTAAATTCTGGACTTGAAAACCCAGAGAAAATGTCACATTAGCAAAATAATAAGCCTTCAGTACATGACCCTGAAAGAAAAAGTTAATATAGTTTCAAAGTATTTCATGCATTCACTCTTCCAATTAGTCAGTTTTCTGAACATAGGTTTTTGGAGCTTTTTTTGTTTTTGACTTTGGGACAGTGTTTTCCTCTGGATCTGCACATTATTCCTATGGTCACACACTTCCTGGTGTGTGTTATAGTCTTAGCAGTTTGGCTGGTTTTACATTAAGTGGAGGCAGTGTCTGTCGTACTGGAGTAAATTAACATTACCAAGATTTCGACACATGCATCAGAAGGAGAAGTGACGAAAGTCTTAGACAAAGTATATTTCAGTGTCTTACAAAATCAGAAACTATAAACCTACAGAAAACACGAAACAGACTTGTTGAACTAGAGATAAATAATAGTATCCTGATACGTTTTTGCGTGCATGTCTGTTTTTTTTTTTAATAAGTGTAACAAATAGTCATGGAGGGGCAAACAGCTCCTTTTTTAGATATTACAGCAAGTCCCCTACATAGGAACCTTCAAGTTGCGAACTTTCAAAGATGCAAATGCGCATTTGCATGTCCAGTCACGTAGTTCACGTGTCTGGTGTACATTGTCATGTGCGTGCATCCTCTGTAAGTGGTTGTGCTTTTGTGTACTTTACTGTACAGTACTGTATAGAGTACAGTAGTACAGTGTCTTTATTTCAAGCCCAGGATGTCCGGAAGCAAGCGTAAAAGCAGCGGTGATGTAGCTGGTACTGCTGAGAAAGGCTAAGTGCCAAGAAAGGACAAAGAGAGACAAGAGGAAGTAGTAACTGAAGAACCGAAGAGATTCATGATGTAGGAAATGGCAAGGGGATTTTCTTTATTTGAGGAGGTACTGTTAGTTTTTGAGGCACAGGACCTGAATGTAGAACGTATATGAACCTACAGCTGCCATTCAGAATGCAATCCAGTCATCTGTGATGAGAAAAAAAGAGCTACTACCCAGACATCACTGGATCGTTTTTTCAAGAGGGTAGATAGAATTGAATCCAGCAAGGAACCAGAACCTGTGCCACCAACTTCAGGCATGAGTGAAATTGCAGCTTGCCTTCTGTCTCCTATCGCTGACCATCCTTCAGCTCTGCCATCGCCCACCTCCTCTCCCTCCTCCAGTCAGCAACTCTTCCTGCCTGTTCACTCAATGCCAGCCCCTGTATGCCAGCTGCTGTCCTGTACTACTGGACTTTTCAAGGTACTGTACTGTAAGATTGAAAATGTTGTCTTATTTTTTGTTTGTTTTTTATGTATTATTTGTGTGAAAAGTATTATAAACCTATTACAGCACAGTACTATCTAGCCGATTGTGTTAGTTGGGTACGTCGGCTAACTTTGTTGGACTTACAAACAAATTGGACTTACGAATGCACTCTCGGAATGGAATTCGTTCGTATGTAGGGGACTTACTGTATTGGATCGCCAGCTGTAAACACTGTGAGGCTCGATGTTTAGTCATGTGTCGCATTCGAATGGCAACAGTGCAGATGTTACCTGCCTATAGCCCTCCTCCACTTTATAGACTTTTATTTGGGCTTGTTTCTAATTTTCAAGATCCTGTACACCATTCAGAATTAATTCAAAACAGAGCATCTTAGTCAGGATAAAGCTTCATCTGGCAAATACGCTACCAGAGTCAGTTCTCTTGATCCCTGTGGGTTGTGTGGAAAACAAGCCACGGTCCCCTTTAGCCGCAGGCACGGAAGCTAACAGTCTTAGCAAAGGCTAGAGTTTCCTGCCTCCACCTGGCTTACCTCGCTCACTGCAGTGTTAAAGATTTGTAAGTTATGTTCTATTCCTTTTCTTCTATCCTAGCAATATGGGTTTATGAAGACCTAATCCTACACCTCACGTTTGTATACTGCCTCACAATTTCAAAGCCCTTTTATAAGTAACAGCATGTGTGTCCATCACAACCAGGCTGGGAAGTGGAGAGGCAGAGATTATCTTCCTCTTCTAATATATAAAGAAACAGGCTCAGCGAGGTGAAGTGACTTACGGGCGGTTAGAAATTGCAGGCATAGGCCCTGAGTCCAAGTCTCTGGACTCCTGGTCCAGTGCTCATTCTGTTAAACCAGGTTACTTTTGTAAAGTGGTATTTCAGAGCCATACCCCTGAAATGTCAAGGGACAGTTGAACAGTTAGTTGGTATCCAGTTAATTAATTCTTTAATGATTTTAATTATTAACCATCTTCAAATATGAATCTCAGTTTCCTTCCCTCTCAGATTCAGGCACTTCCTATACATAAGGAAGTCCTGGTTTCCTTTGTGTGTTTCATAGTTTGTATTTAATTCCCCAGCAGGGTTCAGGGACTACCGCCAAAGCATCCTTGAGGTTGGTTCTTGGATACTGATTGACGCACAGAAAGACATTTTTTAGGGATTTGAACATATTTGTTTGTTCTCCTAAACATTTCTTCAGATAAATATCATGGCAAATAGAAGAAAACCCTGAACTCACCAACCAGATTTTACTTATTTACTTTATCATTTTAAAATCCACCCACCATGCCCACGCATTTCCTTGAAATACATTCTGCCATTCAACTACCTTTGATGGTGACTTAGAGATAGAAGCCTTTTATTTTCAAGGATCAGCTGTCCTGTCAATTTAAAATTTTTAAACAGCCTTACTGAGATATATTTTATATACCATACAACTCAACCATTTAAAGCATACAGTTTGATGGCTTTTAGTATTGCCCTGCCATCTTCAGTGGAATTCCAATCTGGGTTTTGAGAATACTCAGGCTGTTTCCTGTGGAAAACAATTCAGTTGGGATCTGTGGTGCACTCAGAGTGTCTGGTCTCACTTGGAGCTGTCAGGTGGGTGGAGGATGCAGTTAAGAAGCGCTCTTGCCCTCTTGGTGGGAGTTAACAGGCCTGAGGATTCGAGCTTCTGTTTTTATCACGCTGAGGGAGGGAAGAAAGGCTGAGTGTCCCCTCCCGAGAACAGTGCTTACTGGAGAAGTGGCCTCTGATTGCTGGTGTCTGGTGATCTGGCTGTGGGAAAAGAAGTTATTCAGGGAACAGGGGCCATGCGGGCCTTAGAGAGAATGGGGTATCGGTGAGAGCAGTTATGACTGATTCTCCAAGGAGTCAGGATTGAAAGTGGTTAAGAGAGTGGATTTGGGTGTCAAATAAACCTGTATCTGAGTTCTGCCACTTGTCTAAGCTGTGTGATCTAGGGCAGAGTCTCTAAGTCTGATTTTTCTCATCTTTGAGAATAGTGAGAGCAATGATTGTACCTCCCTCATAGAGTTGTCATGAGGATTAGAGGAGATGATCTATGTGCAGTTCTTAGCATTTGGAACCAGCTAAGCACTCAATGAATATTTTCCGCTGTTATTATTGACTGTTTCCGCCACAAGATTCATAAGCTTTTGAGAACAGGGACTGTTGTGTTTACCATTAGATCTCCAGCCCCTGTCATCATAACAAGCTGGAGCTGAATTCAGATGAATGCATTCTCCTGTCATCCATTTATTCTCTTTGTCTCTTCTGGTCTCACTTATGTGCACGCATGTGTGAGCATGCATACATACACACGCACACATACATGTATACCATGCCCCCTACTGACTACTTTTATAGGGACAAGAATTAGTAAAATAACTGCAAAAGTGTGTTAATTGTGTGTCATCCCATAGTTGTCTGATGAAAGGAGTGTAGTTTCTGGGCACAATCAAGAGACTTAGAAATAACTTTGTTACATGAATCTATGCTATATGATGGTATCCACTACAGCTGACTCTTATGTATTATGACAGGTAACTGGGGAAAGAAGAGGCGAGCAGCTCACCAGTATGTTTTTATAGTAGTAATAGTAGGAGATGCTTTAGGATTTGCACTGGACTGCTCCAGAAGGGGGAGGAGTCTGAGGAATGTCAGTGTAGACGTTTTTGATGGACTATATATAGTACCTGGTGAAAAAGAGAAGCCATGCAGATGGTTAAATTGCACGTCTAAGGCCTGAAAGACTGAGTTAACAGTATAATGACCTCAGTTCACAATTAGTTAAGTGTTAGGTGTCAGTAAGAAATCTTAAGTGGGGAGAACCAAAGAGAAGGGACTAATGCACTTCCCAGATGAGCTTGTCCAGCCCCTCTTACCCCTAGAGAGATGTCCCCTGAGCTTATTTATTTATGCCTTATGTCATTTAGCAAAGGGCTTGAGGCAAATCCCCGGCTGCACTGCGAGTCAGAAGGCATTTGCCTGGGCTCCATCCTGGGTAGAGTCCAAGGGAAATTGAGTTTCGGTCCATAGGGAACTGGTATCTTAATAATGAAAGTTACACTTGCAACCTTCTAGCCTGAAAGTGTCACACATCCCAGCAAACAAATCTTGCGCAAAATGTTGCCGTTATCAAAGGCGAGGTCATCTGACATGGTGTTTGCTTTCATGCACTGGCTGTACTTTTCAGTGGCTTGAGGGGCTGGTGCCCTGATTGCCTGTTGTGTTACCCGCAAGTTCCGGGTTAAGTCACTTACTAGCTCTTTTGGGCATCAGTTTCCTCATCACTAAAAAAGGAATAATCGCGTCTAATTTGCTGGAACTTTGAGAATTAACTTACTTTTTTCCAGCACAGTGATAATCAGAAGGAAAGGGGCTACATGAAGACAAATTTGTGGTGTAGGTTGCAGGATGACAAATGAATTAACCCCCATTTCCTGGTGCTTCATGCTTATTGACACAATCCTACCGTTTGGTTGTCCTGTGCCAGAAAGAGATGGTTCTGTCGGATAGAGAGAATTCTGAGATTGGAAAGGCAGGAAGTCTGGGCTCAAGGAGAATATCTCCAATATGACTGAATAGCTTTATTTTACCTACTGTGGTAAGTTCTGGTATTTTCTTAGGTCAGGGTTCCTTGAGACTTCCCCTGACACTGCCGCAGCCATGCTAGTCTATCACAGGTCCAGCTGCTGTATCTGAGTTCTGCCACTTGTGGGAACTGCCATTCCCGTGGATGATTTTCATAGGTACTGTCTTGGACCATATCCGGGGCTGGACTTAGCCATACTGGTGCTATGATCATGTATACGCTCCAGAATAGTTTCCATTGTCATTCAGTTCGGTTTATGATTATTTTCAGTCCTGGTTAATTTTTATGCATAATGATTATAATACTTTACTCATTTATGTTGAAGTACTGGAAACACTGGATTTTTCTATAGTTAGAAGGATCCTGAGATGCAATACTAAATCTATGGAATGAAGAGGTATTTTTGTTCAAATTCAAATAAAGATTATAAGTACTAAACTCAGCCTTTGGACAATTATTGCTAATAATTTGAAGCTGTTGCTAAAATCCTCAATACTCTTTTTGTCAATGTATGAAATGGTTTAACATACCTGAAAAAGAAAAGGATATCCAAATTCAGGTTATCCATTTTCTGTTCAGGTATAGGTGGGTAGGTTTTTTGGTGGTGTATGACTCCCTTCCTAGTGCAAAGCTATCAGATTCAGAAATAGGGTGACTTTATACTACAGATGAAGAAATTGAATTATTAACGCAAAAATCTTCCCCAAAAGAAAATCCCAGACCTAGATGGGTTCACAGGTGATTTCTACCAAACATTTAAAGAGTAAATAATGTCAGTGCTTCACAAAATCTTCCAGGAAATGGAGGAGGAAACACTTTCTAACTCATTTTATGAGGCTGTATTACCATGATACCAAAACCAGACAAAGACATAAGAAGAAAAGAAAACTACAGGGAAATAGTGTTTATGAACATAAAATACAAAAATTCTCAATGAAATATTAGCAAACCAAATCTAGCAACTTATGAAAAGTATTAAACACCATGAACAAATATATTTTATCTCAGGAATGAGAAATTGGTTTAACATCAGAAAATCAACTAATATAATACATCATCTAACTATAATAAAGGATAAAAATCATATGATTATCTTTACAGGAACAGAGAAAACATTCCATATGATCCAACCAAGAAGGTAGGACTAGAAGGGCAATTCCTTAGTCTGATAAAAGGCATCTATGGAAAATGGACAGCTCACATCTTACTTAATAGTGAAAGACTGAATGCTTTCCTCCTAATATCAAGAACAATATGAAGGATATCTGGCCACTTCTATTCAACATTGTACTGGAGCATTTTTCCAGAGGGGGAAAAAAATAATATGAAGGCATCCTGACTGGAAGAAAGGGAGGAGGTAAAACTGTCATTATTCACAGATGACATGATCCTATATGTTGAAAACCATAAGGAATCCTCAAAGAAAACCTACCAGAACTGATAAACAAGTTCAGTAAGGTTGCAGAATATAAGATCAATATATAAAAGTCAATTGTATGTTATATACTAACAATGAACTGAAATGAAATTAAGAAAACAATTCTATTCACAAAGCATCAAAAAGAATTTAAATACTTAGGAATAAATTTAACAAAAGAAGTGAAAGGCTTGTATCCTATAACGTACAGAACTTGCTGAGAGAAATTAATGGAGAGATGTACCAAGCCCATTGATTAGAAGATTCAGTTTTCCCAAAACTAATCTGTATATTCAACACAGTTCCTATCAAAATACCAATGGGTTTGTTTCCAGAAATTGACAAGCGGGTCCTAAAAAAACACGTAGCTTTAAATGTGTATTTATTTTTGCTTTCATTTTTGTTTTGTTCTGGTAGAGTACTAACATTTTTATGGAAATGCAAGGACTCAGAATAGCCAAGACAAATTTTGAAAAATAAGAACTAAGTTGGAGGACTTCTACTTCCTGATTTCAAAACTTAAGACTACAGTTTGCAAGATAATAGGGTACTGGCATAAGGATAGTCATATATTTCAGTGAAACAGAAGTAGGAGTCTGGAAATAAATCCTTAAATTTATGGTCCATTGATTTTTTTTTATGAAGGTACCAAAGCAATTCAAGAGGGGAAAGGATAGTCTTTTTCAACAAATAGTGCTGGAGCAATGGCTGGCTGCAAGCAAAGAGATTAACTTAATCCTAAATGTCAGGGCTAAAATTATGAACTTCAATAAGAAACATAGGAGAAAGTCTTAGTGCATGGGTTGGGCAAAGAATTTTTAGATACAACATCAAAATCAAGATCCATAAATGAAAAAAAATTGATAAATTGGACTTCATCAAAATTGAAAACTTTGGGGCTTCAGAGGACACCATGAAGAAGGTGAAAAAGATAACCTGTAGAGGAGTGGGAGGAAATATTTGCAAATCATATATTTGATAAAGGACTTCTATCCAGAATATATGAAGAACTCAGTAATAAGAAGACAAACTACTGAAGTAAAAGTGGCTAGAATATTTGAGTAGATATCTCACCAAAGAAAATAAAGCAATGGCTAAAAAGCACATGAAAAGATGCTCATTAGTCATCAGGGAAAATGCAAATTAAAGTCACAATGAGATACTACATCATACCCATTAGAACAGCTGTAATAAAATTGACCACAAAAATAACAAGCGGCAGTGAGAATGTGGAGAAACGGGAACCCTCCTACATTGCTCTTGGGAAAGTAGAAAAGAACAGCTACTTTGGAAAACAGTTTGGCAGTTTCTTAAAATGTTTAACATAAGCTTGCCATAGGATCCAGCAGTTTCACTCCTGGGTACTAGGCATCTAAGCAAGAGAAATTAAGCCATTATGTTCACACAAAGACTTGAACGTGAATGTGTATAGCAGCATTATTCATAATAGCCCCAAATTAGAAACAGACCAAATGCCATCAACAAGTGAATGGGTAAACAAATGTGATGTATGCATACAATAGAATGTTATTCCACAAGAAAAAGTAATGACTGACTGATACATGTTACAACATGGATGGACCTCGAAAATACCACGTTAAGTCAGGGTCAGCAATGGTTTTGTTTTGTTTTTTGTTTATTGTGTTTTTTTTTTGCGGTAGGCGGGCCTCTCACTGTTGTGGCTTCTCCCGTTGCGGAGCACAGGCTCCGGACGCGCAGGCTCAGCAGCCATGGCTCACGGGCCCAGCCGCCCCGCGGCATGTAGGATCTTCCCAGACCGGGGCACGAACCCGTGTCCCCCGCATCGGCAGGCGGACTCCCAACCGCTGCGCCACCAGGGAAGCCCTTCAGCAATGGTTTCTTTTTAAAGGTCAGGTAGTGAATATTTTAGGCTTGGAGACCATATGGTCTCTGTGGCAACTTCCCAACTCTGCTCTCTAAGCAGCAACAGACAATATGCAAATGATTGAGTGTGATAGTGTGCCAATAAAACTTTATTTACAAAAATAGGCAGTAGGTACTTTGCTGACTCCTGGGCTAAGTGAAAGAAGCCAGATGCAAAAGACCACACACAGTATGATTCCATTTATGTGAATGTTCAAAAAGTAAATCTGTGATGACAGAAAGCAGATTCATGCTTGCCTGGCATGGGGGTGGGAACAGGGAATGAGTGCAGGTAAGCACTAGGGATATTTTGGGGGTGATGGAAATGTTCTGTAATTGGATTGTGATCATGGTTGCACAACCCTATAAATTTACTACCTATCAGTGAATTATACACTTAAAAGGGCTGAATTTCATGGCTTGTAAATTATCTCAGTAAACCTGTTAAAAATTATATGTGCTTTCATTTGTTCATTTCTTTTGTTTACTGGCTTAGCCGTTTTATCTTCATATTATTACTTTTATCTCCAGTGAAAATTTTATTTTATTAGTGACTCTACTATTCCAGCTAAGAGCAGTGCTTAGAGAGTTTTATAAGTGCGTTGTAACTTTGAACTCTTCCCTCTAGAGCAAAAGTTGGTATGAGTTAGGTGAGGTCTTTCTGAACTCTCTCCCAGGGATCTTATTATAAGGAAAACCCTAGTAAGAACTCTGAAGGAAGCTTTATAGCATCATGAGTGCTGGAGTATCTGAAACCAAATGTCAGGGACTGTGGTTTCGGAAGTGGGTAAGAAAGGAGCTTTTAATTGTATGTATTTTTTTCCTGCCTTCTTTAAAATTTCTTATAATATCTAACCTAGACTAGAGTAGGTTAATTCATCTGACGCTTAAGGAACTGTCCATGCCTTTTGAATATTTTTTAAGCTAAGAAGAGTGCATTTGCATATGCCAGTTGTCTGCTGTGATCATTGCATTCCCATCATGAGATCTGAGGCTGAGATGGGTCAAGGACTCAATTCAAATTCATCTTGGGATCATTGCACAATTGCCCACAGCATCTTACCAAGAGAGTAAGTTAGTAAAGTGTAGAACCATTGGCATTCCTGATACATAGGCAGGCTTTCATGGAACTAAAAATTATCTTGCTGGTGACAGAATTGGTCATACTGAGAGAAAGAGGGCTACATGATGGCTGGTGCAGTGATCTACTGATTTGGTCTAATTTCCCTCATCAGAGAGCATTTCCGAGGTGTGATCTTGAAAGAAAACAGCCTTTTCTCTGGGCTGATGATGGGGAATAAGTACTAATGAATGACCTCACTGTATGATTAAGATGCTATTAAATCCTCGCCCTTGGAGCTGAGTATAAGAGCTGGCTCTTAGAGTCTTCAGGAGCCAGAGGTGGAAAGTATTCCATCGAGAGGATGTGCTATTTACCAGTCATAGGCTTTTCTAATTTGCTGAACTTACTGAACACTGGAGAGGACCTCTTAGACAAAATATAAATATTGTTTTGTCTCTACTGTAGCCTCTTTCCACCTTGTATACAAAGATTCCTGTATATAAATTGTGTGCAAATGATTTGATACCTTATTTATTTATTTATTTATTTTTTGCGGTACGCGGTCCTCTCACTGTTGTGGAGCACAGGCTCTGGACGCGCAGGCTCAGCGGCCATGGCTCACGGGCTTAGCTGCTCCACGGCATGTGGGATCTTCCTGGACCGGGGCACGAACCCATGTCCCCTGCATCGGCAGGCGGACTCTCAACCACTGCGCCACCAGGGAAGCCCTTGATACCTTATTTAAATCCTTGTAATGAAGATTACTAATTACTATGAGCATTATTGGCACCCGTGAGCTCATTGCCTGTGTGTTAGTCAGATATGCATTATCATCTTCTATTTATTTATTTATTTTAACATCTTTATTGGAGTATATTTGCTTAACAATGGTGTGTTAGTTTCTGCTTTATAACAAAGTGAATCAGCTATACATATACATATATCCCCATATCTCCTCCCTCTTGTGTCTCCCTGCCACCCTCCCTATCCCACCGCTCCAGGTGGTCACAAAGCACCGAGCTGATCTCCCTGTGCTATGCGGCTGCTTCCTACTAGCTATTTTACATTTGGTAGTATATATAAGTCCATGCCACTGTCTCACTTCGTCCCAGCTTATCCTTCCCCCTCCCTGTGTCCTCAAGTCCATTCTCTACATCTGCGTCTTTATTCCTGTCCTGCCCCTAGGTTCTTCATAACCTTTTTTTTTTTTTTTTAGATTCCATATATATGTTTTAGCATACGGTATTTGTTTTTCTCATTCTGACTTACTTCACTTTGTATGACAGACTCTAGGTCCATCCACTTCACTACAAATAACTCAGTCATCTTCTATTTAAATTCATTTCTTTTGTCAGTCAGCCTTTTTCTCTGAAACATAGACAGAGACAGGTTTTTAAAAATTCTCACAGGCTATCTTCTAAAGATGGGCTCAAGAGTGCCTAATTCACCCAGAACTGTCCTCAGGGTGAGAGAGAAGCTTCTGTGTGAAGTCTCCTTACCTCTACTGAGACTTCTTTCTCTCTCTCTCTCTACTCCGCCCCCCCCCCCACGCCTTTCTTTCCTTCTTTCCTTCTGGCATATATAGAAAGCAATTCTGATCAGTGAGTTTTTACCTAGAAATCATGGAGGTCTATTAGAAGGCAGGCTTCAGCATAACAAAACTGAAGAGCCTCCAGGTATCCCTGAATGTGGGATGTGCTGTTTTAATTGAATGTCAAGACTTATTCAGACACTGACCTCATCTGCCTCATTTCTGATTACAAATATTGAACATCATAGGCTAATTCCTGGACCTTTGGCATTAGACACTTGCTATCTGTTATCTATGGAAGTTTGGTTGTAGGGAACAAATTAGCTATTTCCCTAGGGAAGAGATTTATTACAGGGAATTGGGTACAGAGGAAGGAATAGGCTTAAGGCTGGGCTTCAGGGAATCACTTATGGGGGACCATGTAGAACTCGCCCACCTGGGGCTGCTGCTTCTGCTGTCCTTGGATGGTGGACACACAGGAGGTCTCGGGAAACTGCTGACCCAAGAAGACATTGACTTCCTTCCATCAGTGATCAGGAAACTGCTGCCTGCCTCTGCGGAGGCTGCCCCTGTGGGCTGGGGCACTGCTGGCCTCCGTGGCCATGCCTGCCAGCAGAAATGGCTGTTGCAGTGGGTAATGGCCTCTGTCTCATTTCCACCTTCCAGGCCCTGAGCAGATGCTCTAATTTGCATTCAGAACCTGAGTTGCAGGAGAGCCTGGGAAATGTAATTTTTAGCCAAATACTTTTGAGCCTTCCAGCCCCAGAGGACATGAAGGAACGCCTCTCCATCTTCGGCATTTACATGTACAGTAATTCCCCTACATACGAACAAGTTCTGTTCCCAGACCGTGTTCGTAAGTCCAATTTGTTCGTAAGCCCAACAAAGTTAGCCTAGGTACCCAACTAACACAATTGGCTATATAGTACTGTACTGTACTAGGTTTATAATACTTTTCACACAAATAATACATAAAAAACAAAAAATAAAACATTTTTAATTGGACAGTACTTTCAAAAGTACAGTAGTACAGTACAACAGCTGGCATACAGGTGCTGTCATCGAGTGAACAGGCAAGAAGAGTTACTGACTGGAGGAGGGAGAGGAGGTGGGAGATGGCAGAGCTGAACGATCATCAGCATTAGGGGACGGAGGGCAAGCTGCAAGTTCACTCACGCCTGAGGTTGGTGGAACGCATGTTCGCATTTTTGAAAGTTCTCAACTTGAAGGTTCGTATGTAGGAGACTTACTGTAGTTAGTTATGCTTACCAAAAAATGTTCATTTTAAACCATCTTAATTCAAATACAGACATGAACAACCGTATTGGAAGAATATGCAAAAATGAGGTAGTCCATAGGCACATAAGGTGCCCTCACACATTTAAATGCACCTCTCTTGACCACCAAACTCAGTAATTTGGAATATCTTCAAGCAAAGCAATGTTTGCACAACATGTGGTCTAGCTACAAGAGAAACATGCACTTAGAGTGTCCATGTGGGACCCCATTTATGTGTATGTGAGTGCACATGAAGTCCTGTGCTGAGAATAAACAGCACTTTTTTTCTGACCTGGGAAGTACAGATGCAATGTGTGCCGCAGCATGAGATGCTGTGTCATCAGAGAGCTGGGCTTGGCCGATGGTACCAGGATGTGTTTGTTCACTGGAGAACTTTTGTAAGATGGGGCAATGAGAACCTAGGACTGCTGCAGTCACATCTGTAGTTGATGTGACTGGTACCTGATGACGTTGTATGTGCAAAACCTCCGCTACCTCGTGAGGTTATTGTGCGGGTTAAATAAGTGTAAAGTGCTAGAACAATGCCTGGCATATAATGAACACTATATAAATAATTGCTATTATTACTATTACTATTTTTATTTAATCATTATGATTTTCTGTAAAGCGAGGGTAACTGACTTCTAGGATTGTTGGAAAGCTTAAATGAGTTTAGTCCCCGGCATAAGTGAGCACTGAACGAATGCTAGCTATAAAATAACAATAACCATAATGTTTTAACTCTTAGAATGATGCTTGCATTGTAACATATTTCCCTAGACCTTTTGATCCAGAGGCCTTCTACCTCTGATGAGAAAGACAGAGTTGCTGTCTTGAATTTGAGAGACGAGCACAAGGGCGGTATTTTCTTCTTCTGGACAGCGTGACTTCTCAGCAACGCTCACCCTTAGTCCACGGCTTTAGTATACTTTACAGCCTTCCAACAGAACCTCAAGTCTAAAAAGTTAGTTTACCTTTGGAAAATTACTTTTCTACCCAAAACGATTTTACACCACACTATTCACTGTGTGAATTAAGGTCTCTGGCCTTAAAATTGGGCCAAGTTAAATGAAAAAATAGGTCCAACCTTCATGAAGTTTAGGAATCAGTATGGTTTGTTAATTCGTATTTATATTAACCAAATACTTTGACTTGATTTGGTAGAAAAGTTTTTTGCAGGAGTATCTGGTAGACTGTTGAATAATTTTTAGACTGTTGAATCATTTCTTGGGAAGTTAAAAAGTACATACTTTCAGAATTTGCGGTTTTAAAAAAGGATTTTCTCTAGCCTGATGAATAGCGATAGTAACACAGAATAGGGAATGGAATTCTTGGGGAGCTTCTGGTACCTTCTGGCAGTGGCACACCAATTAGCAAGTGTTGATCTGATTAGCAAAGTATGGATTCTGGAAGGAAGAAGTTCCCTATGAAATTTCTATATGGGAGTTAAAGTCCTATGTAGATGAGATAAAGGTGTCTGGATAGGGCAAAGAGGAATTCTGAAGCTTTCAAACACGTTTTAAGAATTGTTAGTAATCTATTGGAAAGTTTTCAACAATGAGCATGGAGCAGCCGTCTTCCACTGAAATGATACAGATAGATTTTGTCTGAAACACTCTGCGGAGACATGGCTCCCCAGCCGCAAGGACAGGGCCCA
The DNA here is from genome assembly GCF_964270905.1 of Leucopleurus acutus. Taxonomy (NCBI): domain Eukaryota; kingdom Metazoa; phylum Chordata; class Mammalia; order Artiodactyla; family Delphinidae; genus Leucopleurus; species Leucopleurus acutus. The sequence continues at coordinate 112,071,011 of NC_139145.1, read as the reverse complement.
GTGCAACCCTGCCTTCATGCAGGTGGTGTTTCCTGGGGCTGAAGGTTTCACAGCTGTGTACAAGCCTTTCTTCTGAGTCCTCAGTTACTAAACTGAAAGTACTTTACAGCACCTCAAGTCTTGTGGTTACAGACCCTGGGGAGGCTGGGATGAGAATAAAAGTGTGGTAAATTCCCAGGCAGGGAAGTTCAGGAATCTCCTGACTCGGGACATACCAAGGTCTTCCAATAACTGGAACCAGTCTATGTTGGTATGTTTATCCACAGTGATAAAATGAATGAAAAAATCTTGGCATAAAAACAATAATAACAATTAAACAGGTTGACTCAGTTTCCACTGTGTGTTAAGACCCTTTACATGAAGAGACATGTAAACGTAACACAATGTCCCAGGCCTTCAGCCTGGAACCTCAAAGTGAGGCCTGATTTCTTCTTATACTTGAATTAAATCAATTTAAGAACTGCCTCTTCCACCTTGCATCCAATATAGATTATCATTGGAACATCCATCTTTCAAATACTTCCTTGGGAATATTTCGAAGAATTTCAGGTGGTGTGTTTCCCTGTCCTCACTTGCCTGGTGCTTCTCTAGATTGAATGTCACGTTCTAACTACATCAAGACCCCACTCGCTGGCCTTAGGTGCCTCTGCTGCTGATGTGGAAGCTTTGGCCAGTTCACAGAGATGCTCCTGTGAACCCTGCTCTCTTTATGCCCACCCATGGGGCTGGTGCAGATCTCTGCTAATTTGCTCAGACCACGTGGTTTACACCTTCCCTAAGCTCTGGGACTTATTCTGGGTATCAGTTCAGACTTCTCCTTCCTTCTGGTGACTTGACTCTTAGGAGCCCCAGCATCCTTTCCTACAGTCTGACCTGGTTCTGTCTGTGCCACGTGGGGCCACCTGGTGTATCTCAGTGTCACTGAACCTCAGAGAAAAGAGATGGGGCTGTGGTCATAAGGGGGCCTTATGTAAAACACAGATGCAATCGGATATATGGAATTGGTGTTGCCCAACTTGACCAAGAAGCACTCAGGACCAAAGGTGGATTACTGGGGCCAAGTGACACTTTATTTCTCCTGCCAAAAGCCCTTGCCTACTTATAATTAATTCTAGGGATACCTAGGCTAAGCCAGAAAGACACAGCATCCATTGTCGCATGTGAAGGAGTGACAGCATTGAGGACAGGCCTTTGTAAGCAGAGGGGAGGGATCCGTGGAGACTAAGGTGCTAGAGGAAAGATTGGGGAAGGGGCGGGGGCAGGTAATTGTTGATGCCAGGGAAGCGAGGGTATCAGACACGTGGTGGGGAGACCTGAGCTTTATCCAAGAAGGCCCTGAGAAAGGGACTTTAGGGGCATCTAGATAAGCTCCGCATGATACCGAAGAGGAAACTGAGACCCTGAGAGACAAAGGGACTTTTCCAAGGCCACTCAGTAAGACAAGGTAAAAATCCCCAGTCTGTTATTTCTTCTGTCACATTTGCTGCTCTCCCCTGGGAGGAAAGAAGAGAGTGGGGATGGAGTGGCAGAGAGGTTTTGAATAGGGGAGCTGAGGTGTCTCCTGATGTCCCTCATGAGGTGACTGGAGTCTTCAAGTCACAGGTGGCGAGGCGTGCTGAGGGTGAAGGAATGGGACATCCCGGCAGCGTGTGCTCAGAGTCTTGCCACACTGCGCCATTATCAGCATTGTGAGTTGTTTGACGTTGCCCTCGGCAGCTAAGGTGATGGATCTGAAGTTGTTGGCCTAAGGGACCAGCGTTGAATCATCCGTCCCTCAGCACAGTTAAACTAATTCACTGGAGTAGAATTATACAGCAAGCTGCTCAGAATCTGTCTGAAATCCTGGGAGAGGGCTGTAAACCGCACACTTCAGTACACAATTGGATGGCAGTGATACTCTCCCCGCTGCGCTTTCTGTAAGTTTCAAAGTACACACAGAATTTTAAATGAAAGGCCACAGGGCGGCTGCAGGCTTGAAAGCCTGCATTCTGACCCTCCTGCCTCTCTGTGGCCGCCTCTGGGAGAAGCCCGCCTGGCAAGTTCTGATGGCGTGATCAAAGGCGTGGAGCCTGGAGCAACCAGGACCTTAACTGAACATTGACAGAATCAGATGGACTTGGTATTCACATAGAGTGGAGCTGCTCTTTTGAGAGGCCTGCAGAATTGTGCTGCCTGGACTCAACCTTACATCTTCAGATCTCAAATGGGTGTTCTGTGCTGCCAGGCTGTCCTAGTAAAGTCACTTTCCTATACGCCAGGATTTCTAGTCCTCTCCTGTCTTCACATCTCCACCTTCCTCTCCGTATTCGCTGAGGAGCTTCTCTCCTACTGTTCTCCCAGTGAAAACAGAAAGAGTGACCTCTCTCCTCCACTAGTTTCACCAGACCACTGCACTTGGACTCATCCTCTGGCTTCTCCCACTGGTTCTGGAAGAATCATCCCTGCCCTGCTGTTGGGTCCACCCCTCCCTTTCCACATGCTCGAGAAGTGTTCTCACGCAGTTATTACCCTTTCCTCCCTCATCCTCAGTTCCCCCTCTACCCAATCACCCCCATCAGCATGCCACCGTGTCCTTACATCACCCATTTTACCAGCTTCTGTTCCATTTTGCTGCATGTTTTCAAAGCAAAATGTCTTGAACGAGTGAGCCATACTTCATGTTGCCACTTCATCGCCTCCATTTCCCCCCCGCCTATTCTCTTGGACTTTCACTCTGAAATGACTCTTGTCACCTATGACCTACATCTTGCAGAAGCCAAAGCCCTCATGTTAGTCAGCCTCTCAGCAGCCTTTGGGGCAGCTGATCGCATCCTCCATGTTGAAACACTTTGTCGCCATGACACCACACGTGCCAGATTTTCCTTTCACCTTGCTCCCCCTTTTGGTCTCATTTGCTGGCTCCTCTTTTTTTGTTTGTTTGTTTGTTTTTGCAGTACGCGGGGCTCTTTCTGTTGTGGCCTCTCCCGTTGCGGAGCACAGGCTCCGGACGCGCAGGCTTAGCGGCCATGGCTCACGGGCCCAGCCGCTCCGCGGCCTGTGGGATCTTCCCGGACCGGGGCACGAACCCGTGTTCCCTGCATCGGCAGGCGGACTCTCAACCGCTGCGCCACCAGGGAAGCCCTGCTGGCTCTTATACAAAATCTCTACCGGTCGTGGGATCACAGGGCTCCATGTGGCCTTTTTTCCTGTCTACGCTCTCTGCCTAAGTACGCTCGTGCAGCCTTATGATTCTAAGTACTATGTAAATGCTTGATAGTCTCCAATTTACGTTCCCAGTCCGAGCCTTTCCATTTGAGTTTCAGGTTGTTATGCCTAAGAGCCTCATGGATATTGCCACTTAGATGTCTGAAAGAGACATCTTGCAGGTTAAAACCAAACTCCTGATTTTTCTCCCTAAAACCTACCCTTCCCCAATTTCAGGAAATGGCATCATCATCTAACCTAGCTGCTCAGGCCCCAAACAGTGGAACCATTCCTGATTCCTCTCTTTCCTTTAGACCTCGTTTTGGCTTCTTAGGGCTGCTGTAATAAATTACCTCAAGTGGTTGGCTAAAAACAGCAGAAATGTGTTCTTTCATGGTTCTGGAGGCTAGAAATCTGAAATCAAGGTGGCAGCGGGGCCGTGTTCTCCAAAGGCATTGGAGAAGGAGTCCGCCTTGCCTCTGCCAACCTCTGGTGATTGCTGGCAGGCCTTGGTGTTCCCTGGCTTGTGGCCCCATAACTCTGTTCTCTACCTCTGTTGTCACAGGGCCTTCTTCCCTCTGGCTGTGGCAGTGTCCAAATTTCCTTCTTCTTATAACCATACCAGTCATTGGATTTAGGACCCTCCCTAATCCAGTTTGACATCTTGATTACTTCTGCAAAGACCCTGTTTCCAAATAAAATAACACTGACAGGCTTTGCGTGAACGTGAATTTGGGGAAACACTATTCACTTCAGTACAGACCTCCACATCCAGTCCATCAGCAAGGCTTAGCCCCTCCATCTCCAACAGTTCTTACCACTGCTGCCACAAGCTTTGTGCACACCTGCATCACCTGGATTACAGCTTCATACCTGGGCTTTCCCACACCGCTTTTGCCCCCTCCAGTCCACACTGCCCAAGGCAGCCACAGTAACCTGTTTAGAGTGTCAGTGAAATCATGATTCCCTTGCACAAAACCCTCTGGTTGCTTCCCAGTACCAGGGAACACAGTCCAGCTCTTTCACTTGGCTTGAAAGGTGCTTGGTGATGTTGCCCGCTCTCCAACTTCATCTCCCTTCTCCGGGCCCCATATCCTCTGGGCCTCAGCCACACTGGGCCACTTTCTGGCCCTCAGTCAAGCTGAGCTGTCTTGTGGCCTTTTCATTCACTGTTCTGCTTGAAACACTCTTCCCCCAGATCTTCATTTGACCATTTCCTATTCTTTGTTCAAGTCCCAGCTCACCTGTCTCCAGCCCCTCCTTAGAAAGGCCTTCCCAACCCAGCCTAGCAAATGTCCTCTCTCTCTCTCTCTCTCTCTCTCTCTCTCTCTTTCTCTCTCTGTGTCTCTATGTGTGTCTCTCTCTCTCTGTCTCTCTCTCTTTCTCTGTGTGTCTCTCTCTGTCTCTGTGTCTGTCTCTCTCTGTGTCTCTCCCTCTCTCTGTGTGTCTCTGTGTGTGTGTGTGTGTATGTGTGTGTCTCTGTGTCTCTGTGTGTGTGTGTCTCTCTCTGTCTCTGTGAGTCTCTCTCTCTCTCTGTGTGTGTGTCTCTCTGTGTCTGTGTGTGTGTGTGTGTCTCTCTCTCTCTCTGTGTCTGTGTCTCTCTCTCCGTGTCTGTGTGTGTCTCTCTCTGTGTCTCTGTGTATGTGTGTGTGTGTCTCTCTCTGTCTCTGTGAGTCTCTGTGTGTGTGTGTGTGTCTCCGTGTGTGTGTGTGTGTCTCTCTCTCTGTGTCTGTGTGTGTCTCTCTCTGTGTCTCTTTCTCTCTGTGTGTGTCTCTGTGTGTGTCTCTCTCTCTGTGTCTCTCTCTGTGTCTCTGTGTGTGTCTCTCTCTGTGTCTGTGTGTGTCTCTCTCTCTTACACGCACACACACACACACACACTAGCCTGTTTACCTTCCACATAGCTCTTCTTTTCAATATCTGAATTTACCTTATTCATTTGTATGTAGATAATAATACCACTGACATGATTTATTATTTCTGTCTCCCCCAGTAGAATGTAAGTTCCTGTAAGCAGCTAATTAGTTTCCCTTTGTCCACCTCTATACCCCAGTTCCTATGAAAGTGATTGGCACAAAGACACTCCGTCAGTATTCTGTGCCTGGTAAAATGGGCTTCCTTTGTGTTTTGTGGCTCCCACCCTCCCTCCCAAGGTATGTTTCATTTTCTACTGGCAAAATTTAGTGCTTTTATACATTCAAACTTTTTGTGTACATTCCAATGTTAACAATTGAGGGGGAGAAAATGGCCTATTTTTATCCCCCCTCCCCAGCCGTCTCTAAAATTCTCTGCAGTGGCTTCTTCAGAATAGCTCAGCTAATTCTGTAGCCATCCCCGCTCCTTGCACACATAGGCACATGCTCCTTCACAACTGTTTACACGCTTTATACACACCTCCCGGGGTCAGGAGCTATCACTCATTGTCCCATCCCTGCCCCCGTGGAAAAGCATTTCTAGATGTGTGTGTAGCATTCTGTAGAAAGAAATGTAGAAGGATTTGGAAAATTACTGTTATTTTGGTTTGCGGGGAAATTTTGCCTAATGCGAGGATAGGAATATTGTTCCACATCAGACTGGTGAGCTGCCTCTTATCCAGAAGAGGTAGCAGATGCCCATCAGAGAATTCAGATAACGTACAGAAAAATCGTCCTCCTTTCTTTTTTCAGATAGTTGGTTATAAAGTTGGACAGAAAAAGAAATAATTGAGAATTTTAAAGTTTGTTCCTTTTGTTTTTTGGTGTTCTTTATGTTGACCATTTCTAGAACATTTACTGTATTTTCAAAGGTCTGGGTAATACTGGTTTTATTCTCAAGAAACTCTGACCAAGAGTATTAGATTTCTTGGTTTCTTTTAATATATTGCCATATTTTCATTTTCAAACTGGTTCAAATTATTGTCTCCCACAAACCTGTGTCCCCTCTCAGTTTCTAGCCTGTCTCTTTTCTTCTTGTCTCAGCAGTTTTCTTGAAAACTCATTTAAATTTGCTTACTCTGTGGCTTCACCTGTTGCCGACTCCTCAAAGGACCCCATTCTTCTTTGTCAGAAGTCACCGTCGCCCTCCATACTGGCTGTGTGTCCTTGTTGCATCTTTACACCAGCACAAAAGCTGATGGCAGCAATGGGAGGGCTGGAGCTTACATAGCGATAAACTCGGGCAGCTAGCGCTTCTTGTGAATAGGCATTCAGACGGGGTGTTTCAGTGGGAAGAGGCTGGATTTTAGAATCCAGTGACCTCGCCATAAATCCTGGCTCGGCTTTTACCATCTGTGACCTTAGGTGGCTACTGGACTTCTCTGAGCCTCAGTTTCCTCATCTGTAAAAATGAGGAGTGTGTTTTATACAATTGTGAGAATTAAAAGAAGTAACACCCAATGGTTCTCAATAAGTTTTGTTTTAAACTTAGTATATAATCATTTCTTCAAGAATCTAAACAGCACATATTTTTAAAAATCCATGAGAACAATTCAGCTGACAGTCTTAGTTACTGAATTTTTGAAAAGTGAAGGCAAAGGGAAGATACTGATTTTGCCATTCTTCATGTATTTTTTCATCGTAAATAATGATAGACCTGCTGAGCTTCTTTTCCTCATTCTACAAGGATGTGTTTTTTTTTTCATTGTTACAGTTAATTGTACTTAGAGAAAATCTCAGGTTAAACTGAGTACGGAGAAGAACTTTACAACCCAAGGATAAGGATACACTTATAGAAAAATTTTTTTAAAACCCACTCTGCAAAATTTGTCCATTGCCTCATTAGTCCTTTCACATTTCTGGCCATGTGCTTTGAGTGGGAGCTTACCTCCTCATGACACACACATACATACACACACACACACACACACACACACACACACACGCATGCGTCTCCCCGCCATCTCTGACACCTCCCCCACCACTGCTGTCGTGATATGAGTTTGAGGAAGGGGTATGGTGCAGTTTGGCAAGAAATTTGTAACCTAGAAGTCCTTCAAAACATCTTTGCATTTCATTGATGTTTTGAAGGACTTCTAGGTTACAAATTCCTTTATCTTTAGTGGAAGTTACCAGAAAGAATGCACTCTCATCCTCTGGATGGTGTGATATGAGGTTATAAGTCTAGCATGGCCTTACCCATTTTTGCTACCTGGAAATGAGAGCAGAATTAAAGCACTAAAGAGAAATAGACATGGGCCAGGCTCACATCAGCCTCTGAATCAAACAGGATCTGAATCTAGAACTATCTCCAGATATATAAAATAGTAATTCCCTTTTTACTCTAAGCGAGTTTGAATTGGGTGTTCTGTCCCTTTGCAAACAAAAGATTGCCAACTAAGAGTCCATTAAAATAGGAGTAATTGAATGTACCAGTAGATTACTACACCAAATTTCCTACTATATACAGACTAAAGTTCAGTTTCCATAATTGTAGCTATTCTAGATCATATCTCAAGAATGAGTCTGTTACTTTATAGACTCAGTGAATACTGTTATAGACTCAGTGAATACTGTTACCACAATGTTCAGCACAGTGTATGTGCAAATCTGTTTGTCTGCATTAGCCTGTTTTTTTTTTTTTTCAGTTTACTAGCTAATACAGCCTCTTCATACCAGGAAAATATTCTAGACTTGGTTCAGTGGACAACAGGGAGACATTAGAAGTACTTGGTGCTGGAGCAGTAACAAATTAGAGGGATATTTGAGAATACTCTTGAAGAAACAGCACTGTGCTCATTTGCAGGGTTTTGAATTACACATTTTTGGTGTTTTACTTGTTTGGAGGCTATCTTCTCCCCATTTAAAGAGCCAGCTCCATGAGAGCAGGGACCACATCTCTTGTTCACCCAATACCTACAGAGAACCTGGAACATAGGTTGACAGATGCTACCAAAAAGTTAACAGTATTTGTTGACCTAATGGGAAAAAGCAAGGAGAGACAGAGAGGCGTGAGGTTTCCCACCTGAGAAGTGGAAACCATGGTTGTTCCATTAAGTCAACAGGAAAGTTAGGGTGGGGAAGCGCTTGAGAGCAAAAAACATAAATTTGATTTTGGGATATGTTTTTTATGAGAGAAGAATGTGTCATTAATATGGAAATATCTTGTAAGAAGCATTTCTTACAAGGAATGAGGGATTTGGGGAAACGGTGGAACTGGAGGTGTCAGGTTGGAATATGTAGAAAAACCCGTGGGAGAGAATCATGTCCCCGAGGGAGTGAGAACTGGTTGGAGTCAGCTCAAGAACAGACCGGAAACCAAGGTATGAGGCAGAGGTGGACAACCTGGAGGATTGGGTGGAGAATGGGAAGAGTGTTTAGTGACAGAAACAAAGGGGGGACCATAAGAGGATGAGCATCCTCTGCTTGTTCCTTCAGACATGTTTCAGAGTAAGGAATGGATTTAGTTATCCAGAATTTCTGGGAAATTAATGCAGTTGGTTTAAACATAGTGCTAATAATCAGATTGTCTGTATTAGTCATTTTCAAACTGTTTTATTGCAACCCACTCTCATACATTTTACATTTTTATCCAGGATACACACACACACACACACACACACACACACACACACACACACACACAACTGGTACAAAATTTTCTCTAAAGAATACTCACTCTCCCTATGTACAATCTACTCAGTTTTCATCTATTTCATTGTTTAAATGCTGATAACAACCGACTAAACTGATCTCACTGCCCATTAATAGATCATGACTGGAAGTTTTAAAAGCCCTGGTTTATATAATGGTCACATAGGAAATGTAATGAATTTGTGGAAAGAGTACACTTTGAGAAAATTTTAATTCCAGTTAGATAAATAAAAGTTTTCATTTAACATCCATTACCGTATAAAACTCTATAATGGTGCTATGTTCTTACCGCTCTTCAAAATTTAGAAAAGAGAATTAAGAGGACAACACTTACTTTCCCAAAGTAGTCAAATAGCATCTTCTCTTGTAGCTTTAATAATATTTACCAACTTGCAAGTAAAACTTAACGTATAAACTTTGTATCCAGGCTATGAGGTATAATTTAAAGCACTCTGGCTTTGGAAATGGGCAGACCTGGGCTCAAGTCCTGGTTCTGCCACTTATTAACTCTGTGACCTTTGTCAGGTTTCTTAACCTCTCTGATTCCCTGTTTATTTGTCTGTCAATGGGGGAAACAACATTTACCCTACTTTGTTGCCGTTGTTGTTGAACAAGCCACATTACTCATGGTCCTATATTTGGTACTTGGTGGGCATGCAATGAATGCCAATTGTTATTATTTCAAGGGTTAAAATATAGACCACTTGTTAAGCTCCTAGCATAATGCCTGGCACAAAGAAACAACAAATATGAACGATCTTTCCATGCCAACAACCAGAGTGGAAATACACTTGTAATCCAAGTGCACAGAAATGTACAAACCAATTATATGATTTTGTACTGCACATGATTTTTAAAGAAAGATATCCACCGGACAAAGTAAAGCACATGGATAACATTGACGCTGTTGGAGAGATTGAGTCCCATTTGTATAAAGTGAAAAATTATTCATCACTGTTGTGGAATTTTTCTTAATTGCCTCACTGATATAGTCATTAAAGTGATCTCAATGCATTCATTCAATAAGCCTAAATTTATTAAGACCTACAATGCCAGGTACTGGGGATAAAATTATTCACAATAAGAAACAGGTTCTAGAAACATGATTAAAGTAACCAATAGTTAGCATTTACTTTTCCTTCCAGGCAGCCCATCACCATGGACCACTGACATCAATATTATCTCTGTGCTTTTTAGCTCTTCCTGATTGTACTCTAACTTTCCTCACCAAGTCAGAGGATGGCCTAAAGATGCTTTGTTGGCATTAACAACAACTCCATGGTCCACTTCTTGGCGATCTACTTTAGATGTTAAAATACCTTCCCATGTTCAAGAATTCCTTGTCTTTGACAGTTTGTCCTCAGCTCTAACTGGACAAGTCCGTAATCCACCTACACGTAATCTTAGTTCCATCTCACCATTGTTTTACTTGCCTCTTACAAAGTAAGCAGTGAAGTTAGCTAAGTATCACATCATTTGGAGTATAAAATGAAAAATGTCCTCCTTTTCTCTATTTTAAAATTTCCATGCCTCCCTCCCTGCTACTTTATTGTATGTCCTGCTTGTGATAGATTTCAAATACATAGTCATCATGGCAATATGGCAGAAAAATGCCCTTTATTCAGATACATAGCATCTGCAGACACTTTCAAATAGTTTTCATTGGGAGTGCTGCAATTTTTGCTAAGAAAAATAACTGCTGAGTGCCTGTGTGCAAAGCTGAAGAGCCTACAAAGATGCCTGAGATAAAATCCCTTCACCAGGGAGTGTATAGTTTAATCAGAGAGATGTCGCATCTACCAATTGCTATAAGGGAGAGAATGACTCACAAGGTGTCTGGGGGAAGGACCATAAAGTTGAATCTCATTCTTAAATTCACACGTACGGTGACTTGGTTCTTATCACTTTTCCAGATGGCTTTTGTTGCCCAAATTAGCTTGTTTGACCAGTGCCTACAACTGAAAAAAAGACATGCATAATTTGGAAAGACAGAAATCTCGAGGTGACAGTATTCCAGATGTGTGATGTTAGTAAAACAAACTCTTCGGCTATCTGTGGAGTTTGGTTGTGCTGTGACATTTGACAAGCGAAAGATGTTTAAAGCTCCACAAAGATTTGCTCTTTGCTCTTCCAAAAAATGGCATAAGAATTTCTTGGGGGTGGATCCATGATTTTAGGACAGAATGCCTTCTACCTGGATATTGCCACCAATTCGCTATATGGTTCACGTTTAAATTCAGAAATAAATATTGCCCAAGCAGCCCCCAGCTTAGAGGGTAGTTTGCAATAAGGAGGAAATCTGGCGAGTTGCAGAAAATTGTTGCTCTGATCACAGAGCTTTAAAATCTGTGAAAAATGGGAATCTTTTTCACTGATGGAGGTCTTTGATCTTAGAAACACTCTGTCAATTCTATTTAAACCAGCAATTTAGAAGTTCCCTAAACCAGATACATAAACTAGCTATCTGAGGGGCATACCTGTAGTAAATCCTGATAGATCAAGTTTTATTAACGGGGCTGCCGCTCACTCATTAACTGAAGTCGCCTTAACTGTGCTCTCATGTGCTCAGCTGATACGGATGGTCTTGCTGTAATATAGCACGTGGGTCCATGCTCCCAATCAGATAGCCAGTCTCCCCTCTTTCCTACCTCTTTTTTTTTTTATTTTTTTTAACATCTATATTGGAGTATAATTGCTTTACAGTGTTGTTAGTTTCTGCTGTATAACAAAGTGGATCAGCTATACATACATACATCCCCATATCTCCTCCCTCTTGTGTCTCCCTCCCACCCTCCCTATCCCACCCCTCTAGGTGGTCACAAAGCATCGAGCTGATCTCCCTGTGCTATAGCTGCTTCCCACTAGCTATCTATTTTACATTTGGTAGTGTATATATGTCCATGCCACTCTCTCACTTCGTCCCAGCTTACCCTTCCCCCTCCCCATGTCCTCAAGTCCATTCTCTATGTCTGCTTTCTTTATTCCTGTCCTGCCCCTAGGTTCTTCAGAACCTTTTTTTTTTTACATTCCATATATATGTGTTTGTTTTCTACCTCTTTAGCTCTTTGTACTGCATTTGGGTAATTTTCTCAGATGTGTTTTTCAGATCTCTTTACAGTTTACTCTTTATTCAACTGGGTCTAACCTGTATTTATTTATAATATCTATCTCTGTTTTAAATTTCAGCTTGTCTATTTGTCAGCAGTAATTGAAAGAATAATTCCATTAATTTGAAGACATTTTATGTGATTCTTGTAAAATCTGACTTGAAATATTTTAAATTCTTTTCACATGTTTTCAGTTCCTACTTTTATATCTTTAGACTTTATAAACATCCTAATTTTAGGATATTTGAACTAGAACTATTGCATAGTTCTAGTTTGTGAAATTCTTGGTGGTGGGGGGGGGTGAGGTGGGGCGCTCCCGATCCCTTTGTCTACAGACCCTTGTTCATGGTGGATGGCTTGTGTGTTTTGTACTCTGGGATTTTGAGGTTTTCTTCAGAGGCCTTTCTTTTTGGTCATCCGGTATAGGCTGAGGGCGAGCGTTTGTCCCTCCGGAGCGGTTTTGTGTGTGCTTTTGTCAGGGCCTCCGGAGTTATCACTGGCTGGGGCCAGCCAGTAGTGGTTCAATCTGGGCTTCGAACCTATGAGGTGTGCCTGTGGTTATCAGTTCTCAGGGAGTCTTTGTTTCACCCTCACTGAGATCCAGGCTAAGACCGTCAAGTTTCTTAACTGTCTCCTTTTACAGGTTGGAGAATTTCTTTTCCTAATCCTCTCTTGGGCAGAGGGGATGGTCTTTTGAGAGTTCCAACTTTATGTGGGAGTCTCAGTTCTAACTCTGGCACTCACACTTCCTGGGCCTTCGTCTCCTGAATCACGTGGATTTACAATCCACATCTCCTGTTACCAAGGCTGGTAAACTGCTCTCCTCTTAAGGCAGACAGCAATAATTCAGAGGCTTAGTTCTGGTTTTCAGATCTCTCTGTGTGTTTGACCCTGGAAAATTCCTTATTTTCTTGAGAACTCAGCTGTGCATTTTAAAAGATATTTATTATATTTTACCCAGAATTTCTAAGCTTCTAATAGCAAAAGATTTTTTCAGGATATCTAGTCTGCCAAGAGCACATCATCATCCTCTGACAGTGTCTGCTAGTGGGTGGAATATGCCTGTCTACAGTCAAAGAGGAGTATGAAGAAGGGGCCCCTGCCCTTTAGAAGCTCATGGACTTTTTCGTCTAACTCATTCATAGGTTCTGATGACTGTTCATTCAGTCTTTCACTGAATCATCCTTACATCTGTAGCATATTCAAGTAAATAGTTAGTTCCTACTATCCAAGCTTTTGTTCATTTATTCAGCAAATATATATTGTGTCCAGCATCTGCTACACGCCGCATATGTGCTCATGCTCAGCAAAAACATATCTGATCCTTATCTTCATGGAGGATGCAAATAATCACATAAGTAAATGCAAAATTACAAATGTAGCAAGTGTCAGAAAGTAAATGTGCATGGTGCTGTGAGATGTGCAATGGGGGATTTACCCAGCTCAAGCCAGAAAGGGCTCATTTGGGGAAGTGAAGAAAGAGTGGTTTTCACTGAGTGAAAGACGGTATATGCAAAGGCGCTGGGTTGAGGATGACGGGCTGAAAGAAGGGTGGTTAAATGGAAGAGGGAATAGAAGAATATGGTCTCAGAAAAGGCTGAGAGGGAGCTAAGAGGCAAACCATGGAAGACGTTGTAGGCTGTGTTAAGGAGTTTTGTATTTATCCTGAGTCATTGAAGGGCTTTAAACAGGGGAATGACACATCTAATTTGCCCTTTGGAAGATCTTTCTGACTTCAGAAAAGAGAACAGATTTGAGGGGGCAGGAGTGACAATGAAACTAGTTAGGAGGCTGTTGTCAGTGGACTGGATGATAATTGCTGGAGCTCGATGCCAGTTTTGGCTTTGTGGATATGACGACATGGACAGATTTGAGATTTATTTTGCAGGTGAAATTATCAGGGAGAAGAAGAGAGATGGCCTAAGAACAATTCCAAAGTTTTAGGCTTATGTAACTGGATGGCTGGTGGTGCTCCTTTACTGAGATGGGGAACACTGGAAAAGGACAAGGTTTGGTGGAAAGGCCATTGGTTTTTCTTTTGTACATATTGAGTTTGAGGTTTTTGAAACATCTAAGAGGAAAATATCAAGAGGCAGTTGGATATATGGGTCTAAAGTTCGGAGAAGAAATCTTGGGACATAAATATGTGAGTAATTTTTTATAGGTGATGATTAGATGAGATTTCCTATGGAGAGATGATAGATATCCCTTGAATACAGAGACATGGAGGTTATTGGTGACTTTAATAAGCTCCCACTATTTTCTCAAGTGCCATTCTAAATGCTTAACATGCACTGACTTAATCTCCAAACAAGTCTCTGAGGTTGGTACACTTATCCCACGCAGGACATGAGGAAACTGGTAGCCAAAGAGGAGCCATGACTTACATAGTAGGAGAACAGGGATTTGAACCCAGACAGTCTGGCTGTGGAGTTCATGTTCCTAACCACTATGCTATACTGCTGCTCAATACGTGGGTGCACAAGAAAGTATTTGTATCATCGGGGAGCCAAGGCTCATCCATCTACAGATACTGAAAATGTTTGTGGTTATATAATGCCTTTGGAGCAAAAGTATAAACTAATGTTGATTCAAGTACTTTGTTAAAACTCCTTCTTGGCTTTCTATTATATAACAAGACAGGCACAAATGGAAGTGTCCCTAGACCGGCTTTAGCTTTAAGCAGTGACCTTTAACAAATATGTGCACGTTATTCATTTAATTGCACCTGTAACTATGTGGTGGCCTCGCTGCTGAGGGTATAATAGGTAAGTAAGCAGAACCCACAGCAGTCTGAAGCCACTTGCTCCTCTGCCAAGATGTGTCATTTGTGAGTTTCATTAACCAATGTCCCAAAATAAGTGACCTTTTCCAGGTCCCTGGGGAGTGGCTTTAACTCCATCGTGTGTGTGTTTCTTTTCCTCCTAAGGATTTAACAACACCGAGAGAACATGTGACAAAGAGTTTATCATACGTAGAACAGCCACCAATCGCGTACTGAACGTCCTCCGTCACTGGGTCTCAAAGCACGCACAGGTAATTCAGTGGCCTCGGTAATTACTTTCAAGGATTTGTTTTAAAACCAACTTTTTAAGTCATTACAACGCCTTCTGATTCTTTGGAGCTGGAGTCTGAAACCTTGAAATTGGAACATAGGAAGGGAAGAAGCTGGAGGGTGGGCATACAGATCAAAGCAAACAAACGTGTACCGCTAACATCTGCTGTTTCAGATCTGCAAAGGGCACGACACAAGAGGTCAAGCAGGGCTGCCCTCTGCCCTCATCTCTCAGGCAACAGCACCCACTGCGGGCACTAGAGCTGTGGCAGGGCCACTGTCCCCTGCCACCCGGGAGCACTGTTCACAGGGCCCTCTCTGTAAGTGGAGTTGGCTCACCTGGGGTGGTACCTCTTGGAAGTAAACAGCAGGTGCCCCTAGAAGTAAGCAACATTCTGGTACCAGACACTCTGGCGTCTGGTCAGGGAGTGTTTTCTCAGCCCGATTCAGAAGATACTTTGCCTCATGCCCTTTGATGTTTTGGTTTCTAGTACGGTTGTCTCTTGAACAATGTGATGGTTAGGAGTACCAGCCCTCTGTGCAGTGGAAAATTTGCATATAACTTATAGTTGGCTCTCTGCACCCATGGTCATGTGATATATGTGGTTCTTCCATATCTGAGGATTCAACCAACTGCAGATTGTGTAGTACCGTAGAACTTACTCTTGAAAGACATCCACATACAAGTGGACCCATGCAGTTCAAATCTGTGTTGTTCAAGAGTCTAAGGTACTCTGTTTTTAAACTGCATCATGCTGACAGGACACCTGCTTGTTATCTATTTGTGTGTTTTCAGTGCAAGTTTATAGAATTTATATGGATTTCACCGTCTCACAAAATAAAGCAAGGGCCCCCTTTGCCTCATTGATTCAAGGCATGAATTGTGCCCAACGATGCCCCCACTGCCAAATAGAGGGTGGGCCCTCCTGGACACGGGCTGGCTAGCACCCAGCAAGGAGAGTTTGAGAGAGAGAAGGGGGCCCTTCATGGCTCAGATCAGAACATGGGAAACATAAAATGTGAGTTAGCTAATGAGTAGAGAAAAAGAAAAAATGCAAGGAATTCCCATGGCTCACTTCATTTTATTCTCAGAGGTCTACCGCCTGGCCCTTGGTCATGACCGTTCATCAGAGAGAGTCACATGAGGGCCAGGCTTCTGAAACCCCTGTGGCAAGACAATTCACTAATTGGAAGAAGTGGGATTTGGACCTCACCACCAGTTAGCCTGTGACAACTCTTAAATACTAATTAAAGTAAAAACAAAGACAGCACATTAAGTAAAGTATGTAAGCATTTCATCTTACACATCTTTAGTAAATAAAAATGGATCCTGTATGACCCAAATTCTGAGAACCATCCTTAGCTCATTGAAATGTCTAGTCTCTCTTTTCCACAGTCTCAGTGGGCCGCTTTGAATCGCTTTTGCCTCATTGCAGATAAAACATGAGTCATGTTTCTCCTGCACCTGACAGTCCATCCCATCATCTCTAGTTTTTGACTCAGAGTTTTGGCTTCTGATTCTTGGATCCGACAGTGGCTTAGAGATGCAGAGTAGCTTTGATAGACAAAATTGAGCAGATGCTAATTTGCTCTCTTCCCCGGTCACAGCTTGGCCCCTGCAAGTTCATGCCAAGACTCAAAGTCACAGCCCAGGTTTCCCTGGCCCCAGCTCCCTCCTCTCCTCCCTCAGGAGCTCTAACCCTGCTTCCCCATCAGCCTCACTTTCCTTTTATCAATCCCCAGTGCCCTCTTTTTCTTTTTTTATAAATTTATGTATTTATTTGTTTTTATTCTTGGCTGCGTTGGGTCTTCGTTTCTGTGCACGGGCTCCCTCCAGTTGCCGTGAGCGGGGGCCACTCCTCGCCACGGTGCACGGGCCTCTCATCACGGTGGGCCTTTCCCACTGCAGAGCATGGGCTCCAGGTGCACGGGCCTCAGCAGTTGTGGTATGTGGGCTCAGTAGTTGTGGCTCACAGGCTCAGTAGTTGTGGCCCATGGGCTTAGCTGCTCCGTGGCATGCGGGATTCTCCTGGATGAGGGCTTGAACCCGTGTCCCCCGCATTGGAAGATGGACTCTTAAACACTGCACCACCAGGGAAGCCCAGTGCCCTCTTTTTCTAATCTCAACAGGGATCCCTCACAATTCACGTATAACTCTTATAGTAGCTGGAAAAGTACCACAAATCAAATTACAGTAGGCTAGGGTTATTTTACTTTTGGTAAAGAGAATTCATAGATGGGAAGAGATTGGTGTGCTGAATCCGTCACTTATAGTTAAGAGATTAAGAGCAAAATGTTATCATTGATTTGATAGCTACGTTGTACACGCATGTATACATGTGTGCATACAGGCAATATCAAGTTGAATAGCACCAAGCCATTGGAATAGAAAATGGATTGATGTGAAGGCAAGAGTCTCTTTATTCAGATTGTCTTGGTGGCCTTTAGTTCTAATCCAAAAAGCCCCTAGGTGTTGTCTTTTGTTTGGACAGTTCAGATACTTTGCAGCCTGTTACTTCAGATGTGCTCACACATGGGAAAGCACTTTGTAATCAATTCCCATTAGAGGACCACACTGGGAAGCCCAGCTTCCCAGACCCTCTCCACATCAGGGGGTACATCGCTACCTGGGTGGATGGTACAAATTGCTCAGGCATCCAGTCTTTTCTCTCGTCAGAATTACGATATAAAATTTAGACCCCGACGTGCCGAAGGCAGTTCTTACCACTCACTCATTTGTCTTTTCTTACTTTCCCTGCAAGAGTGAGTGGATTGTGGGGATCTGTGGTTAGTGTTCGATTGTCCTGGTATAACTTCATCATGTGCACAGCCTGTCACCTTATCTCATTCAGCCGAGTTCTCCATCATCCTCTGTGTTAAGTGCGTGAGGTGCAGGGTGTTTCTGTAACATTTCTGCTTTTTGGCAAGTGCTTTAGGACTTTCTTTGCTGGTGTCAGTGTCCAGGTCTCCTTTCCTCCCTTTACTGATTTGCTTTAGGCTTGACTTGAGCCCAGGTCTGTCCATTCCAAAGCCAGAGTGCTTTTAATTACACCTCATGGCCTGGATCCAAAGTTTAGACTTTAGATTTCACTTGCAAGTTGGTAAACAACACTTACAAGAGAAGTTGCTATTTGACTATTTTGGGAAAGTCAGTGCTTTCCTTTTAATTCTCTCTTCTGAATTTTGAAGGGCAGTAAGAGCATAGCACCATTATAGAGTTTCATATGGATTTTAAACAAAACCTTTATTTATCCAACTGGCATTACAAGTAAAATGTAATTAAATTCAATTTTAATTACATTTTATTTTAAATGTAATTAAAATTAAAATGTACTCTTTCTCCAAATTCATTACGTTTCCTATGTGACCATTATAGAGACCAGACCAGTCCTAATCTCTTAATGGAGAGTGGGATCAATTTAGTGGGTTGTTACCAAGAGCAGGTCTGGATTAGTAAATAGTTCCAGTGGACAGAACTGGTTCAGCTCACGGTCCTAGAGGCCCCATTGTGTGCCCAGCGTCTCCTCTCACCTCTGCGGCACAGCCCCAGCCAGGTGAGTTAGAGGAGGTGGGAGCGCGGCCCCTGAGTTGAGGGACCCTAAGCAGGGTGACCACCACGGTGCTTAAAGAAGGATTAACAGCACAGCTTGATGCCTTTATTCAGGTTTATCTAAAGGTCTCTACTCTTCCAAAGGCAACGTCCAGCTGTGAGATGAGACTGCTGGTCTGAAAACTTGGGCTATAATCTGACTCTGCCAGGTTGTCTTTGGTTTTCACATCACGAATGAAGGGCTGGGACAAGAGGGGTTTTGTTATCTGATTCATTCAGTATCAGTTGAGTCCATTTAAGGAAGAATGTAGCATTATTGTGGCTACCTGAAGTAGTAGCTTTTAAAAAAATGAGTAGGGAGTTGTACTCATTTCACAAAGCAGTGCAGCGTGCTAACAATTGCATTTTTTCTCACATGGTAGACTAAGTAGGGACACCATTGCAAATTGTAGAAAACCGGAAAGCCACAGCGAAACAAGGTATAAATCTGTCTCCAAATGATCTAGAAAATCGAGTCTCCTACAAAGTATTGGATATCATGCATTTATTTCTCATTTCTCATCAAAGGTAACTAATATCGGCAGATACTACCCTGAACTTATTTCAGGAGAAATAAAGAGCTGCAGAAGTATGGGTGTCGGTTCTCCAGAGATATAAAATTTCCCTAGGATGTCACCTTCAACTCTCCCCATCCCCCCAAAGATAGTGCTAGAATGCCATTTCTTCTCCTGGAATCTTCTAGCCTTTTCTTTAGTATTTGGTAAAGCTAAAATATTTCTTTTTTTTCCTGATTCTAAAAATTTTCATCTGTGAACATACTCTGCCCTGATTGCTCCTCATTTTGTAGTGCTTTTTCACTCATTTTTTTCCTTCCATGTTGAAAGTGAAGCCACAAGGCCGAGCTGAGTTTTTCCCATATGCCTTGTCTATGCATCGCAGCTCAGAGTCGGGGAGGACCTGTGTTTTTCTTCCAGCTCCACCATTATATCTTCTCTGGGGCCCTGAGCTGGTCACTCAGTCTCTCTGGGCGCTAATTTCCCCCTCTAAAAAAGAGAACAACCATCCCTGTTTTACCGCACCTACGGATGTGGTGAGAATTAAAGGTGACGTTGGATTAAGAAGCATGAAGGGCATAAAATACAACATAGGTGCCTATGACTATACCCCTTCCAGCTGAGGCCAGGAGAGATACACACTTCCTCTCCCTCCAACCAGCCTGGAAGCTCCGTCCAGACAAGGATCTTTGTATCTCCTTTCACTGGCTCCGCAATGCTGAGTATGTGGTAGAGGCCCAGTAATGGTTGTTGAGTTTATATTTTAATGTTGCTGTTGTTCATTCTCTCCAGGAAGTCATTTTCTAGCCTTTCAAGTTTCCAAAGTCAGCCAAGTCAGAGACTACAACCACTAGTGGACCAGAAATCAGGGCTGTGAGTAGAGAGACTCTGAGTAAAGGAAGTGTTTTCACTAGGTGTCCTGCTGGACAGCCTTACATGGCATTCACACAATTCCAAGGTGTCTGCATATTTCAGGACTGTAGAGCTTTTTAAAAAAAATTTTTTAAATTGAAGTATGTACAATATTTTATAAGTTACAGGTGTACAATATAGTGAGTCACAATTTTTAAAGGTTATACTCTATAGCTATTATAAAATATTGGCTATATTGCCCCATGTTGTACAATATATCCTTATAGCATATTTTATACACAGTAGTTTGTACCTCTTAGCCCCTTACCCCTATATGGCCCCCCCTCCTTCCCTCTCCCCACTGGTAACTACTGGGGTATTCTCAATATCTGTGAGTCTGCTTCTTTTGTGTTGTATTCATTAGTTGTTGTATTTTTTAGTTTCCACATATAAGTGATATAATACAGTATTTGTCTTTCTCTGTCTGACTTATTTCACTTAGTCTAATACCCTGCAAGTCCATCCATGTTGCTACAAATGGCAAAATTTCATTCTTTTTTATGGCTAATATTCCATTGTATATATATGTGTGTGTGTGTGTGTGTGTGTGTGTGTGTATCTCACTCTTCTTTATCCATTCATCTGTTGATGGACATTAAGTTGCTTCCATATCTTGGCAATTGCAAATAATGCTGCTATGAACATTGGGGTGCATGTATATTTTTGAATTAGCGTTTCTGCTTGTGTCCTCTGTGCACAGCCAGGGAGGGACTTGGAGGCTGGCTATAAACAGCTTAGATCTACACTCGAGTCTCTGTGGAAGGTCTCGTATGTATAATCTACAGCAATTTTGATTTTCCTGAGTTGTCTTATTGATCAACTAATTCTGAAAAAATTCTCTGTCCACTTGTTTGTGGGATTTTACAGACCATGGAATGGCACTGATAAAGGAGCCTCCAGCTGTGTCCACAGGTTACGATTTGCTTCATCAGACAAGGGATACCATCTGAATGACAAGTGGCTGAGAATGAAACAGTCATTTATTTTCTTAATTCTAGGCCAAAGGAAATTAGCCTACATGTTTTAAAAGTGTAAGGTCAGGGCTTCCCTGGTGGCGCAGTGGTTGAGAGTCCGCCTGCCAATGCAGGGAACACTGGTTCGTGCCCCGGTCCGGGAAGATCCCACATGCCGTGGAGCGGCTGGGCCCGTGGGCCATGGCTGCTGAGCCTGTGCGTCCGGAGCCTGTGCTCCACAACAGGAGAGGCTGCAACAGTGAGAGGCCCGCGTAAAAAAAAAAAAAAAAAAAAAAAAAGTGTAAGGTCAGACTGAAATGGCCTACTTACCTAAAAATCTTCTTCCCAAAGGAGTTTATGGAGGGAATATTGCTACTCCCTTTTCAGTTTGCTCACCTCCTTCATTCATTTACTAATAAGAACTGAGCCCCAGAGTGTTCCAGACACTGGGGTAGACGTGAGCATGAGCAAAATCCAGACACTGACTGAGTCGGGGTAACAGGCCTTAAGTCCCCAGCAGAGAGGTCTCCAAAAATCCCACCAAGTGCCACAAAAGGAGGAGCTGGCCACTGTCCCATCCACCACATCCAGTAGGAACCAGCTCCAGGCTCCACCTGCTCCAGAATATCAGATTACCTTCCTTCCCTGGAAGGTCAAAGTGTTAGCAAGAAAACAGAGAGGAGGTTGTGGAGAGAGAAGAAGGGGCCTCCCATGTGGGCTTCTAGGCTTGAGGCAGGCCAGGCAGAGGCAGGAGGGAAATGGCTTATTCTGGACTGAAATGGAACTTGGATTAATATATTGGATTGGACATTCTGATTGAAGAGATTGTTCTTGTAACTAAAGCTTCTGGATGGCTTTAGTGCCCGCCCTAAAGGGTGGGGAAGGATGGCCTACAGAGCAATTTAATGAGATCTATGAAAAATAGTACCACCGCCTGATTATTTCATTATTGTTCATGGTACAGGAAGTGTAGGTCGCCTTGGCAAGAGTAATTTCACAGACTTTGTCAAAATAACTCAACTCTTATGTTTCTAACTCACTTCAGTCCTCTTACCTTCATTGTATGATGGACCAAGAGCATATTTAGCTGCTGATGAAGAACTCCTAGTTTATATGCTTTTTTGCATTTTATTGAGATATTACAGACTTCAAGTAAAGGGCACTGAACATGGGTATAACTCAATGACTTTTTACCTATGAACACACCTGTACAACTCCCACCCTGAGCAAGAAATGGAACATTTCTGGCACTGGAGAAGCATCTCCCAGTCAAATGTCTCTCTTGCTGGGCATTGCTCAGTTTTCTGTTACTTTTAGTATTGTTCTTATTGATATTATATACTTGTTATATATCAGGATTAAGCCCTTTATCTGCCAGTTACATTCATTTCCCCCAGTTTGTTCTTTTTAAAAAAAATTTTTATAGTTGATTTACAATGTTGTGTTAATTTCTGCTGTACAGCAAAGTGATTCAGTTATACATATACTGAGTTGGCCATAAAGTTCATTTGGGTTTTTCTGTAACTTTTGTCCACCCCAATATATACATTGTTTTTTATATTCTTTTCCATTATGGTTTATCACAGGATATTAAATATAGTTCCCTGTGCTATACAGTAGGACCTTGTTGTTTACCCATTCTAGATATAACAGTTTGCATCTGCTAACCCCAAATTCCCAATCCATCCCTCTCCCACCTCCCCTCCCTCTTGGCAACCACAAATTTGTTCTCTATGTCTGTGAATCTGTTTCTGTTTTGTAGATAGGTTCATTTGTGTCACATTTTAGATTCCACATATAAATGATATCATATGGTATTTGTCTTTCTCTTTCTGACTTACTTCACTTAGTATGATAATCTCTAGGTTCATCCATGTTGCTACAAATGGCATTATTTCATTCTTTTTTATGGCTGAGTAATATTCCTGTGTGTGTGTGTGTGTGTGTGTGTGTGTGTGTGTGTGTGTGTGTATGTATATACCACATCTTCTTCATTCATAAATGTCCATCATAAATGTCGATGGACATTTAGGTTGCTTCCATGTCTTGGCTATTATGAATAGTGCTTCTATTAACATAGGGGTGCATGTATCTTTTAGAATTATAATTTTGTCCAGGTATATGCCCAGGAGTGGTATTACTGGATCATTCGGCAGCTCTATTTTTAGTTTTTTGAGGAACCTCCATACTGTTTTCCACAGTGGCTGTACCAACTTACATTCCCACTAACAGTGTAGGAGGGCTCCCTTTTCTCCCTCTCCAGCATTTATTATTTGTAGACTTTTCAATGATGGCCATTCTGACAGGTGTGAGGTGGCACCTCATTGTAGTTTTGATTGCATTTCTCTAATAATTAGCAATTTTGAGCATCTTTTCATGTGCCTATTGACCATCTGTATGTCTTCTTTGGAGAAATGTCTATTTAGGTCTTCTACCAGTTTTTCGATTGGGTTGTTTTTTTGTTGTTGAGTTGTATGAGCTGTTTGCATATTTTGGAAATTAAGCCCTTGTCAGTCGCATCATTTGCAAATATTTTCTACCAGTCCGTAGGTTGTCTTTTCGTTTTGTTTATGGTTTCCTTAACTGTGCAAAAGCTTGTAAGTTTGATTAGGTCCCATTTGTTTATTTTTGCTTTTATTTCTATTACCTCCCCCAGTTTGTTCTTTTGCTTTTAACATTGTGTATGATACTTTTAAAATTTATGTTCATAAGGGTGTAAGTATGTATACATTTATAAGAGGGTTTTATATATACTTTATCATAGAAATATATACACATACTCACACAGACCCTATTAGTCTTTTTATTAAAAAATATATTCTATAATGCTATTTGTATGCTATTGTATATTAGCTGCATGGTAGGGTATAAAAATAGGTCAACTTAAAAGGAGGCAGTTATGAGGTGACAGTGTCACTTTATAGTCATTCTTACTTGTATCCTTTACAAACTAGATTAACTACCATACGTGTATCAAGGAAAGGACAAAGAAAGGACAAACCTAGTAAATTTTTATCATCCACAATTGATTGTCAGAGTGAGAGAGTGCTTAGGGAAAACAACGGCTTTCAAAAATTCTAATATGAAGCCTATTGTATTTGAGTAGCCCAAAATAATCTTTTAAACGGAAAATAAATATTATCATATAACCTGAAAAAATATATTCTATAACACTTTCTGAACACAATTAACAAATAAATGTAGTTTGGGGTATAAAACAGGACTTAGCAGCCCTCACAGCCCCACTCTGTAGTCACTCAGAGCAGCAGAGGTGAAAGTTCTTACGCCTCCAAAAATCCTAGTAGGAGCTGAACCCAGGCCGTCTGTCCATGTTCCATGGATCCCGAGCAGAGGGGCCTTCAGAATCTTGTTGGAAAAGCAGGATGATGTGGGTAAGAGCACAGGCTTCAGAGTCAGAGTTGCCTGGATTGAAACCCTGCCCTATCGTGTGTCAGCTCCGTGGCTGAGCAAATGGTTTAGCTCCCCCAGGCCTCCGTTTCTTCTTCTATAAAGTGGGGATGGTACTGCTTACTCCTTGGGGTTGTGAGGGGTTACGGAAGGTAACTCCTGTTCGAGTAACTGTTCTGGGTGGATGCTCAGAACACTACAGATGGCTGCTCTTGGTAGAGCCCTGTGAGGGTGCGTCTGGGCTGAACCCAGGCTTTCAGACAAAATGCCGTTACCCCTATTTGACCAGTGAAGCCGTTAGGTCTCAGGGAGGTTCGATCAGCACTGCCCAGTGAACTTTCTACAGTGGTGGAAATGTTCTACGTGCGTAGCATCCAGAGTAGTAGCCTCTGGCCCCGAGTGACTGGTGGCTACAGAATAACAAGCACAGTTCCAGGCCGCTCAGAAGTCCAGCAGTGAGCCAGACCCAGCTCTGATGTCTGGCTCAGAATTCTTTCCACACTCCCCTGCAGTGCCCCGTTCCTCAGAAGCAGGAACCTGATGGATGGTCCCCGCTATGGCCCCAATGAGCCTGCTGAAGAGGGACACACCCATACTGGGCTTATGTAGACAAAAGCAAAACCTTTATGTAACGTTGGTGTTGGGGTTATAAATCTGACGGAGAGGATGATGGCTTTCTCCCAGTAAGAAAGTACAATGAGCATCCTTAGGCTTGGTTTGGGCCTGCAGCCCCAGGCCAGCGGTACAGTGAGAACATGCCCTGTTGACTTATTGAGGCAGAAAAGTGGGTGCTGCTGTGATGGCCAGTGCTTAGTATGTTCAGAGACCTCAGGGACCAGGGTGTCCTAAAATGGGAGTTTATCATTTCATCTCCTGTTTCTTATTTTGACAGATGACAGGGGGCCCTTTAAAATTTTTTAATTTGTTGACGTTGCTTAGTAAAACACAAAATCCAGCATCAGATTAAAGCACTAAGTTCAGATTTATCCTTTGCTGCAAATCGGAAACGGAGGTTGGGCCAGGACAAGCGCAGTACGGACTTTTGTTGTGGGCGGGAGAATGAAATGCATAAAAAAGAACCAACTACTGAGCTCCCATCGCCTCGACGGACAGCTCTCCGCCTGCTTCCAGCCCTGTCCTCTCCTCTTCTCGGGCTCAGCCCCCTTCTTGTCTGTACTCACTCCTACCAGTCTGCCGTGGAGGACTTGCCCTGTCCACATGCACTGCCTAGTGTCTGCTCTTGGGCCACAGATCTTCTTTCCACTCACAAGGCAGCCTTCGGAGTAGGGTTGCCTGACCTTGGAGCTCTCTCAGGAGAAAGAGAGCTTCCCTGTCCACAGTACTGTCTGCCACACGTGGGTGCTTCCTGACCTCACACTCCTGAAGATGCCCAGAACTTTACAAACGCCCCATTCCCGAATCCTCACCACAGCTGGATGAGATTTCCCAATGTCCACTCCCAGGGTAGATGTGTCCCTGGCACGAGCTGGGAGGAGAGGTGATGGGATTCCAGGCAAATGATCTCTGGGCCAGCCTGGGGTTTGAGATTGTTTTAGTTACGATATGGGACATACCATCCCTTACGGGAAATTGAAAACCTAACCCCCCACCTAGAAGGCAGTTTCCTCTCTGAGGATGCATTCTGAATGACAGAGGATGCATTCTGAATGACAGACTTCCAGTGTTTTCAAAACATTCTTTAACAATACTGTATTGTTAAAGCAGTCTTCAAATACTAAGTCCTTTACTCCTCACTCCAGCCTTTTGAGAGAGGGAAGGTATAATCCCAGCTTTGTAGATGGGGAAATTGAAGGCTGGAGATGAAACAGTTTGCCCAAGATGATGCAGGTGGCAAGTGGCAGAACCAGGTTTCGCACCCGGGCTGCTGGCTGCCCAGCTCAGGCTCTTAACCAACAATCCCACAGCCTCCCCATCTCTCCGGCCAACGCTTGGGATGCAAACCACTCAAAATGTAAAGTAAAACACTTCTGACTCAAAACAGTGAGCGTATCTTTGTTAGCACTGACACTGCTTCCCCTCTCTGTCTTCTCTTAGAAAAGTTACTTTCATCCTAGACTCTGTGTCACTTAGACAAAGGATTTGTATTTGCTAAAGGTTGATGGGGGGCAGAGCCCTTTCTTTCTCCCTTCCAGAAGCCACTGCAGTGCCTCCTGCATTCAGACAGCGATTAGCAGGCTCCTGTGTACCAGTCTCCGCCGGTCACTGGCCAGGGCAGGAGTTGGGGCTGGTGCTGTCCACGGTCACAGGTCAGAAAACCCCCGCTATTCTCCAGACCTCAGGACCCCAGACAGTCCCCCACTATCCCAGGTGGATTGGGATGCAGCCCCACCGCTCAGGGGCCCCTAAGTACGAGGAGGCTTCTGGGCCTTCCCCTGCCAGTGGGTTCTTGCAGGGGGGGGATGCCAGGAACAAGAAGAGAGAATTCAGTCACAATGTGAGATGCTGGCAGCTATGAAAAATTTATTTTTAATGATAAATTAGTCATCTACTGCTTCAACCTTGCAAATGCTTTTATAAAAATGAACAAATGGGAATATAATCCGTGAGCCACATACTTTTTATATTGGCCTCGTCCTTATTAATTGGTCCGCATTTGCTTCTAGCTGTCCACACCACCACCGTTGACCTCTGAATGTCTAAGCTATGAAATCTCAAACATCCACCAGGTACAAACCAGCGTTTGTTCACAAGCTCAGACTTCCCATGAAGGCAGCCAAAATGAAATAGGAAATGCTGTCTTCAGTTTAATTAGGACAGCAACTTAAAGTCCTTTCGGCTCCTACTGATTTCCTGGACACGTAGCTGGTACTTATTTTCACCTATGTGTTGTTGTTTTTGACATTGTTCTCTCCTCCGCTCAGAATAGCATCACATTTCACTTTAATTTCTGGGTCAAAAAGGACTCACGTGAGGAGAGAAATCTGGAAACCTGAATTCTAGTCTGGATTCCAGTATGTGCTGACTGTAAATTTGTAAAATTGGCCTAATCATCTGTATGGGGTTCTTCTGCAGAAAAGAATGATTTGTCAAATTGCTCTAGAAAATATAATATATAAGAAGCTATTATCTGATAAATATGGGTTCTCTCTTTTTTTTTTTTTTAATCTTGAAGACAGATCCTAACTCTTTTTCTCTGGTCCAAGCAAACAACCAAGTAAGAAGATCCTAGTTCCTTGAACTGCTTACCAGAGCTTTTTCTTATCTTTTATGCATCCCTGTTGTTATCCTTTAAACTCTCCTTAAGCTTTCCATGCTTGTCTTTTAAAAAATGCTTGGCAATGGGGCTTCCCTGGTGGCGCAGTGGTTGAGGGTCCGCCTGCCGATGCAGGGGACATGGGTTTGTGCCCCGGTCCGGGAAGATCCCACATGCCGCGGAGCGGCTGGGCCCGTGAGCCACGGCCGCTGAGCCTGCGCGTCCGGAGCCTGTGCTCCGCAACGGGAGAGGCCACAACAGTGAGAGGCCCACGTACTGAAAAAAAAAAAAAAAGCTTGGCAAGACATTTACAACAGGATTTATTCAAGTCAGTGTGAAATAGAATTAAGAGTTTAAGAAGCCAGCGTCTTAAATGGAACTTATTTTCAGTTTCCATTAGTTGCTGAGACAGAAATTTCGTTTTCCCTTTAGAACTAGTGGGATTCTTTAACCTTTTGTGGATGGAGTTTGTTGACAGAGAAAATGCGGAGAAGCACACATGGGATTTTATGTACTTTGATAGCTTCTTATCTCTGCTGTAAGAGTTTTCTGATGAAGGTGCCATAGTGGGTCCTCATTTTTCCCAGTTTGCATTCTGCATGCTCATAATCACTCTTGGACGTTGGAAGCGTTTCTGGAGACCATGGCGTGCAGTCGAGTCCTCAGGACTAGCAACCCTCCATCACTTTAAGTCACCTTAGGACTCCAAGGAGCCCGCTTAACGTTGGTGCATCAAATTGTTCATTCGGGTCTAAGGTTTTGTCTCACCTGCTGCCATTTTCTTTGTGTTTCTCTCCTCGCCACTCTGCTCCAAGTCTGTCACCAACCTATATTTCATCTCCTGGTATAAAGTTTCTCTCTGGATGGATGTCAAAGGTTCTAATTCTACCACATTCCTATGACTCTGAGTCTCTTCTCTGTGGGGGAAACCGACCAGCTGTTTATCAGTTTTTTCCCCTCATGAATCCAGGAAGGGAGAACAAAGCATAGCTTAGAGAACACATTCTAGCATTTTCCTAAGGCTTTTATTCGAGTTAAATTTTCTTGGCATGTGGCATTAATTAACTAAGAAGGTTATAAAATCAGGATTAAAATCAGGCCCTTCATTGACATATATACACTACCAAATGTAAAATCGATAGCTAGTGGGAAGCAGCCACATAGCACAGGGAGATCAGCTCCGTGCTTTGTGACCGCCTAGAGGGGTGGGATAGGGAGACACAAGAGGGAGGAAATATGGGGATATATGTATATGTATAGCTGATTCACTTTATGAAGCAGAAACTAACACACCATTGTAAGGCAATTATACTCCAATAAAGATGTTAAAAAAAAAAACCCAAACAAACAAACAAAAAAACCCCAGGCCCTTCCAAACTTTTCTTTCTCCCTCCAATCCTTGCCATTGTCTTGAAAGCTACAATCCATATCAATTAACCACCTATCTAGAAACCAATGGAAAACACAGCATGTGGAAAAATTCTCTTTTTTTCTGATAAATGCTTTTTAAACAGGCTGATTCTCTTTTGAACCTTAAAGATGTAAGCTTGGGAGCTATCTGATTTCAAGGTTGTAGGGCAATATTTAAAATTCTTATACACACAGCTCTTCAGGTCTAGAGGCTGAATTTTAGCAAGTCATTCACATGCAGAGTCATTTATTAGAAAATGATCAAACAAATGATTTTCTGCATGGCTTTTTCCTTCTCTCTGAGTTGGTGTCATTCATTGCCGTCTGCCTCTTCCCAGTTATTTTTGTTCTGACATAGCTTCCACACTTTGCATTGTGCCTTCTCCTCGTAGCCTCCCACTTCACATCTGCTAAACTAATTTCCCAAACTGCCAGTTTAAGAAGAATTAGGTAGCTTATTACCACTTGTCTCAAAGTTAAGAACCCTTCCCAGGAACTTTTATCCGTTCATCCAACAAATATTTGAGGGCCCACCAGGAGCACCCGTGCTTACCAAATTTGGGGTTTAATTATATCTGGACTTTACTACCTTTTCCTGGTACATAATAAGCTCCTACATGATAGTCAGGCACACATTTCCTATATATCCTGTCCCTCTTTGAAGATTCTAAATCTTATGAGTAATTAATAACTAGTAAGTGTTGAACAGGTATTGGAAGGTTTAGAATTACTATGGTATTGCTCCGTAGGGTTTCCTTCCAAACTTAATGCCCTTCCTTAAAATTTTCAGTTAGGCTGTTCTTTTTTTTTAAAATGATTTTTTTGATGTGGACCGTATTTTTTTAAGTCTTTATTGATTTTGTTACAATATTGCTTCTGTTTTATGATTTGGATTTTTGGCCACAAGGCATGTGGGACCCTAGCTTCCCAACCAAGGATCGAACCTGCATCCCCTGCATTGGAAGGCAAAGCCTTAACCTCTGGACCACCAGGGAAGTCCCAGGCTGTTCTTTCTATAGTGCAGACAAAACCAAATTTTATAGTGGTTAAAATCTTTTTGTAGTTTGGTGATGAGAAATGCTGGAAAACCCTACTGTTCACTTTTCCAGTGAGAAACCCCAATTCAGAGTCAGGGTCGCCCAGAGGTGGTGAGAAGGTGGGCAAACCAGGGTGGTGGCAGGTAGACAAGGCCAGGCAGATGATGGGCAGGGTCTGCCATACCAGCTTTCAGCCAGCACAATCCCCCCTGGGATCAGGTGTCAACATTAAAGTTCTAAAGGAAGGTTCCCCTCCCCAGAAGAGCAGAAAACCACACTGGTTTAGAGGCTTGTTATTTTTAGTTCGTTAACATCCAGGGGAGATTGTAGATTTGCACAGATTTGGGAAGATTGGTCAGCATCTTTGCCTCAGTTTCCCACTTGACAAAATGGCCCAGATCTAACCTAAATCTACACCACAATTTCAATTAAAATGTTCATCTTCTGTAGTCAACAAGGCAGGAAACAGGCTGCTTTTCCTTTTCTTGAAAATCATTAAGTCAAACCTTAGGCTCTTATTTTTGAGCCTAACACATCCTAAGCCCCTTCTTTATGAGTCCTTCGGTCTAGGTATTAAATTTTATGGGGTTTTACTCCACTCTGCAGTATTTCCACTTTCCTTTTAAAAACTCTGGCCACTGTTAGGAATACACTGTACTGATTACAGTGAGAAAATTACTCTCATAATTCTCTTTACCCTCAAACTGTGTTTACTGAGTCAGCCTTTCCCAATGTCCTAGAGTTCCCTTGGCCATATGTAGTATATTATAATTATTACCCTGCTCTCCTGAAAGAATGAAGGTAATTTCCAAGGTGCCTAAACTATCAACAGGGGTTAGTTTTAAAGTGCCAGAGAATCTGACTTATTGCCTCACAGACGATTTTTCTGTTCTGTAGTCTAGTCTTACTCATACAAATCTCAGTCTCAAGATCTGTGTCTCAAATGGTTGTTAGTATAGGTGGGAGATAGTTCCAGGCTCAGCACGGTAACCAGCTACAGTTTGGATGTGTCTTTCAGCCCAAGCCACCAGTGACCCTTCACTGATAACCAGTGTTTCTGGAGAGTCCTTATGTAGCAGTTAAAAACTCAGGCTTGAGCTGACACTGCCCAGGTTTGTGTCCTGGGTCTGCCGCTTGCTACCTGTGTGACTTTGGACAAGATACTTAGATTCTCTGTACTTTGACTCCCTCAAATGTGAAATGGAAATAATAATGATTGTAACTGTGTTGCTGTTGAGGGTTGAATTAGATAATAGGGTGGTTAGAATATCATCTAGCGTGCGGCAAACTCTCACT
The DNA here is from genome assembly GCF_964270905.1 of Leucopleurus acutus. Taxonomy (NCBI): domain Eukaryota; kingdom Metazoa; phylum Chordata; class Mammalia; order Artiodactyla; family Delphinidae; genus Leucopleurus; species Leucopleurus acutus. The sequence continues at coordinate 112,039,768 of NC_139145.1, read as the reverse complement.
AAGTCTCAGTTACGATAATTACCTCAGGAGTTGTTCACTAACCTAGGGAAAATATTGACTCTCCTAATCATTTTTTAATGTGTTTGAGTAGAGTCTATAAAATCTTGGTAAAATATCCTTATGTCCCAATAGCTTACCTCTCCAGGAGGATTCTTGCATCATCGGGTGGTAACTTTTTGTTCCTAAGCATTTGCTGTGTGCCACATTCCACTCTTGGACACTTCTGCTTAAGCTGTCACCTCTTTACAGGGGGTTCCCAGACCTGCCCGTCTCCTAAGACTCAATCAGGCGCCAGGGTCTCACCTGTTTTTAGATGCTCCCCTCTTTTTTTTTTTTTTTTTTTGATAAATTTATTTTTGGCTGCGTTGGGTCTTCGTTGCTGTCCGCAGGCTTTCTATAGTTGCGGCGAGCGGGGGCTACTCTTCGTTGCGGTGCGCGGGCTTCTCATTGCAGCGGCTTCTTGTTGCAGACCACGGGCTCTAGGCGCACGGGCTTCAGTAGTTGTGGCTCGCAGGCTTAGTTGCTCCGCGGCATATGGGATCTTCCCGGACCAAGGATCGAACCCTTGTCTCCTGCATTGGCAGGCGGATTCTTTAACCACTGTGCCACCAGGGAAGCCCGAGATTCCCCCCCCTTAAAGCCCCTCTCCCTGTGTTTCATTGGTTAGTATCTCCTCCATTCGCCCAGACTTCTGTTGGCTGTTCTGTGTCTCCCCCAGAGCCCTAGGTATTGAGGTGCTCAGTAATTGTTGAAAGAACACGAGCTATAGTCTCCTGTTCAGAGACTGAAATGTAAAAGTCTCACATTTTCTGGGCTCTGCCTCTTTGAAAACAGGGTGGTTTCTTTTTTCCAGTCTTCATCCTCCTCAGCCCTGCTTGATGAATTGGAAAACGAAAACTAACCTAAGTAAGCTGTTGCTGGGATAACTGCAGGCCCTCTTGGGTGCCGCGGGGTTCACTCATCTTACCCCGAAGCTCCCTGGCTCGGGCCCGGCTCGCTCTACACCGCCCGCGGGTCCGGGAAAGGCGCTGCCGACTCCCGACGAGCCAGGCGACCCGGGAGCGCCACCTTGTGGGCGCCTTGGTTGCTGACTTTGCCAAGGAGCCGGTGTTCCTCCACCACCCAGTATTCTGGTTTCCCATTTCAGGACCTGGGGAAATGTAGCCAAAAATGAGATTCTAGATAATTATAAAATGGCGGTCAGGCAGACTTGTTGTGAATAATCGACCTCTGGGTTTAAATAGGGCAAGTGCCTTTTAGCTGATTCAGATTTCTTTTCATTGAGTAGTAGGTACTATGCTTTTAAACAGGGATTTTTGAATGGCCAATTCTGGATTTTACATGCACTGGTGAAGAAAGAAAAATTTACGTTCTAGGTTGTACATCACAGGGTTCAGATTGTTATCAGTTTTTGAGGAGTTGTTTTTTGCATGAATTGTTTTTAATGGCAAAGTTTTGTTACTCAAAGTGTGACCAGCAAAACCCAGGAGCTCGTTAGAAAATTAGAGTCAGTCCCCATTCCAGACCTGCTGCACCGGAATCTGCGGTGATTTGTGGGCACGTGACAGCAAAGCGCGGGTGGAAGTAAGGTGGAAGATCTGTGCTCTTGTCCCCGCGCAGCCCCGTCCTTGTGTGCCTCATCTCGCCCCACGTGATCACATTCTGTCAGCCTCAGCCACCCGGGTGTGAAATTGGATCTTGGTTCCCGCCTTACCTGCCCCTGGGTCGGCTGAGGAAGAGCTGAAATCATATACAGAAGGTCACTTTGAACCTGATAAAAGCCTGTGCAAGTGTAAAGGAAAACTATGAGTGAGAATTCTTACATTTCATACTCAGCCATCATTAGCTAATCTACTTCATATTAGCTGCATCCTCAGCAAAGCGAGCATTCACCTGTAACCATTTGTTGTGCTTCAGATAGTGTCTGGGCAGATTTCACCAAGTTTTCAAAGGTCTCTCTTAGGCTAGTCTTCCCAGAGCTCAGAATAATCAAATTACATTCTGTTTTCTTTAACAAGACCTTTCACAGAATTTGCCTTCCTGGGGTCTCAGAAGCATTCCTCTTGTTGAGCCCAGGTTCGGGCACAGTATGGTGCTTCGGGATGCTTGTTGATTAAACCACTAATTAGCCCCCAACAAGGTCCAAACACTGGCTTGATGTCCTTCACACTAATCCATTTATGATAATCAGATTATTTGCATCATTGAGAGATTCAACATAGCAACAGGATTCAGTCATCTCAATAATAGATATCAAATATCCATTAAGCAAAGACTCTTGGTGGCTGAGAAATCCTTTGGTAGTGCATGAAGATTGAAGTAGGTGAGATCATTAACTGTTTATAAACATCGTTCCCATTACCTTTGAAACTGGGGGGGTGGGGACAGACAAAGGAAAAGAGCAGCAGCAAGGTATGACTCTCTCCTCCTCGCATACATTTTAAAAGAAAAGCAATGCCAAGAAGCTCTTGGACAATAAGTAGGTGAAATTTTAGGAAAACATATCAACTGAAGGTGTTGCCTGGGGCCCTAGTGTCTCCTGTTCTCGAAGAAATGGTACTGATTGTCAAACAGTGAAAGTGAAATATTGAGAAAATGAATGACACTGTTCACCATCCTGAGGCTCACAGATATTCAAGTTAAGTGAGACTTTTGCATTGTCTACAATTTGTGAAAGTATGGACTTTATGTTCCTAATTTACTAAATATAGTAAAAGTATGCTGTTTTCTTTTTATTGGATCCATTGCAATTAGCAATATTCTCTCTAATCATTTAAAAGAATTCAGAATGTCAGTGCTTCAAAATTACTTTTCCTAAAGTTAAAATGTACTTATAATGGGTAACTTTATATAAGAGGAAAGATAAACCCTCATGCCTGCATGTACCAAGATAGTCTGTCAGAGTCAGATCTTGAAAGCAAGTCATGGCGGCATTCAGTTCACCTCTGAATACCTGACAATCCCAGGATGCTGCCAGTATGCTGTTGGTATTTTATGAGAATGCATGTAACAAAAGAACTACAACTTCACCTTTTTATTAACTTTTTGCTTTGAAAATTTTCAAATCAAGAGAAAATGTCAGAATTAAACAAAGTGCACGGATACACATCTGGAATCACTAATAGTTCACATGTTTACCACATGAGTGTTCCCCCTCCCTCTCCTTTTCTCTCTCACATTCTCTCTCTCCTCCCCTCAACCCAACAAAGAACAAGGACCTGCTCTGAAACAGCCCCAGCAAAATGATCAAATTCAGGACCATTTAACATGGATAGGATGCTCTCAACTAGTACATAGTTCTGACTCAGTTTTTGCTAGTTGTCCCAGTAATGCCCTGTGTAGCAGTTCCCCCTCGATCCAGGATCTAATCCAGGCTCACCTGCTGCATTTAGCTCTGGTCCCTTTGGTGTCCTTTAAACTGGACCAGTTTCTCAGTTTCTCTTTGATGACATTAACATTTTTGGAGTGTGCAGGCCAGTGCTTCCTCACAATGCAGGTGCGAGATTACGCATTTAGGGCAAAAATACTAAGTGATGATTCTTCACGGAACATTACCTTAGTGGGTCCATGATGTTGGTTTGCTCCATTACGGGTGGTGGCAACTCTGATCACTTGGTTCAGGTGGCATCTGTCAGATTCTTCCTTTGTAAATAATAAATAATCTCTAATGGTTGCATTGTGGGAGGAGTACTCTGACACTATTAATTCTGTTTCTCCATAAATTGCAGCATCTATTCATGATCGTTACCTGATCCGTTATTACTGCTTTGGTCAAAAATGGTGATTTTCTAACTCTTATATTCCTTTGCATTTATTGGAAGTCCACTGTAAAGAATAGTTTTCTCTTCCACCCTCTTTATGTATTTCTCTATTTATGTATTTGTTTGTGGGCATCAGTAGTGACTTGCAGGTGGTTTTGATTCAGGTGCCTATTACTTATTACTCTCATTAATCATTTTGGCGTTCATATGGTACCAACTTTGCTGGGTGGGTACCCTTTCAATCTCACTCCTGTGTTTGTTTGTCACAGCCCCATTGGTGTGTATCATTTATTCTTTAGCATACCTGTACTGAAGTTCTTCATTCAAGTCACTGCCCAAATGACAGATTTTATTCTTGCAAAAATCTTTTCTTTAGCTATTGTTATGCCCCAGTTACTGATCTTACTCATGGACCAATGGGAAACCAGACAATTAAATCAGCCCTTATAGTACAGTAAGTTATGATAGGTTGTACCATAGGAACACCAAGGAAAAGCTCTTTGTCCCACTGGGTCAACTTAAGAAGGCTCCTGGGAGAAAGTATATCACCTCCTAGAGCTGAGAGATGAATAGAAATAAACCTGGGGGGAGGCAGTGTTCCAGGCTAAGGGGCACACATGTCTCTTTGAGGAATTCCTATCCCCCAGGGAGCCTAGCGGCAGGGCCCCATCCCAAACCAATTAAGTCAGAATCTCTGGAGGGGGAAGGGTCTAGGGCCCATACATTTTAATTTCCATAAATTTGTCACGAGGAATGGTGTCATGGAGCTAAACCCTTCAAAACTAAAATTTAAAAAGATCCATTTCATTTTATAGGATTTCGAACTCAACAACGAACTAAAGATGAACGTTCTAAACTTGCTAGAAGAAGTTTTGCGAGACCCAGATCTTCTTCCCCAAGAACGGAAAGCCACAGCGAATATCCTGAGGTAAAGGCAATTGTAGGTGCCTATTAATCACACTGGTTGATTTGTGCTGTGTTCATAGAAAATAAGATCCTGTCAAACCAGAAGGATGTATATTAGACTCCTGAGGGGCAGCAGGGATTCTGTCCTCACTGGGAAAGCTGCCTCGGGAAGACTTTAGACTGGGTGACATAACTTGTGTGCAGTACAATCGCTCCTGTTTGTGTGGGCAGGTGGTGGTTTACTGTAGAACCAAAAGCCTGAAGATGCTCTCCTGCAGGTCCAGCAGGCATTGCAGAGGTGTTTTTTTCTCATGTGGGTTCTAAGTGTCTATTACAAGTTCATGTTTATGAGCAGGGTTGTAGTGTTTCTGTGGGAGTCTTGTGCACCTGGCTTGTGGATGTGCCGTCATAGAGCAGCTATGCGTTTTCTTCAGCTTGTTTCACTGGTCCTGGACCAATTTTACTGTCAGCTTCTTAGGTGGAGATTTCCACATCAGGTAGGTTGTATAAATTTGGACCCCACACTTCAGTTTGACAAAGTCTTGTACTTCAGGTTTCCCACCAGAGGCTGCTTGTGTCTGTCATTACACCAAGCATCCAAGCTTGGTGTAACAAACTTTCTTATAGCTTCTCGAACAGATGGGTGGATTTTTTCCAGTCCACTTTACATGAAGAGGGCAGCCATCCATGTCTCTGTATGGACATTTCAGTTACAGCTTTCCACCTCACTATATGTCTGTCCCTACACGGGGTGGAAAGCCCAGCCCCTATCTGCCAGGGCCTGGTACTCCTTCACCGTTCTGATTTCTACTTCCCTCTTCATTCGCAACCTCTGGAAAGACCCCTTCCTTTCTTCTATGCTCAACTCTATTGTTGTTTCTTCGTTATCCACAACGTTTGTGTGTAGAAGGGAGTCCAATTTAGCTCAATCCACCATGCCTTTGGAGGCCCCTCCCTGATGCAGCAATGCAAGATTCTGGTCTGTAACATTTTGGCAATTGGACTACAAGTCATTCTTAGTCCCATTAGCTCAAGATCCCATAGCCAGATCCTTCTTTGGTCTGTGGGCTATTATGGGTTGAATTGTGTCCCCCTCAAAAGTATGTTGAGGTCCTAACCCTCAGTACCTGAGAATATGACCTTATGTGGAAATAGGGCTATTGCAGATGTACTTAGTTAAGATGAGGTCATACTGGAGGCAGGCAGGCACCTAATCCAATATGAGTGGTGTCCTTATAAGAAGATGCCCGTGGGAAGACAGAGGGAGACACAGAGAGAAGGCCATGTGAAGATGGAGCAGAGATTGGAGTGATGCAGCTGCTAGCCAAGGAATGCCAAGCATTGGCTGGCAAACCACCAAAAGCTGGGGAAAGGCAAGGAGGGATTCCTCTCCAGGTTTCAGAGAGAGCATGGCCCTGTGGACACCTTGACTTTGGACTTCAAGCCTCTAGAACTCTGAGACAATGAATTTCTATTGTTTCAAGCCACGTAGTTTGTTGTACTTGTTTAGGGCAACCCTAGGAAACTATTAAGAGCCTTTGTCACTTTTTCTATCCTATGAAACATCTAAGTGAGCTTAGGGGCTCAGTTACTATGTTTATTTTCAGATTTTAAAATTCGAAATACATCTTCAGATAAAGCCTGATATCGGTGGATGAGTGGTCATATCTGTGAGTGATTGCTGTTCCTCTTTTCTCCATGTGAACAGTTGATTATCCTCCTTGTATTTAAAACATTGATAATTAAAAGCTAGTTTCTGAAAGTGTGTGCCCCTAGGGACGTTTGACTAAATAGCTGGCAGGGAAATGGGAGTGGGGTGGGGCTCAGACTGGGAAAGACTGTCAGGATTGGCCAGTTTGAGGCCCTCATGTTGCCTGTCCCATCACAGCACCCATGCCAGATATCACCAATCAATCCTGAGCACTTTCTTCCTGCACCCGCAGGTGAGCTCAGAACTCAGCTGATTGGCACTACTACTTCAGATGAAGATTACTTACCATCTCAGGTCCTTATTATTCATCAGGCTTAAGATGTACAAATTATTTTTGCTGAGTAAGTGACCTGAGAATTAGAAGTGTAAGACTGATAAGGAATGGAAATTGTAGTAGATGGTACAGCCTGGGGGTGTAACACCTAGCAGAGTCTGATTCTAACTTTTGCAGGATGTCACAGGTTTAAATCTTCGCTCAGCCACTAATAGCTGTCAAGTTTCTTAATCAATCTCAACCTCATTTTCCTCGTTTATAAAGTGGAGCTATCAATACCTTCCTCACTGGGTTGTTGTGAAAATCACATGATATAATATGTGTAAAGAGGCTAACACAATGCCTGAAACATAATTAGTACTCATATTACTGCTACAGGCGTTGTTATTATTATTATTAGAAAGCACTGACAGTAGCTCTTGGGAAAAATAGTTTCTGCCATCAAGCCAATACAGCCCAAGTAAAACCAGGCTACATCTTTGTCAAACTCAACTTTCCTTAGGCTTCATTACCTTGTCTATAGAAAAAACATGATAATAACATGATAAAAAACATGATAAAAACCTATAATGGATTATAATCTGGAAAAATATTGAATCACTATGCTATACTCCTGAAACTAACACAATATTGTAAATCAACTACACTTCAGTTACAAAAAACTAATTTAATATTGCACAACAATATTAAATAAATAAACAAGTGAATGCAATTTAAAAATCATTCAAATATATACTTTAATCCGAGTCCAAACCACTGGACTAACAGAGAACCTCAGACCCCAGGGACTATTCATCGGAGTGAGGTCTCACGGAGGTCCTCATCTCAGCACTAAGGCCCAGCTCTACCCAAGAGCCTACAAACTCCAGTGTTGGAAGCCTCAGGCCAAACAATCAGTAAGACAGGAACACAAGCCAACTCATAAAAAAAAGAAAAAAAGAGACAGCAAAAAAATATGTCACAGATGAAGGAGTAAAGTAAAAACCTACAAGACCAAATAAATGAAGAGGAAACAGGCAATCTACCTGAAAAAGAATTCAGAGTAATGATAGTAAAATTGATCCAGAATTTCAGAATTAGAATGGAAGCACAGTTTGAGAAAATGCAAGAAATGTTTAACAAAGATCTAGAAGAACTACAGAACAAACAAACGGAGATGAACAACATAATAACTGAAATGAAAAACAGACTAGAAGGAATCAATAACAGAATAACTGAGGCAGAAGAACGAATAAGTGAGCTGGAAGACAAAATGGTGGAAATAACTGCCAAGGAGCAGGATAAAGAAAAAAGAATGAAAAGAATTGAAGACAATCTCAGAGACCTCTGGGACAACACTAAACACACCAACATTCAAATTATAGGGGTCCCAGAAGAAGAAGAGAGAAAAAAAGGGGGTCTGAGAAGATACTTGAAGAGATTATAGTTGAAAACTTCCCTAACATGGGAAAGGAAATAGTCACCCAAGTCCAGGAGGCACAGAGAGTCCCATACAGGATAAACCCTAGGAATAACACACCAAGACACATATTAATCAAACTAACAAAAATTAAATTCAAAGAAAAAATATTAAAAGCAGCAAGGGAAAAACAAAAAATAACATACAAAGGAATCCCCATAAGGTTATCAGCTGATTTTTCAGTGGAAACTCTGCAGGCCAGTAGGCAGTGGCAGGATATACTTAAAGTGATGAAACAAAAAAAGCTACAACCAAGATTACCCAGCAAGGATCTCATTCAGATTCAATGGAGAAGTCAAAAGCTTTTCAGACAAGCAAAAACTAAGAGAATTCAGCACCACCAAACCAGCTTTACAACAAATGCTAAAGAAACTTCTCTAAATGGGAAACACAAGAGAAGAAAAAGACTCACAAAAACAAACCCAAAACAATTAAGAAAATGATAATGGGAACATACATATCGATAATAACCTTGCATGTGAATGGATTAAATGCCCCAACCAAAAGACACAAATGGCTGAATGGATACAGAAACAAGACCCACATATATGCTGTCTACAAGAGACCCACTTCAGACCTAGGGACACATACAGACTGAAAGTGAAGGGATGGAAAAAGAAATTCCATGCAAATGGAAATCAACAGAAAGCTGGAGTAGCAATACTTGTATCAGATAAAATAGACTTTAAAATAAAGACTGCTACAAGAGATAAGGAGGGACACTACATAATGATCAAAGGATCAATCCAAGAAGAAGATATAACAATTATAAATGTTTATGCACCCAACATAGGAGCACCTAAATACCTAAGGCAAATGCTAACAACCATGAAAGGAGAAATTGACAGTAACACAATAATAGTAGGAGACTTTAACACCCCACTTACACCAATGGACAGATCATCCAAACAGAAAATAGATAAGGAAACACAAACTTTAAATGACACAATAAAACAGATAGATATAATTGATATTTATAGAACATTCCACCCAAAAGTGGCAGAATACACTTTCTTCTCAAGTGCCACAGAACATTCTCCAGGATAGATCACATCTTGGGACAAATCAACCTCAGTACACTTAAGAAAATTGAAATCATATCAAGCATATTTTCTGACCACAATGCTGTGGGATTGGAAATCAATTACAGGAAAAAAGCCTGTAGAAAACACAAATACATGGAGGCTAAACAGTGTGCTACTAAATAACCAAGAGATCACTGAAGAAATCAAAGAAGAAATAAAAAAATACATAGAAACAAATGACAACAAAAACACAACGACCCAAAACCTATGAGATGCAGCAAAAACAGTTCTAAGAGGGAAGTTTATAGCAATTCAATCTCACCTCAAGAAAAATCTCAAACAATCTAACCCTACACTTAAAACAACTAGAGAAAGGAACAAAGAAAATCCAAAGTCAGTAGAAAGAAAGAAATCATAAAGATCAGAGCAGAAATAAATGAAATAGAAACAAAGAAAACAACAAAGATCAATAAAACTAAAAGCTGGTTCTTTGAGAAGATAAACAAAATTGATAAACCCTTAGCCAGACTCATCAAGAAAAAAAGGGAGAGGATGCAAATCAATAAGGTTGGAAATGAAAAAGGAGAAATCACAACTGACACTGCAGAAATACAAAGGTTTATAAGAGACAACTACAAACCAACTATATGCCAATAAAATGGACAACCATGAAGAAATGGACAAATTCTTGGATAGGCACAATTTTCCAAGACTGAACCAGGAAGAATTAGAAAATATAAACAGACCTATCTCAAGTAATAAAATTGAAGCCATAATTAAAACTCTTCCAACAGGGCTTCCCTGGTGGCGCAGTGGTGGAGAGTCCGCCTGCCGATGCAGGCGACACGGGTTCGTGCCCCGGTCCGGGAAGATCCCACATGTTGTGGAGCGGCTAGGCCCGTGAGCCATGGCCGCTGAGCCTGCGCGTCCGGAGACTGTGCTCTGCAACAGGAGAGGCCACAACAATGAGAGGCCCTCATACCGCAAAAAAAAAAAAAAAAAAAAAACTCCCAACAAACAGAAGTCCAGGACCAGATGGCTTCACAGGCAAATTCTATCAAACATTTAGAAAAGAGCTAACACCCATCCTTCTCAAACTCTTCCAAAAAATTGCAGAGGGAGAAATACTCCCAAATTCATTCTATGAAGCCACCATCACCCTGATACCAAAACCAGAAAAAGATATCACAAAAAAAGAAAATTATAGACCAGTATCACTGATGAACATAGATGCAAGAATCCTGAACAAAATACTAGCAAACAGAATCCAACAACACTAGCAAACAGAATCCAACAACACATTAAAAGGATCATACACCATGATCAAGTAAGATTTATCCCAGGGATGCAAGGATTCTTCAGTATATGCAAATCAATCAATGTGATACACCACATTAACAAATTAAGGAATAAAAACCATATGATCATCTCAGTAGATGCAGAAAAAGCTTCTGACAAAATTCAACACCGATTTATGATAAAAACTGCAGAAAATGGGCATAGAGGGAGCCTACCGCAACATAATAAAGGCCATATATGACAGACCCACAGCAAGCATCATACTCAATGGTGAAAAACTGAAAGCATTTCCTCTAAGATCAGGAACAAGACAAGGATGTCCACTCTCGCCAGTCTTATTCAACATAGTTTTGAAAGTCCTAGCCACAGCAATCAGAGAAGAAAAAGAAATAAAAGGAATACAAATCGGAAAAGAAGAAGTAAAACTGTCACTGTTTGCCAATGACATGATACTATACATAGAAAATCCTAAAGATGCCACTCGAAAACTACTAGAACTAATCAATGAATATGGTAAGGTTGCAGGATACAAAATTAATGCACAGAAATCTCTGGCATTCCTATACGCCAACAATTAAAAATCAGAAAGAGAAATTAAGGAAACACTCTCATTTACCATTGCAACAAAAAGAATAAAATACCAGGCTTCCCTGGTGGCGCAGTGGTTGAGAGTCTGCCTGCCGATGCAGGGGATGCGGGTTCGTGCCCCAGTCCAGGAAGATCCTATATGCCACAGAGCGGCTGGACCCGTGAGCCATGGCCACAGCCTGAGCATCCGGAGCCTGTGCTCCACAGCGAGAGAGGCCACAACAGTGAGAGGCCTGCATAACGCAAAAAAAAAAAAAAAAAGAATAAAATACCTAGGAATAAACCAGCCTAAGGAGTCGAAAGACTTGTACTCAGAAAACTATAAAACACTGATGAAAGAAGTCAAAGATTACATAAGCAGATGGAGAAACATACCATGTTCTTGGATTGGAAGAATCAATATTGTGAAAATGACTATACTACCCAAAGCAATCTACAGATTCAATGCAATCCCTATCAAACTACCAATGGCATTCTTCACAGAATTAGAACAAAAAATCTTACAATTTGTATGGAAACACAAAAGACCCTGAATAGCCAAAGCAATCTTGAGAAAGAAAAACAGAGTTGGAGGAATCAGGCTCCCCAACTTCAAACTATACCACAAAGCTACAGTAATCAAGACAGCATGGTACTGGCACAAAAACATAAATATAGAATCAGTGGTACAGGATAGAATGCCCAGAGATAAACCCACTCACATGTGGGCACCTAATTTACAACAAAGGAGGCAAGACCATACAATGGAGAAAAGGCAGCCTCTTCAATAAGTAGTGCTGGGAAAACTGGACAGCTACATGTAAGAGAATGAAATTAGAATACTACCTAACACCATACACAAAACTAAACTCCATATGGATTAAAGACTTAAATGTAAGACCAGACACTATAAAACTTTAGAGGAAAACAGAAAAAACACTCTTTGACATAAATCACAGCAAGATCTTTTTTGACCCACCTCCTAGAATAACAGAAATAAAAACAAAAATAAACAAATGGGACTTAACTAAACTTAAAAGCTTTTGCACAGCAAAGGAAACCATCAAAAAAACAGCCCTCAGAATGGGAGAAAATATTTGCAAATGAAACAACAGACAAAGGATTAATCTCCAAAATATACAAACAGCTCATGGAGCTCAATATCAAAAAAGCAAACAATCCAGTTAATAAATGGGCAGAAGACCTAAATAGACATTTCACCAAGGAAGACATACAGATGGGCAAGAGGCACATGAAAAGATGTTCAACATCACTAATTATTAGAGAAATGCAAATCAGAACTACAATGAGGTATCACCTCACACCGGTCAGAATGGACATTATCAAAAAAGCTAGAAACAATAAATGCTGGAAAGGGAGTGGTGAAAAGGGAACCCTCCTGCACTGTTGGTGGGAATGTAAATTGATATAACCACTATGGAAAACAGTATGGAGCTTCCTTTAAAAACTAAAAATAGAACTACCATATGACCCAGGAATCCCACTACTGGGCATATACCCTGAGAAAACCATAATTCAAAGAGACATGTCCCACAATGTTCATTGCAGCTCTATTTACAATAGCCAGGACATGGAAGCAACCTAAATATCCATTGACAGATGAATGAATAAAGAAGATGTGACACATATATACAATGGAATATTAATCAGCCATAAAAAGAAACAAAATTGAGTTATTTGTAGTGAGGTGGATGGACCTAGAGTCTGTCATACTGAGTGAAGTAAGTCACAAAGAGAAAAACAAATACCGTATGCTAACGCATATATATGGAATCTAAAAAAAAAAAAAAAGGTTCTGATGAACCTAGTTGCAGAGCGAGAATAAAGAGGTAGACATAGAGAATAGACTTGAGGACATGGGGTGGGAGGGCGAAGCTGGGGCGAAGTGAGACTAGTGTCGACATATATACACTACCAAATGTAAAATAGTTGGCTGGTGGGAAGCAGCAGCATAGCACAGGGAGATCAGCTCGGTGTTTTGCGATGACCTAGAGGGATGGGATAGGGAGGGTGGGAGGGAGGCTCAAGAGGGAGGGGATATGGGGACATGTGTATGCATATGGCTGATTCACTTTGTTGTGCAACAGAAACTAACACGGTATTGTGAAGCAATTATACTCCAGTATTAAAATAGTAAAAATATATATATATATATATTTTTATATATATATATATATATATATACACACTTTAAATGGGTGGATTGTTTGGTGTATGAATTATATCTCAATAAAATTCTTACCAAAGAAACCCCCATAGTCATAACCCACTTACTGCTATATTGTAAAAGAAAAAAAAGAAATAAAAAACAAATCAAAAAGCAATTCCACTGGTGGGGTGCCCCTTAGCTGCCCACCCAGAATTCTAGTCCCTTGCAGAGTCTTCCAAGTATTCTGAAAGTCTCAAGAAATATGTGCTCAGGAATGAACCCAGTCATTTTCCTGCCTCAGCGTCTTTATTCAAGCTCACCGCCCTGAGGCTACTTGAGGGAGAGACCTTTCAGTGCCAGCACCGTTTCTGTGGAGAATGCTGCCTGGCAGTCTTGTGAAGCCACCATTTCCTTATCAAAAAGCTGAGAAAGATGCCACCTGCCCTGTCCCTGCGCCACCTGGGTCCCAGAGCAGCCTCACTCAACCCAGAGTCTCTCTCTCGTGAAAACAGCTCTTTTCACATCTTACCTGGTTCCACCGTAAGAATTCGAAAGCCACCTGCAGAGCCAAGCAGGGAATAGATGTTACACTATCCCACCTATTCTCCCATCTCTCACCATCTTTCTTCCCATGAAGCCAAAACAAAACCAAGGCTTTGTTTAGCCCTGAACATGTCAACTAAAGCTGACAGATACCGGTGGGGTCACCAGCCCATCAGCTGAGCAGACAGCCAGACCCTGAGTCACAGTTTGAATCAGCTGAGTCCCTGGGGCACTAACTTATCTTCCCAACAAGCCAGTGAATAGATTTGTGGAAAACAAAACAAAACAAACAAAAAATACCCCCTGGTACAAGAAGACAACTGATATTTGATTGAATTTCTCCAACCAAGTAATTCATTCCACTTGCACTATGTATGAGGGTCCCTATCCCAGCACATGAGACTGTGATTATAGGAGGAATAAATCGTGTATTAGTTTTTAGGGGGTTTGATAACTTTACATATCCGATACTTATGTTTATATGTATGAAATGTGTATTTTTAAAAATCATGTCAAAATGATTAGAAAGTAGAGTAGGAAGTAAGACCTAGACAGAACCATCAACTGAAGGAATGTTATCATTCATGAAATCTCTTCATGAAAAAAAAAAGAAATCATGGGGTATATGAGAAAGAAACAGAAATAAAAAGGATTATTTAACAACCTGAAAATTATAAAGATTTTCCTGTTAGTTCATTTCTTAATTTGAAAACAAACAGGGAATTATTTTCAGCTGAAACCAAGAGAATTTAGTATTAAACATTTCCATGCATTCATGGACATCTGCCTTTTTTTAAAAAAAATAGTACCAGAGCATACGTAGCAATGGGCTCCAGTAAGCCCAGCAGGAAGGAAAGTCATGCTTCAGAAAGCATGGGAAGGAAGAGGTGGTCTGGCAGGTCCCAGAAGAAACATGAGATTAAACCATTCACAAGGTGGGGAGGAGAAGAGTCTGAGGCAGGCCATGCCATGGGCCCAGGCCAGCCCGTCACAGTAGCAAGCAAGAGACCCATTCGAGGACAGAGGCCAGTTGCTCTTGCCTCTGTTTTTAAGACTACATGATTTCTACACTTGAAGGGGAAATTTTCTAGTTATAGAATTTGCATAATCCCGTTTCAAGTTTTTAATCTGGTATTGCATTATAAGTGCATAAATATTAAATTGATCATAATGAGTGATACATGTGGGGAAAACCCAGGATCCTGGAGTATTCATCAAACTCTAAGGTAGTCAGAAGACTAGAAGCAAATCCATCCTCTGTTGGAACTGGACCAGGGTTAGAGAGGCCTTCACATCTGAAGGGAACGTTTCTGAACACACCTCCCTTCGAATACAAGTTAGGATTGTGAGTGGTTAAAAAAAAAAAATAGTCCCGATGTTAAAGATTTAGATGCATTCAAGTCATATAACAGTGAGATATAAACATGACACATATATGTAAACACATAATACATTAATGCAGTAAAGTGAAAGCTTTCTATGATGAATCATCCCCTCCTTACACAGTGTCACAGGGATTACTTTATGCTGAAGAAGTTTAATTAGCATAGGTAGTTTGTGGCCCTGTTTGTGAATAAAAACCTCTGCTCAAGATTTTTATATTCCTAAAATACCACGACCCTCCAACGTTGTCTGACCAGCTGGCTTCTGAATCTATGCAGTATAGTGTTTAATGTAGACAACTAACATGCCATAGAATGAAAAGAAACAATGATTGACTTCTTGGATGGTCAACTGGAGTGGGTTCAGTCATGAAAAGGGGACCCACAAACCTCCACAGCCCCAAGCAGCATTAGACTCCTTTTTTTTTGTAGAAGAAAAACTACTTTCTTCAAAGTGCTTCATACAATAAACCAGGTATTCAAATGAACAGGCCAGGATAAATGTTTTGCTTGGTTTAATCGAATCAGTTGACCAGAATCAAAGGAAATCCAGGCGATTGTATCAAGCTAAGGTACTTGATACATCCAGCTAAGGTACTCACTGTGGATGTTTACACGTTACAGGTCAAGAATATTTGACATGTCGGTGTTTAGGCGTAGCATTTATTTTGTTCAGACCCATTAGAACTTTTACACCAAAATGACGTCTGGCTCCTACTCTTACTTGGAGTCAGGGGCCTACCTCTCTTACTAGGTGGATTTTGTTCACCTCCTTTCCTGGCTTGAAAAGGCCTTCAAAGATAATTAGTCATGAATTTCGTTTTTTACTTTCTAATCACTTTTAATTTTGGTGCAAAGTGTTTTTTTGACAGCTGGATCATCCTCATTTATTAAACACATCTCTATGTTGTTCTGAGCTATTTCCTCGGGTCACATCTACCTTAAGAATTCGACTTGCCCTATGCATCTCTTCCTTTTACTTGGCTGTTCCCGAGTTATATCCTTTATAATAAAACTGTAACTATAAGCATAAAAAAAAAAGAAAAAAGAATTCGACTTGACATCACTAATGACTTCATGGGTGGGCATCAAATTCTGGAGCTGGTTCCTTAATAATAATACTGAAAATCTTTTGTATTTTACAGAATGTCACATGCCATTTTATGGCAGAGTATACATTTCTATAGTTATTTTTAACCTTGTTGGGGGTCATGGATTCCCCAAAAGAATATGATGGAAGCAGTCTCCTCTCAGAAAAATGAACATATGAATATATGCAAACATTTGCGTATCATTTTTAAAAGTTTGTGGACCTCTAGAGATTATTTAGTGATACTCTAGGATTAAGAACTTTTGTTCTAAGGGGACATTTTCGAAAGAGATAGCATTTATTTTGATTTACAGGGCAGACTCTTTTGAAGAGAGAAATGTGAGGTAACTGAATGGGACCAGATGTATCTTGGAACATTAGCGTAAGATCGTTGAGGAGAGAAACATTTGATAGAAGCGAAATAACTTCTGGACCATTTCTTTCCAAGCTAAGAATATTGCCCAGCCTCATAAAAAGGATCTTTTCCATGGGTACACATAGTTATAAGGCCACTGATCTCTCTCCAAGAACACAGGCTACCGTAGAAAGGATGACATGCGCTTTGGGAAAGAGTCACTTTTCCCCTGTGTCTAACCCTTAAGTGTGATGTAACAGTCTTTGGAGAAAGAGTTATGTTTACTTATTTTTTCCTCACCTTAATCTTCCCTTTAGCATATGGTGACTTTTTCTTCTCACAAATGATACGGCTAATTGCAGACAAGAGAATTGCCATTCCTGTGATCTAGAAGGATTCTGCTCCCGGGTAAACAGCCAAGAACTTTTGTTAGAGAGAAGGAAGATCGAGGAAAAGGAATTGACCTTTTCTGGTGTGTGTTCTATGCTGAACCTTTGAAGTAGTGCCTTTCATAAGCCTGCTCATGACAAGCAAGAGCAACAGGAAAGCAAACTGGACCGAACCCTGGGCCAGTTAGTCCATTTCTTTGAGCTTTTGTTTCCTCATCTATAAAATGGAGATAATAATGCTTACTTTATAGGGATTTTTTATGATATAGGAGAGAGTGTGTGTCAGATGGTTAGCACATGCCTGGCATGTAATGAGCATACAATTACCCTCCTCAGTTGATTTTGTATTTTCGAGGGTGATAGTTTTGTTTTTATCAACTCAGAACACAATAGAACATCACATCATTGTTGCTTTTTAAAACTAGTGTCTTCCAGCAGACAGGCTACATGGTTGGGCACTGTTTAAATATTTTAATACTTTTAATATGTGATTATGCCTTCATTTTAGGACACTTGAAGTGTTTGGTCCAGATGGCAAGTTATATAATCAGGTTAATTTTCCTGGACCCTGAACTTCTCTTGGACTTGAAAGTATCACTGTCACTCTGGAACCAGCACCCACCTTAACTTATGTATTCAGTTACTCATTTGTCACTGATCAAAAAAAATATTTACTGAGAGCTGAATAACACCACATGTGGGGATACAGTACCAAATGTGTCTCAGGAAAGCCCATCTGGGAAGCAAAGGGGAAGAGTTCACCTGCTGGCTTTCTACCTGGTATTGTTTGAACTCTTCCTACCCAGGAACCCCCCTGAGCTTCTGGTCTACCTATGCCTGCATCTTCTGCCTCAGCATCAGCAGGGAGGGGCCAGGGTAGGGGCTGGAGGATTGTGGATTGGACACTTAGGCCTGTTAGAAACCCTGACTGATAGCAACGCAAGGCACCCAGATTCGTGGCATAGATCCGCTCAGTAACGCAAAGCACCAGCTTACCCTCTGCTTCACTTTCACGGTGGGTGTTTTATTTACAACTTGTGTGTAACAGCTTGGCTCCGTGTTATAAGTCAGCTCTCTTGATGATCCTCCTCTGCCTTTAACATGTGTGTCTTCCTGTTTCCTTGACCCTCTGTCTTCAATTCACGTCTCCACAGCCTCGCAGACCGGAGCCCTCCGACTTCCACCCAGGGAAAACTGAACTGCATTTTGTCATTTCATTTCTGGGATGTCTATTTTCTTTTCATGGAGGGTATTTTGACTTTTTTTTAGGGCCCTTTCACAAGATGATCAAGATGACATCCACCTAAAACTGGAGGATATAATTCAACTGGTAAGTTCAGCCGTGGTCTTATCCTGCACAATTATATGTAAGACTCACCTCTCAAAGGCAAGCACTGTGCCCATAACTGATAACTGGGTTCTGGACTGTATATTCTGTCGCTGTAAACTGTGTGAGAAGAACCAGATTCGGCTTTGGGGTTTAGCAGTTGGTCCATGATGTTAATGCCGGCTGTTATTTCTGAACTTTCTGCCATTTTCTTCATAGCTGGAATCTAGGGTGGACTTTGTACTCCAAGCAGCTGCAGTGAGCTGGCAGGCACCTTGCTTCCGGGTGTGTTTCATTCCCTGCCCTCATCTCTTGCAGACAGACTGTCCGAAGGCCGAGTGCTTTGAGACCTTGTCGGCCATGGAGCTGGCTGAGCAGATCACCCTCCTGGACCACATCGTTTTCAGAAGCATTCCCTACGAGTGAGTGTGCCCTCACAGCAGCAGGGCTGCCTTACAGCTGACATTGTTCCTCAGCAGATGCGTGTGCGCAGAGCTGTGGCTCTTAATCTTATGTTGGATTTGTCCCACTTGAATGTCTTTTGGTTCCACTATATGTTGGAAATATTTATATAGAAATATTGGGAACTCTCAAGATGGTCAGTCTTGTGTTTCTGTATGTGCTACAGTTACCATAGAAGGCGAAGTTCTCTGTCCTCTCACATCTTTGTGTTATAGAAACCGCAATACAGTATAACAGTGGTTCTCAAACTTCATGGTGCCTAAAATCATTTGGGAAACCTGTTCAAAATGTACATCCCTAGGTACCGCCCCCTGCCCCCCCCCCCCCCGGCAGAAATCCTGATTCCAGTAGGTTTGAGGCCCAGGAAACTACATTTTCAATGAGAATCCCAGATAATTCTGCGTGAGCTAAGACTATACTTTGAGAAACACTGATGTTGGGAAATTCTGTAAATTCTGCTGCAATTTTTCCCCCATGTCCATAAATCAGCAGGTTGTTTTGCTGAGCATCGAGACTCCAGAACAGCGTAGACTCCCAAGACAGCGCTTTGCACAGAGCACACTTGGAGTGGGTATCTGCCGAGTGAACGCTGTCACGTAATGAGCGTCCATGTCACTACTGCCTCTTAACTGTCTCGTGTGCAGAGTAAGGGAGGCTCTTTAAGCCCCCTCCTGCTGTCCTAATCAGCAGCTCTACAGACAAGGCCTTTGTTTGGACAAATAACAACTGTTGGCATAAGTCCCCTGTGAAATTATAACTAAATGAAAGGTATGGGAGGGGCTGGGTAAGAGGTATGACTGTGGTCCATGTTGTATGTAGAGAAGAGGACATACAGGATGATGGAGGCTCAGGCATAGCCGTGTTGGTGGTCAGAGCTACAGTAGAAGGGGCAGGGCCGGAAGATGCTCCTGCAGACTTTTCTTTTATGCATTTTATCTTATTTCCCACTTTCAGCAATTGTAGGCCCATCCATGAACATGGGGAAAAAAGGAACGTGGCCCCTTGGCCGTACAAATGAACCCACTGACTATTTGATGACTTGAGTTAGGAGTGCAGTGCCTCTTCCCCCCACCTCCTGACTATCCTCCAGTGCAGTGAGGATTCAGGAGGGAGGGGAGCATGACCAGTATGGAAGAGGAGAAACAGCAAAGGCTGAATCTTTGTGGTTGCCCTTGGTGTGGTCTCTTCCTGGGACCCTTCTCACCTCTCCTCCTCTCTGCTGCTGTGAACATGTACCAATTTTCATCCGTGGAAAAAGCACATCTTTATGTCCAACAGCCTTGCAGGATGGGAACAGTACCACCCACGTCAAGGGACTCAGTCAACATTGGTGGATTAAGAATGTGTCAGAGTAATTTCATTTTAATTTCGGTAATGCCTTGACAAAATAATTCCTGTATGCTCCAGCTTGATTGTCCCTCGCTTGCTGTGATCCAGTGACCCACTCATGAGTGAAATGAAGGAGCAGGGATGTTATTCAGAAGACAGACCTTCCTCCAGGCTGAGCGCCCACCACCGTAACTGCCTTCATCACACGAACGGGCTGCGAAGTGCTAACACCAGCATTTGTTCATTCGGCCCTTACCACGTGTACTGTTCCGGGCTCTGGGGCGAACAAAGGAAAGTCCCTGCCCATGGAATTGACATTCTCCTGGAGACTGTCAGAGCAAAGTGGAGGAAAACATGCTGTTCTTGATTAACATTTTTGGTAGTGATGGATTTTTCAAGCCTTCTGCTAAGGCTTAAGATTTTTTCAAGGTGATCCAGGGAAAATGGTCTTGGTTTCTGAGTTAGCACTTAAGCTCTTTATTCCTCTTGTCATTGTTTTCCAATTTCAGAGAAGCCTTTATAATGATCCTAATAGGGACCCGGTTCCAAACATTTATAAGAGAAAGCTGAAACTGAAGAATCTTTTTCTTTTTGGCATCAAGTGGTGAAATGGTAGAATTGAGCTAAAATTCATTTGAGATGGAGCAGCAGGGTTGGGCAATGTCAAGTTTAATGTATATAATATTCATAATAATTATTCAGGATCATGGGCACCCTTAAAAAACTTAATTGATTTTGTGTTTTGTTTTGAATTTTCAGAGAATTTCTTGGGCAGGGGTGGATGAAGCTGGATAAAAATGAAAGAACACCTTACATTATGAAAACCAGCCAACACTTCAATGATGTGAGTAACCATAAAAATAAAACCTTGGGTGGGAGTGTTATAGGAAGATGAGTATCAAGGTCTTGAGATGCCTTCTCTAAATTAAAAGAAGTCTTCCACCCACTTTTTAAACAAAACTGATGGAATGTTAAAAAAAAAAAAAAAGCTTAAATATCCTCTAAGAGTTCACAGTGATGTGATTACTTCCAGTTACCTTCCAGTTCACACTTGATGGTACACAAGTCTGGTAAGTGCTCAGTGATGCATAGGTAGCTGCCATTATTTTTATCATGATCATGATTACTTCATGGTCGTAGATTGACTGGTTCTAACAGCACTGTGTCACTGGCCCCTGGTGGTACTGGTGATGGTAAGGCTGGGTTGCTACAGCTCCTTCTCATTATTATTGAACATTCAGTCCCAGTACATTCCAGGGTGGGAAGGAACCTCTCTGAGCGTAATTACAGTGATGCTGAGACTGCGTGCAGAGGTAACCAGCTGTCGGTCCATCTCCCCCTCTGCTCTTCTGCAGCAGTTTAGATGGAGTTGCTTTTATACCCTCCTCCTCCCTCTTGGTGCTGTCCTACTGGTCTTAGTCCTGTGGAAGAGCCACAGATGTTGGAATGTCTTCAGGCCTATCCCGGCAAAGGGAAGGCTCCCTTTTCAATTCTACTAAAGTACGGTAAAAAGAGTAATGATGATGTTTAAAAAAAAAAAAAAAAGACTACCAGGAAACCTGTAGGTAAATTAATGTCATCCAGAATCAAAATACAAAACAGCAGTGCAAATTCCCAAGACAGTGCTTTGCTGAGGGCACCTGTGGAATAGGTGTTATTACATAACAAGCATCAAATGTCACTGCTTCCTAAAGGACAGGACACATGACCTGTCTGGGCCACTCTTTGAGAAGCAGAGCCCCTTCTGTGCACAATAAACCTATTTTATTTTCTTTTTTGCCTGTGCTGTACATACACTTGGGATGAAATGGACACTCAAATCAGAGGTTCAGTCCCAGGCTCCACACCCACATGTCTCTACTTGGGTGGCCACTTGCACTGTGTCCAGATTGCAAATGGAACTCATCATCAGAGTTCCTCCCAGACCCGCCAAGCCTGCTTCTTCATCTTATTCTCTGTTCTTGGGTAATGGCCCCACCAGCCACTCACTCACTCACTCCCCTCCCTTCCCACTGCCATAATCTTGATTTGGCCTTTCATTCTTTTCTCCAGGAGCTCCTAACTCACTATCTCCCCACCCCCATCTCACTGACACCCAACCCTTTCTTCACACAGTGGCACGGAAATAACTTCTCTCGGAGGCCCATCTAATTATATCTCTTTGATGAAATTTTGTCAGTGGCTTCCTCTCACCTTCACAATACGGCCCCAGCCGCTCAACCTGGCCTACAGGAGCCCTGCCTCCTGTCTTCCTTGTCTCTCACCAACCCCCGTGCTCCTCAGACAGCTGCCAGATCCTCCATGCCACCACGCCTTCCCCCTCTGTCCCTTTGCAGACACTCCTCTACTTTGACGGGAAGCAGTAGCTAGCTTCTCCTCACGCTTCAGGGTTCAGTGTAGGCACAATCTCTCTCCTCTGTACTAGGCCACCTGCCCCATGCTGCCTCTATTTCTCAAGCTCCACCCCCCCCCCCCCCCCAGCCCTAGCTTTGCATTTCGCTTTGTGGTATTTACTTGTTTCTGTCTGCCTCTCCTCACCTTCCCACCTAACCAGGCTCAGTGCCGTAAGGTCAGGGAGACTGATTTATTTATTTTTCCTGTTCCCACAACCTAAAAGAATGGTCCTTACTAGGTGCTCAGTACAAAATAATTTCTTTAATAAATATGCACAATGATAGTTCTGAGGCCCTGTGAGATTTAAAATACCTATGGAATTATCAAAGAATTGGTGTACTCATCAGATTTAGTATATGGATATAAGATTATGGACCCCAGATTCCCTTTATGAGTAATCAATCCTGTTCTAGTCTTTTCCTTTCCATATTCTAAGTGTTGAGCTTCTTAAGTTGCCTCTTTTTCTCTTGGCTTTAACTAATAGAATTACAGTGCTTAGCCTTGAAACTATAGGTCCCTTTAACTGCTGGTGGAAAAAAAATTCAGCAAGATAAGATGAAAATGTTCTCTCTTCTGCACCTAAGTGTTCCTGGTTTGAGAGTTGGTAGGTTAGAGTTTGATTTGATTGGGAGGAAATGTGTTTTCTTTGTGATAACTGAGGCTTCCTAGAGTGAATATCCCCACACCGTTGGGACCCAAGGAACATTGGGAGAGGCCCCAAGAAGTGAAACCCCTGATCTGCAAAGGTTGCCATTCCTCAGGGGTTAGCTCGTTCTCTGCCATTCTCTCAATAATTATTGGAAATGACTCCTCCATCAAAATTACTGATTAGCAAAACCACCTCTTCCCCCAACAAGCTGATCCCAAAGAACCCCTCTCTTCACTCAGGATGAGCAGGTGTTCATTCGTGTGTTGTTATTGTTACCATTACAGACTTTAGTTTCTTCAGAAGGTTGATATCTAAATGGACCATGATCTCGCATCCCTTGACACCTGCTTTGCTGACATTTCTGTAGGTAATTCAGGTATCGTGCCTGCATGAATTGCTTTGGCTCTTAGCTGCCCTCTCTTGGCTTTTCCATTGTCTCAGATGAGTAACCTGGTGGCCTCCCAGATCATGAATTATGCGGATGTCAGCTCCCGAGCCAACGCAATTGAGAAGTGGGTGGCCGTGGCGGACATCTGCCGGTGCCTGCACAACTACAACGGCGTGCTGGAGATCACCTCAGCCTTAAACAGAAGTGCTATCTACCGGCTGAAGAAAACCTGGGCCAAGGTGTCCAAGCAGGTGAGCATCAGCGGGCGACACCTCCCGCTGCCGCGAGGAGGAGAGACTGGGAGACCAGAGCCAGGATAAATATTACTGATTAGGAAATAATTAGCTGAAATGTGCAGCTCCGTTGCCAAAGAAAGGTGCCAACATGGGTAATTACTGTGTTCTTACCACTTAATTGATTCTGCTCATATGTGTTTCTAAATGGTTAATTTAGAAAAGAAAATACAAACCAAAACACTCATTATAACATATCTGGGGACAACTTCAGACAATGTGGTTGACAGTCAGGAGGTGTTCCCTGAATCATTTAGGGAGGGCGCATTGATTCCAAGTGAGCACAGTGATGTCCATGGATCCATTCTTTCTCCCTCAAAGTAAAGGTACAAATGCCTTAGGGCCAAAGACCAGGGATAGAGGGCCTCCATGTTCACCTCTTCTTTGTCATTCAGGTAGTCAAGTTTTGGCATAATGACTTGAATGTGAAGAAATATAACTTCTTAATTTTCTTTTAATTGGACTTAGCTTGTTCACGCTTACTTTTTCCTTCAGATAATTTCAGGATTCAAGTGACATCACCATTTCCCCCCTGCTCTTCCCCCTGAGTGTCAGTGGGTGTTAGGGAGGGCTTTTCCGGGCTTGTGGAAGGCTGTGTGCACCCACTGGCCTCCTGCTGTATTCTTTGGCAGTTTAGTCATTGGGTACAAGCCGCTGTGAGTTGCCTGTGCCTGGTGTTCAAATGGTCAACCTACCCTGCCAGGAACATGCCATGGTTATTGCACGCAGGGAGCCTGGCTGACCTCACCTCCCATTCATCTCTCACTGGCTCTGCTGATTCTCTGAGATGGGGTGCGTATTACCTCTACTACAGGCTGTGGTGCCCCTTGCTGATCCCTAGTGGGCAGGCTAATTCTTCATTACTAGATAACTCACTTGACCCTCTCAAAGGGTGTTGGGGGAACTTTCTAGGCTCCTCCATGTCCCATGGGCGCCAGAGGCTAGGAGTGTTTATGCCAGGCCCTCTCTGCATATCCTTCTTCCACAGACCACTGTGCCTGCCTTCTTGTGACCACCCAAAGTTGGTGAAGGGTGTCTTCAGGGCGCCCACCTCAAGGGTTTCAGGCAGGAAGAACAGCATATATTCTGCTGACATTTCCTCAAAGCTGTCTGGTTTCTGTTGCCCCCTCTGAGGGTTTAAGCCCCTCTCAGAGACATTGCTTCTTACTCTATTCTATTTTCTTTGCTCTCTCCGAGCCTTTTAAATTCCTCCCTATGTAGCAAGAAACCAAGCCTAAGTCATATCTTTTATCCTCTCCCCCCATTCCTTAGTAAAAATGGAATGCTCCCAAGTTTGGCCTCTAGAAATGGCAAATTCTTCTGTGAATAAAGCCTGGACCTTGCAAATAAAAGCCACAGCTTTTATAAAAACTGTTTTTAAAAAACTTTTAATGTTGAGATCACTGTAGGTCCATATGCAATTATAAGAAATAATAGAAATCCCTTCCACCTTATACCCAGTGTCCCCCAGTGGTAACATCTCACATAACTACAGACAATATCACAACCACAAAATTAACCATTGGTACCATCCACCAATCTTATACAGACTTCATTACTTTTACATGTATTCATTTGTGTGTGTGCATATGTGTGTGTGTGTGTGTGTGTTAGTGTGCCTTTATTACAGGGATAGATGCATGCAATCACCACCAGAGTGAAGATACAGAACAGTTCTATCACTAAGATCCCTCCTGCCACCCTTTTATAGCCCCAGCCACCTTCCCCCCTCTCCCTCCCTAACTCCTGGCAACCACAGATCTGTTTTCCATCTCTGTAATTTTGTCATTTCAAGAATGTTGTATAAATAGAATCATGCAGTATATGACATTTTGAGATTGCCTTTTTTTAAACTCAGAATAATTCCTTTGAAATCCATTCAAGTTGTTACATGTATCAATTCTTAGTTCCTTTTTATTGCTGAACAGTACCTCCTGGTGTAGATATGACATTTCATTTAACCATTCACCCCTTGAAGGACATCTGGGCGTTTTCAGTTTCAGCTATTACAAATAAAGCTGCTATGAACATTCATGAATATGTTTTATGTGACTATAAGTTTTCATTTCTCCGGGATAAATGCCTAAGAGTGCGATTGCTGGGTCATATGGTAATTGTGTGTTTAGTTTTATAAGAAACTTCCACTCTTTTCTAGAGAGGCTATACCGTTTTACATTCCTATCAGGAGTGTATGAGTAAGCCAGTTTCTCCACATTCTTTTTTTTTAATATATAAATTTATTTATTTATGGCTGCATTGGGTCTTCGCTGCTGTGTGCGGGTTCTCATTGCAGTGGCTTCTCTTGTTGCAGAGCATGGGCTCTAGGCGTGCGGGCTTCAGTAGCTGTGGCTCGAAGGCTCTAGGGCACAGGCTCAGTAGTTGTGGCTCGCGGGCTTAGCTGCTCTGCGGCATGTGGGATCTTCCCGGACCAGAGCTCGAACCCATATCTCCTGCACTGGCAGGCGTATTCTTAACCACTGTGCCACCAGGGAAGCCCTCTCCACATTCTTGTCAGCATTTGGTGTTATCACTATTTTTAATTTTAGCCATTTTGAAATCTCACCATTGTTTTAATTTGCACTTGCTAATGGCTAATAATGTTAAACATCTTTTCATGTGCTTGTTTGCATCTGTATATCCTCTTCAGCAAAATGCCTAATCATGTCTTCAGCTCATTTTTTAATTAGATTGTTTGGTTTTTTTACCTTTGAGATTTGAGAATTCTTTCTATATTCCTCCACTTTATTCTTCTGTTTCAAAATTATTTTAACTACCTTAAGTGCTGTGACTTCCATATAAATTTTAGGATAAAAACTATGTCTTAAAAACTTTACTGAGATTTCCATTGGAATTCCATTAAACCAATCAATTTAGGGAGAATTGACATCTTTACTACACTGAGTCTTCCAGTCCATAAACACAGTATTTCTCACAATTTCTTTAGATTTTCTTTGATTTCTTAAATCAGCATTTTGAAATCTTCAACATACAAGTCCTGTATATGTTTTGTTAGATTTATGCCTAAATATTTCATTTTCCTTGGAGATATTTAAATGTTCTTGTGGTTTTAATTTTGGTTTTCACACATTCATTGTTAGTATATACAAATGTAATTGATTTTTTTGTGTTGGTCTTGTATCTGTAACCTTGCTGAACTCACTTATTAGCCCTAGGAGCTTTTTTGTAGTTTCCTTGGAATTTTCTACATAGACAATTATGTCACTTGTAAATAGGAACAATCTTATTTCTTTCTTTCCAATTTATATGCCTTTATTTCCTTTTCTTGCCTTATTGCTCTGGCTAGACTTTCCAATGCTATGTTGAATAGGATAGTAAGAGAGGAGATTCTTACCTTGTTCTTGATCTTGGGGGGAAAGCTTTCAGTTTTTCACCATTAAGGATGGTGTTAGCTGCAGGCTTTTTATCAATGCTTTTCATAAAATTGAGGAAGCTACTTTCTCTTCCCTAGTCTTTGAGAGATTTTATGATGAATGGGTATTGGAATAGTATTTTTATTTTATTTATTTTTATTAAAAAATTTTTTAACATCTTTATTGGAGTGTAATTGCTTTACAATGTTGTGTTAGTTTCTGCTGTATAACAAAGTGAATCAGCTATACATAATCATATATTCCCATATCTCCTCCCTCCTAAGTCTCCCTTCCACCCTCCCTATCCCAACCCTCTGGGTGGTCACAAAGCACTGAGCTGATCTCCCTGTGCTATGTGCCTGCTTCCCACTAGCTATCTATTTTACATTTGGTAGTGTATATATGTCCATGCCACTCTCTCACTTCACCCCAGCTTATCCTTCCCCCTCGCCATGTCCTCGAGTCCATTCTCTACGTCTGCGTCTTTATGGAATAGTATTTTTAAAGTGGGCTTCAAACAGCTATATCAGAATCCAAAAGCTGGACACTGACCCCTTGGTCATGGCTGGGTTTTGCCTCCCTCTAACGCGGTGGTGGCCTCAGCCATTAGGCACTGGATACAAAGAGCATATTATCCTGTCACACACATGTCACATTTCATCAGGGTCGGTATTGGTCAGTCCATAGCCAAGCACAGAATATGTGCTTTGATGACTTGGAAATTAACAGTCGAAAAGATTCATCATGAAAACTCCCTGACACAAGACTTCTCCTTTAAGATTCCCTATTCAACATGTGGTTTTCAGTTCTTTAAGTTCCTAAGTTTCTTGTGCATTACAGTTTTTCTTTTCTACACATTTTCTCTCTTTTTGGCTCAATGATTAGTGTAGTCACTTTTCTTTACGTGTTCTTCCTCCTTTTTTTAAACATTAAATTTAAATATAATGCCCCCCTCTGTACTTTGAAAGTCATATCACATCACAATAGTCTGGCAAAGGTATCAGTAACTGCCACTGTAGAAGAGAACTGAGCATCTTTTGGTAACTTACCACCTTACCAAACCATAGGAATATTTTCATGACATACTAAGTTATTTGTTTCTTTCTAGACAAAAGCTCTAATGGACAAGCTTCAGAAGACTATTTCATCTGAAGGAAGATTTAAAAATCTCAGAGAAACCCTTAAAAAGTATGTCTATCTTAATTATTAAATTATTCACAATTCACAAATATGTTTATATAATTTTTATAGTGTACAAATAGTCACTTACCTCCTACTTTGGCTTGAAAAGAAAAACAAATGGGAACAACTTCCATCACATAGGTGTTTTTCTGATTTCCCTTTTCATTTGGAATACTGTGGATACAGTAAGTAAATAGCTTATGGACATACTTGTGGTATGCAGAGCTTTCCAAATAAGAAGAAAATATCACCATAGTAAATCAAACCACATAAAGAGTAAATAAAACTCTTTTACTATAAAGAGTTTCTTGACTTGGTATTTCTTAATCTAAACACAGTGATTTCCTGTGATTTTTTTTTTTTTTTTTTTTTGTGGTACGTGGGCCTTTCACTGTTGTGGCCTCTCCCGTTGCGGAGCACAGGCTTCCGGACGCGCAGGCTCAGCGGCAATGGCTCACGGGCCCAGCCGCTCCGCGGCATGTGGGATCTTCCTGGACCGGGGCACGAACCCGTGTTCCCTGCATCGGCAGGCGGACTCTCAACCACTGCACCACCAGGGAAGCCCTCCTGTGATTTTTTAATTTAAATATTCCAGTGCCTATTGATTATTGTTATGTATTTTTGACCTTTTATTGCTTGATCATTCTCTCTTTCTACAGACGCGCGCACACACACACACACACACACACACACACACATGTGCACAGAGACAGAGAGAGAGAGAGAGAGAGAGAGAGAAAGAGAGAATAAAATGTATTCTCCTGCAACTTGTTTTCTTATCATCTACTGCACATACTTGCCTTACTCTGGAAAATATTGTCCTGTGATGCCCTGAGAGAAAGAAAGTCTCATAGTAACAACAGTGACAACAATAGCACAAGAACTATTCACTGAATACTTGCTAAATGACAGACTCTATGTGAAGTGCTTGATGTGTCTAATTTAAGCCTCACAGCAAACTAAAGAGATAAGTTTTATTGTCTCCATTTTACAGACAAGGAAACTCCAGTTCAGAGAGTTTGCCCTGCATCACTTAGTAAGTGGTCAAGCAGGGACTCAAACCCAGTTCACTCTGGATCAAAAGGCCATATTCTCAGCCTCTAGACTCCTTGAGAAAAACAAGTTCATCCCCCTTCCAAACAGCAAAGGTCTCACTTTAGCATGTAGTTGTCATATTAATTAAGTCTATACCTTCTAAAACATTTAAGTACTAACTAAAACAGAAAACAAGTTTTACAAGCTCTAATTACATTGATGTTTTTTTCCACCCACTTCTTTAAGGTTGAATGTTTGCACTTTAATGAGGTGAGGGCATGGGGTTTTCCTACATGCTTTTACCCCTCAGAGAAGTATGGCCAATGCAGATAAATACTGCAAGCAAGTCTCGCTAGCAAACGTTAGTATTTGTCTGTAAGACATCCCGTTGTTTGAAATACCATTGTCTCAAACACATAGTAAAGCATGGGCGGTAATTTTATATCATATTCTATTGTGAGGCATATTTAAAACTCTGCATTTCATAAGTGTGCTTCTGAAAATGGAATTAAAAAACTTGATTCTTCAGGGTGGGAGCAGCACATTTGCTTCCTATTTATTTTAAATGGGGAGGTAAGTGGACACTTGTGAGAATGAGCATGACAACAGTACCTCTTGGTCTTGCAGTTGTAACCCCCCTGCTGTTCCTTATCTGGGGATGTACCTGACAGACCTGGCGTTTATTGAAGAAGGAACACCAAACTTTACTGAGGAAGGCCTCGTCAATTTCTCCAAGATGAGAATGGTAGGTGAGAATTTCATACAATCAGGCTGTCTCAGTGACATCAGTGGCTTACAGAGAAGAGGCGACATCATGGAAGGTCACTGGTTTTTATGCTCGAGGTGAAGAGGTGGTGGACACTGGTGGTGGACACCTGATGTTGGCTGATTCAGGAGATTTTCGCAGGTCCATTTCAGCTTGCAGTCTGGACAAACAGGGTAGGGAATAAAGCTCCAGGGATGACTTTCTAGGACTGACCAGTGATAGACAGGTGCTGAGGCTTCTTGCTGGACAGCTGGGTTCTAAGCACCAAGTTAGAAGCAAGGAGCCCATGGACACTAGCACCCAGGGCTTGCCACTCCTGAACCTGAGGCCGCCCCATGCCAGCTGTTTCCCTGATGGTGAATTCAGTATTTCCTTGCTGTTAACATTTTTTGTGGCTCATTAAAGGATAAGAAAGCCCTGGGGCCTGGAGCATGATGGGACAGGGCTCCAGATACCTCACTGGAGGAAGGGACTGACTTCTCTGGGACGGGCTTCCAGAAGAATGTGCTGCAGCACAGGGGCAGTACTTAGGCTTTGCTCTTGTTGTTTCTCTGTCAGATATCACACATCATCAGAGAGATACGCCAGTTCCAGCAGACTTCCTATCGAATAGACCATCAGCCAAAGGTAATATTTTGTGGTTGTAAGAGAATTTAATGAAGAAAAAAGTGGAAAATTAATTCATTGGAAACAGCAGTAGAGTAGATCAATAATACCAAAAGCTGACTCAAAGAAAAGACCAGTAAAACAGACAAACCTTTGGTAACTCTGAGTAAGAAAAACAAGAAAGAAAGCAAAAAGAATATCAATTCATCATCAAATTCTATCTGTTTTACATCCTGTATTTCTTGTAAAGCTGGAACCACCCCTGGTCCAAACTACCAATATCTGTTACCTGGTCTACAGAATGCAAATCCATTCTACAAATTTACAGCCAGATAGAACTCTCTGAAACACACAGTGGAAGTTGTTTGCTTTATTGGCTTCCCTTTGCTCTTAGGATAAGGAAAGAAAAAAATCTTGATATGTCCAAAATGTCTTGCATTATGTGGTCCTACTCATCTTTCAAGATTCATATCATGTCTTATACCCCCTTCCTCTCTCCATCCCAACCATAACTGGCCTTTATTACCTCTTTCTTTCTTTACTTTTGTTCCTTCCTTCCTCCCTCCCTCCATCCCTCCCTCCCTTCTTTCCTTCTTTTCTTTTCATTTTTTAATAGACGTTATTTTTTAGAATCATCTTAGCTTTACAGAAAAATTGAGAAGGTGAGACAGAAGATTCCCATATAACTCACAGCCAATTATCCCTGTTAGTCATGGAACCTGACATACTTATTATGAAACTCATAAGGAAGCTTTAATAGGCCAAAGAAAATAAGAACTTTTTGAAAAATAAGAAGAGTAAGGGAGAGCTTACCCTACCAGATACAGACACTAAAACTGTACTGAGTAAAACAGGACTATATGGGCACAGGAATACAAACTCAATGGAGCAGGATAAAGTCCAGATACAGATTTTGTCTATATGAAAATCTAATATGGGATAAAGGAGACGTTTAAAGAAAGCGCCAGAAAGAAACTGACCATTGTATAAATGGAATAGGAATTTTGGCTCTCTGTCTTATACCATTCACAAAAATAAATTCCAGATGAATTCATTACTTAAATATTAAAAAATATTAAATTATTCAAATAAAATATAGGACAAAATTTCATGACCTTTGGGTTTGAAAGACCCTAAACACAGAATGCAAAATCTGTAAAAGACAAGCTTGATAAAGTTTTTGCTGAATCAAAATCTAAAACTTCTATATGACAAAGGGCAATTGTTTAAAAAGTCAAAATACAAGCAGTAGACTAGGAGACAATGTTTGTAACATTTAAAACAAAGAGACAGAATAAAAGTATTCCTATAAATCTATAAGAAAAGCATAAACAACTCAATAGGAAAATTGGCAAAGCTGTAAGCAGGTAACTCACAGAAGAAGAAACAAATAAATATTTGGAAAATGTTCAACTTCATTAATAAGAAAAAATGCAGATTATGAAGCATCATTATCAGCTATCAGAAAGACAAATTTTTAAAATATTGATAACAGCAAACATTAGTTAGGGTATAAGATAACAGGTGCTCTTATGTACTATAGGTACAACAGTTTTGGAGGTCATTTTATATTACGTTTTAAAATTAAAAATTGAGGGCTTCCCTGGTGGCGCAGTGGTTGAGAGTCCGCCTGCCGACGCAGGGGACACGGGTTCGTGCCCCGGTCCGGGAAGATCCCACATGCCGCGAAGCGGCTGGGCCCGTGAGCCATGGCTGCTGAGCCTGCGCGTCCGGAGCCTGTGCTCCGCAACGGGAGAGGCCACAACAGTGAGAGGCCCGCGTACCACAGAAAAAAAAAAAAAAAAAAAAAAAAAATTGATATACCAAGTAACTGGAATTCTTATACACTGCTGGTGAGAGTAACACGGTACAACCTCTTTGGAAAAACTGTGTCATTTGGAGGTTTCTTGAAATGTTAAATATGCATCCACCTTATGACCCAGGTATTTATCCAAGAGAGAAGTGAAAACATGCCCATTAAAAGTCTTGTATAAAATGTTTATAGCATTTCTTAATAATAGCCAAAAATTGGAAACAGCCCAGGTGTCCATAAATAGATGAATGGATAAACAAATTGTGGAACAACTATACATTGGACCCACTACTCAGCAATGGAAGAGGACAAACCACTGAAACACACCACAATATAGATGAATCTCAAAACATTATGCTGAGTGAAAGAAGCCAGACACAAGAGAGTACATACCGTGTGATTCCATTTACGTGAAGTTCTAGAGCAGACAGAACATGTGGTGGTAGAAATCTGAGCAGCGATTGCTTCTGGCAGCAGGTCAATTGGGAAGCTGCATGAGGGAACTTTCTGGGCTGATGGAGTTATTCTCTAGCATGCTATATATGTAAGTTACATGGGTGTTTACATTTGTCAAAACTAATCAAGCTATTAGTTTTACTTATGTCTGTTATATCTCAGTAAAGATAAAGAAATATTTTCATGGAGCTACCCCATGTTCCAACATCTTCATCTCCATATCCTTTCCTTTCATTTCATTTCCAGTGTCTAGAGGACCATTCACATGTGAGCACTAGGAAACATGCTAACAAGGACTTCACTGTAACTTTGTGTCATAGTGAAACACTGACAGCCACCAAACACCCATCGATATGAGATCATTAAATAAACTCTGATATGTCACACTGTTAATGGTGCACAGCAGTTAGAGCTCTTTGTACTGACATGGGGAGCTCTCTACGACTTCTAGTTTGACAAAAGCAGAATAAAATGTATCGTTTTGATGCCACTTATAAGGGGAAAAAATGATTTCTGTTAAGTGCATGGTAATGTCTAGAAAGACACAGAAAAATGTCTGGGAGGTTACAAGCCAACTGATAACAGTGGCAATTCTTGAG
Source organism: Leucopleurus acutus (assembly GCF_964270905.1). NCBI lineage: Eukaryota > Metazoa > Chordata > Mammalia > Artiodactyla > Delphinidae > Leucopleurus > Leucopleurus acutus. Next base: position 112,006,167 of record NC_139145.1, on the reverse strand, counting down.
GGCAGTGCCTGGGGGTGGGAGTTGACAGAGGACTAGAGATGTGTGATTTTTTTTTTTATAGTAAGAATATATTCATAATTTTTTTAGTTACCTAAAGTATTTCAATGCTTAGGAGAAAACGTTGAATTGTGTCGGGTTCCATCCAGAAAATGTACGTACTGGTGTTGTGACAAAACTCAAAGTGGGGATTCCCCTTTTTTCTCCAGGTCACTCAGTACTTGCTTGACAAAGCCCTCATCATAGATGAAGATACGCTGTATGAGCTGTCTCTAAAAATTGAACCTCGGCTCCCAGCTTGACGATCCAGCCTTGCCCTGAGTCGGTGGAATTTTCGTGGAAAGCAGAAGGGACAGAACTGTGCATGCCACGCCTCCCACAGTGCAGGGAGGACGGGGGTGATGGAGACGAAGCCAGTCTCCTTTGTCCCCCGAAGATGATGGAACCAAACGGGAATTCTGTCTCCAGCCAGGGGAGCCCAGTTGGTTGGAGTGGAAGACAGATGCTTCAGACTTGGGTGGGAAGGTGAAGAGATTGATATTTGGTAAAGCTGAGGGCACATTTGCATGAGGGAATGTAAGACGGGAGGTGCTGGTAGCCATTTTAATGAAGCAGGTAAGAAGGGGAATTTGAAACTCTGCTGCATATTCTATTAGAACTCGGGGACGAGGGTCCATAGAAAAGGCTTGTGATGTTTCGCTGGCACTTTACTGGCCCGGTGCACCTCCCAGTCTTCTCCTAGGGTTTAACTGCTTCTGTTACATTTCCTTTGTTACAGGCTTCCAGAAGAGCCGAGGCTGCCTCTGTAGGGATGGGCCGACACATAAGCAATTTCAGTCCTCAGCATGTGCATGGTCCTCAGTGCATCATAAATATTTATATTGGAGGAATGGCATGTTCTGAAACTGCTCTTTCAGTCTTTAGGCAACAGGACAGGGAAGACAGGTTGAAAGTCAAGTGGATTTGTACGTAACATTTCCATAATTAAAAACTCAGTAGCCGTGCCCCTGCGGAGCCCAGCCAGTGGCTGTCTCGAGGTGGAGGAGTGGGGGGCTTCTTCCTGAGGCTGTGGAGACCAGGAAGCCAAGGCCCTTGGAGAGACAGGTGCAGGCTTTGCAAAACGATGCCCACGCGCCTCACCGGCAAAACTGTGGAATACGACAAAAGGCCACAAAGTGCTACAGGGAAGAGTGGGTTTCAATGCTAAGTGAAAAGATATACTTAAAAATCATCTCTGCACCTTGCTGTGCTTGTTTTCTTCCCTCCCCCCCCCCCGCCGCCCCCCACCATTGGTAATGTGGGAATCTATTCTGATTTACACAAACCATTTTTAGCCTCACTATGAACGTTGATTGTTTTTTTTTTTTAAAAAAAAGCTGTTTAGTGGGATTTTATTTTTAAAACCCACCCTTCCGTGTGCTGTTGGTAGACGGTTCTTCCTCAGTCTTTAAATTTTGAGACATTTCTGAGTGAAAATATTGTAAGTATATGGGAAATGGACCCAACCACTCAACAGCCCTTGTGTCAGAAAACCAAATGCAGGGGTTAGTCCTCCTACCCTAGGCTGGGAAAGCAACCTTGCTTCTCCCAGGATTGTTGGTTGTTGAAGAAATAGGGCTATCTCATGTTTACCTCCCTCTTCTCTTCTCAGGGAGACCTCTGCTTTCAAAGAAGAGAAAAGATATAGAGTTATTGTTACCTGAGCCTATGGCATCTGGCAGGCATGAAGCATATTGATGCAGACAATGAAAAAAAAATTGACCTGGCTGTTTTCTCTCTTTCTTTGCACTTTAATTATGTTGTTAGAGCTGACAGCTGACTAATAAATTCAACTTGCTGGCTCATAAGACCCAGGGAACTGATAATGTCCCACAGAGGTGGAGAATGTACATTTTTCCTGCATGGTAAGGGCCATGTCTGTACATAACTATATAGTGAAATATCAAGTTAAGTAAAAGAAAATACTTATCATATTTGAAGACCATTCCAAAAATATTTTCAATAGCTCATATTAGCCAACAGGATAGCATTAAACCCAAGGAGGGTGACTTATGGATGCTTTATTTTTCTTTTTTAAAAAAAAGTTGCTTGTTTTTTCTCTTTAATTTCAAATAAGAGGTTGATGCATCTTGATGCATGATAAGAAGCATGGGTTGTTTGGATCCTAACAACGCATAACTTGCCATTTGTTTCTCAATGTTCAGAAACAGAGTTTGAACTAATATATGTCAATTGCACCAAGCACCTCAAAGTCTTGCAAAAGAATAAGAAAGTCAAGGTTAACTTTCTTGGTGCGAAAACATAGTTTTGAAGGTGAACTAAAATCAGGACAAATCAGTGAAAGGACCACACACATAGTAGTTTCAGGCAGAGCAACATGCAGAAGGGTTGATGCATCGGACTCTGCCCTTAGAATCCCCAGAGTCTTCCAGAAGGGAGGGTGTGGTTCTGTGGGCACTGTCCCTGGAAGTTTGGACCCTTAATTCTCTGACCCAAATGTTGCAGAGGCAATGCAGCCATTCTTTTTTTTTTTTTTTTTTTTGCGGTACGCGGGCCTCTCACTGTTGTGGCTCTCCCGTTGCGGAGCACAGGCTCCGGACGCGCAGACTCAGCGGCCATGGCTCACGGGCCCAGCCGCTCCGCGGCATGTGGGATCTTCCCGGACCGGGGCACGAACTCGTGTCCGACTGCATGAGCAGGCGGACTCTCAACCACTGCACCACCAGGGAAGCCCGCAGCCATTCTTATTAGAGAAAAATAGGAACTAGAGGAATTTCCAAATACTTCTCCCCTTTTGGCATACAGGTTTTCCTCAACTAGTGACCCAAAGCTTTCAGGCCTATTTCCTGCAGAATGTTGGAAGCGCCCCCCAGTGGTCAACTTTGGGCACTGTCAGTAGTCTATGCTGACCTTTTGCATTTTATTGAGAGTCACACACCCCTCCTTCTGCTTCGTAGAGTCTGAAGCCTTGCTGGAGCTGCAAGAGAGAGAACTCCACCTCCAAGGGAGTTGCTTTTGATGACCTGCACTATTTGGGGGCCAGCTGGGAGAGGAAAGTGCATTTTTCAATTTGGTCACATTTAAAATCCCCAAGAGCAATTTGTGGTTTCTTTTTGATTGTTTAAAGCACCCATCCTCTTCTGCCTTGCAAGCTTTGTGTGACTGTTGGAGCGTGCACCCCTGGCTGTGTCTGCTTATATTCTATTATATGAGACCCATTTCTATGAGTAGATGGGAGGTCAGCCCCTAACAGCCAAGTAGGGAACACATATTCTTGCAAAATGAACCCAGAAAATCAGAAGTAAAATCCAGTTTCTTGCTTTCAGATGAATACCCACATTTTGTACTGTCAATGAAATTATCTTGGGGATTTTAGGAGATGCCTTTGGTTATTAACTAAGACATCCAGTTTTGCTACAGGGACAAATCTCTTACATAAGCCAATATATTACACAGATTTAGGAATGAAGTAGAATGTTGTCACTTTTCCTTAGTGTTTCTCTGAAGGAATTTAAAGAGGAAATTTTAAACAACTGTTGCAGTATTTTCAACTGGCTTTGACACCAAGTCCCCACTACTGTTTGCTAAATTTCAGTACAGATACTGAATACCTTTGCAGAGAAAACTCCCTTATGTTGCAGTTTGGAGTGTGGGTGATGATGGACCCGCCCCTCTTTTTTTTTCTCACAGTGCTATAACAGACAAGACCATGGGTCAGCAATGATTGGGCCACTTTTAAATTCTTAACTAAAAAGAGTAATGCAATAGAGGGGTTGTTCCTAATAAAATTAACTTTTATTTTAAAATAAAGGATTTTATTTAGCTTTTCTTTTCAAAGTTTTATTTTATTCCCCCTGGATGGGAAAAAAAGAAGAAAAAAACCTTTCCCTTCACTTTATAAGATTTTTTAAAAACCAGCCTGTGAAGTTTATCATTTTTACTGCTGTTGAAATGGTATAAAAGATAACATATTATTTATGGCTAAAGGATAGAGCTAGGCTAATGTCCACAGCCAGAAGGAGTAAGTGAATAGGATTCATTTTCATTTCAGAAAGACAACAGATTGTAGCTTTAAATAATGACTTGATTACAGACACCACTGTGTGAATCCTGGTAATAAGACTTGAGTCAATGAAATCTAATCAGAGTGTCATTTCTCCATGTCTGTCAGTGACTTAAAATTAAGGCAGGGCAGAGCTAAAGTAGAAAACAACCATTTTGTTGTAGGTATAAACACATGAATGATTCAGAAAATTATTCATCTTGGCTACCACACCACATGACGTTAATATTAGGGTTGATTTGATTGTACTTGATCTCACTTGCTCAAGAAAAATAATAGTTCATCAATAAATGATGTTGAACCACTGTCTTTGACACCACCGTTGAGTTTTCCATGGAAAGGCAGTTGTGAAAGAGCACTGGACTAGGCATCCTAGCCCTGAGTCCTAGGCTCAGATCTACATCTAAAGCCTTAGGCCAGTGCTGAAACCTCTCTGATCCTCAGTTTCTTCATCTGTGAAATGGAGTTAATAGTGATTCCTGTGCTGCCTACCTCACAGGGCTGTCACGAGGACAAAATGGATTAGACTGTAAACCGTAAAGTGCTGTCCAAATGTGAGGTAACTTGATTACCATCCTCATCTCTCTTCTGCAGAGGATTTAAGTGTATTTCTTTGTGATTTGTATGTGTGTGTGATGGACAAACCCATGTGTTACTTTGAGAATTGTATTGTTTGTATCCAGTTGCTTTGCAAATCTATGGACATTTGTGACTCCGCCAGAGGGGTTTGTGCTGTGGCCTAACACTTGCCGGGTGAGGTGTGGGTTATGCCTGTATGCAAATTAAACTTTGCCTTTCTCGAATTCTCCAAAATCTCCTTAGTCTCTTCATTTGATTCTTTTAGCATTTTTCTATCTTGTCTCTTTCCTCACAGTGGGCTCCTTCAGATATTCTTTTGTTATGCTTCTGAAGTTCGGTGGGGGAAAAGGTTTAGAGGAAGCCATGCTGCAGGTACCAAAATATTAGAGAATTTGGAGGACCTCAAATAAATATTAAGGGTCATCTAGTTCCACTGTCTTTCCAGGGCTTACGTCTTTCCTGTGCCATCGTCAACCCAGGTTTGACCACCTCCAGGCACAGAACTCATTACTGTCCAAACAGCTCTGTTCACCTAATGGCAGCTGACAAACAGGCTGTGGAGAGAAAAGGTGCTGAGGCCTGGCCCAGCCGTCACTGGCTCCAACCCTGGATGAGCCCCTGAGCCATCTAGAATTACTGCAATAGTTACGTGAAATAATACATATGAAAATACTTAAACTTTTTTCAAGTAGATGAAGTTGTCCTAACATTTAGAGCTGAAGGAAACGTGACACAGCTGTTGAGCACGAGAGAACTGAGGAAAGGAAGAATGTAGGTCCCTCCTGTCCCATTGGTTTCCTTTTCCATTTCTGAAATGAGCAATCAGCCTGATGGGGATTCAGGAACCCAGGTTCCTTTCCTCTTGTTACTTGGTCATTCCTTACGGCGTTGCCCTTGCCTACTGGTCAAATCTGTGTCCTGCTAAATCCAGGCTCCAGCTGGATTCGGGAACAGAAAAGAGAATAAGCCCACGACAGGAGATCTCCTTTAGAGCAAGTGATAGGGCAGTTAGACACTTCACTTCTATTCCTGTCCCTATGGCAAGACCAAGCCACATGGCCACCCTGGCCACTAGGTGTGGAAAGAGCCTTCACCCTCTGAAGGGAGTTGGCAATGATAAGAAAGGAGTACGTGTCATATGACAGAGATCACATCTGAAGGATTTTCGGAAATCTGGAATTTCTGTTGAGTCACCTGTGGAGGCTACCATCCCATCACGCCACATTTATCGTAAGCGTGAGGATGACTAGGCCCCCAAAAGAAGATACCACACCCCTTTTCTCGATAAGATCCCAACTTCTCTTCTGACCTTACTTACTAACTTATGTAAAATTACGCTGTAAAAGATGAGGGGTTGAGGTAAGGTGTGGGAAGTGGGGGGAGGCTAAATGTCCATTAGTAAGGAATTGGGAAAAAAGAAAGATGGCAACTGCCATCCTATAAATTCTACACCTCCATGCTCTTCAAAAGCCTCACCGTCCTCCGGATCTGGGCTATTTCAGGCTCACTGGATTTATTTCATCTGATGCCTGAACTGCCATGAAACAGCGAAATAGCGAAACAGCAGCTGGTGAGCCCCACAGACCTCTAGCTTGCTGCCTGTTCTGCCAGGGGAGCCGGAGGGACCATGGTCCATTAGGACAGAATGTGCACACTGGGAACTCAACTCTTTAGAGGAACAGTTTGGTTGGTCCCAATCTGCAATTGTTTAATGAAAGAACATAGGAGAGCCTAGAAAATATCTGAGTATATCATATGCAGAAAGGGTATCACTTTGCAAAAATTTCAATTCATTGTAAGCTAGGTTATAATGATGGCATATATATTAACTGAGGTAAGACCAATACACAGTAAAGTGCTAGAATCTTAAGTGTACAGCTTGAGGAATTTTTACATGTGTGTACCCCCATACAACCGCTCCCAAATCAGGAAACTTTCCAACCCCAGAAGGCCCTCTCATGCACTCTCCCAGTCAGTACCCCCATGCAAAGGTAAAATATTTGTTTTTTGCTTTGGGTCATATTTAAAAGAGGTGGAGACTCTGAAAGAGAACCTCTCTAGGTGGGAGGTTATTCCTGGGCTCCATCATCCCCTCTGTACATGGATTGGGTCCTGAGAAGGAAGGGAAAGGAATCAGCTGGTGATGTGCACGTGGCCATAGAAGCTGGGTACGTGACCATCACCAGAGGCCTGGGCAGCTCCCTCTGAAATACAGGGCTGCAGTCCAAGGTCCTGGGGGGTCATTGCTATTTACAGTCAACCTTTCTGGTTTGTGGTGTATGTTCCAAGGAGGGCTATTTTTAAGCAGGGCGATGGCCTGCAGGACCTTCTGGGTAGTAAATTAAGCTGGTGTGGATATAAAGTGAGATTGTCTAGCAATCTACTTCAGATGGCCTGATCTAGAAGAGACAGGTGATTGTCCCTGAAGCCAGGCCCCAGACAACGAGCTGGAAGGAGATGTCCTGGTCCCTGGTTCAGAGCATAATTAAAAACTGGAGAGAGGGAGCTTTACACGTCTTCCTTAGCTTGGATGGGAGAGGGGAGAGGGGAGAGGGAAAAGGGGAGGGCCCCGGGAAGAAGGGACCATCCTCCACAGCTAACCGGGGCCCCAGGGATGGGCTCTTGAAGGAAGATAGGTACAAATTCCCTAACAGGTGCAGCAGTTTCCAGACGGTCCTTCCACCCCGAGGCCGGGGCCGGCAGGCCTGAGCAGCCAGTCAGCTGGGCTGCGGGCCCAGGAACCCCTCGCAGAGTTCGGGGAGAGGCAGCCTCCAGCACCGGATTTAGGGGAGGGAAACGTTTCAGAGAAAGGGCAGATGCTAGAAAACGGCGGAAGAGTCGGAGTCCAGCCTTCAAGGGCAAGGCTCGGGCACCAAGCGCGTCCAGAGGCCTCAGACGGGATTGGCCGATACGGGCCCCGCCCTGCCCCTCCCGGCCCCGCCCCGCCCGGGAGCCCTTTCAAGGCCGGGCCCCCGCCCCTCCCCTTACAGTCCCGGGCTGTTGGCGAGAGGCAGGACGTGGGAGACTCCCGGCTCCAAGGTCAGTGAGGCAGTGAAACTCGGCTTTATTCCTCCAAAGTGGGGTTACTGCTAGAGCCAGGGTGGGGCCTTGTGAGCAGGGGACCCAGGGCTGTAGGCCGGAACCTGGGCACTGCTCCTGTGTGAAGACTTCATGGTGACTCTCTAAAGAAGCCGGCAGAGCGTCTGTCCTTGGCTGAGCCATCCTGCACCCAGGCGCAGGTGGCCATTCCGTGGGACAGCTGCGCTCGAGGTGCTGGAACCGTGTCAGCACCCTGCTTGCGGTGCCTGTTTTTCATAGTGAATCAGGACTTTTTCTTGATGGAAAAAAAAAAAATCTAAATGCCACTGAATTGGGAACTTTAGCCTTCAACTTCCTTTCCCTTGTAATTTGTAGAAACTAGTTCATTAGTTTTGAGAATGGTTTCCCTCAGCAGCATCAAAAGAGGTGCAAATCAGTGACTTGGGGTAAGCTAACTTAAAAATGAACATTCTGGAGCCCTGGAAAGGAGCTAATTACTGATTGGGCCAGTAGCTAGACCTGATTTAAATTGGTTAATGTTATTGCTAGAGATTGATTTTTTTTTTTTTTTTGCGGTACGCGGGCCTCTCACTGTTGTGGTCTCTCCCATTGCGGAGCACAGGCTCCGGACGCGCAGGCTCGGCGGCCATGGCTCACGGGCCCAGCCGCTCTGCGGCATGAGGGATCTTCCCGGACCGGGGCACGAACCCACGTCCCCTGCATCGGCAGGCGGACTCTCAACCACTGCGCCACCAGGGAAGCCCCTAGAGATTGATTTTTTTTTTCCTTTTATTAGCATTTTGAGGTTGATTTTTGAAATCACTAACCCATTAATAATGAGCCAAGGAACTGTTTTCCCCCCACTGGAGGTAAAGATGCTGTAGAATTGACCTACGTGTGTTTCATCTCTGGCAAAGGACTGTTCTTTGCTTGCTTGCTTGGGTTACTGTCAGCCCTGTTCCTGTCCCTTGAGTGGGTGACATCTCTGCCTTCGAATACTCTGCTGGGTGTGGAGAGTGACATTCACCAGAACAAGGCAAAACCCTTCGGCCCTCCTCCGCGCTGCCCTTTAGACCTTCCCTTGAGCATTGCCCTGTCTCTGACCCACACAGGGTCAGGTGAAATCACCAGAGGTGGCAGTTAATGGCCTCATGACAAGGCTACGCTAGTTCACCTGGTGGGCTGTTTCCAGAAGTGCCACTTTTCCTATCTGCAGCTATCATGCTTCCTCTGGTTCTGAGCTAGTGTCCTTGGTCTGTTCTCTCTGTGCTCATGGAGAAGAACATGACCACCACCAGAACCTGGCAAAGGGGCTTCTTGAGCCTCCCAAGCAGGCTCTTACAGGATATCTGGGCGTTATTAGGCTGTGTGAGCACTCCACTTCCTCTTCTGCTTTTGTAGGCACCTTTCCCAAAACCCCAGCCTTTAGAGCTAACCCTTCTGTGGGTTAAGGCACTGTTCCAGCAAAGGGCACGAGCGTCACATGCACCCATGTCACCCACTCAAGGGACAGGAACAGGGCTGACAGTAACCCAAGCAAGCAAGCAAAGAACAGTCCTTTGCCAGAGATGGAACACATGTAGGTCAATTCTATAGCATCTTTACCTCCAGTGGGGGGAAAACAGTTCCTTAGCTCATTATTAATGGGTAAGTGATTTCAAAAGTCAATCGCTAGCAATAACATTAACCAGTTTAAATCAGGTCTAGCTACTGGGCCAATCAGTAATTAGCTCTGCCAGCTTCATGACCAAATCTTAGCCTTAGACAATGGGCCAGAGGCCAGGTCAGTTTTCCTAAAGGGCTGGATGAGGCAAGTACAGGAAATGTGGGGTGAGGGTGAGATAAGGAATGGAGAGTCCTGGGTGTTCAGAGGCAAGGGGAGGATTGCTTCTGAGACACACTTTGCCCCTGGCTCAGAGGCACTGGGTCTCCATCTCTGCCACAGCTTAGAGAAGGAGCCATTAGTCTTCCCAGAGGGAATCACGTGGGACCCTGCGTCAGCATTCTGGGAGTTCCTGCCCCTGAGCCAGGAATCCCACAGGGAGCCTGTCTGAAGGTGACTGCTGGAGGTCACACCCATTCCTGCCTGGGAAGCCACAAGGGCTCCTTTCCTTGGGCAGGGAAGGTGGGTCCCACTCCTTTACAGCATTTCAAAGGACTAGATGGTTCCTAGCTTCCTACTTTCTTGTAAACAACTTACCGTTGAGAGGCGAACCCGGTGATGGTTGTATGTCTTCATCACCAGGAGGCCTAGGAAAGACCTCTGTTTTGCAGGGAAGGACCATAAAGCCCTCTGCTTATGACTTTCTACTCGTTGAATGGAACAGGAATGCCCAAGGGTGCCTCTTAGGGTACCAGTATAGCCGGTGGTGGTGAAGTAAGCTGAACTCTTTGCTCCCTTAGAACTGGGAGGGAAAGCCATTCTCTGCTGGCCACGAATGGCATCATAAGAATTTGTTCAGAGTGTTCTGTGGAGCTGGTCCAACCCCAAGGACATCTTCTGTTTTGGGGTGACTCTCTCTGGAGGGAAAGCTGACACGTGGTCCTCCCCCGGTCTTCCTTTGCCCTCCAAGGAACTCAAACACATGGACGCCATTTACAGCTGGACCAAAAATAACTCTGAGTCAGCAGAATGGTACCTATGGCATCTCCATCCAGGATACTCAGGACGACCAGGAGGCTCAGAATTGAGGCCATGACAGAACCTAAGGCCTCCACATCTTAGGATGTCACAGAACCAGACAAAACCCTTAAACCAGGACCCAGACTCCCAGTATGCCTGCCTGAGACAGAGATCTAGAGCTCTTGGGCACAGTGACAAAGGGGCTTAATGTGGTGGTTCTTGTTTCTTAGTGGAGAGGGCAAGTGTAGGAATACCACAACACTATTGCTTTTGGCTGTGATCTTGCACCCCGTACTGAAATCTCCCTGGCTTGGAGCCCAGCAGTTCTGCCACATTTTAGCCCTATTGCTGTAAACAGTGCTTTTCAAATCAAGAGTCATGAGGTATTCCAAGTTAGGGAAGCTGAGGCAGACAGCTTCTATGGGGTGAGGGCTAGAGACTACCTCCCTCCTCACCCCTGCAAGCCCTACTTCTGGAGGAGAGAGGAGAGAGGAGGGGAGGAGAGAGAAGAAAAGTCCATGCCCCGTCTCCTCAAGAGAAAGGCAGGCTGGCGCAGCAGCCCCTGCATGGCTGGTAGGCGCTTCGGGCACCTGGCGTCAGAGTGGAGAGGGTGAAGGAGCACCTGGGATCTGGGCCACTTCAGCAGAAGCCTGAGGACAGGAAAGAGAGCAGGCTTATAGCATCTGGGACTCTGGGGGAGTCACATGCCCCGAGGTGATGGTCCTGTGTCTAGAAGCTGCTGTGGTAGGTGCATGTCTGTGGTCTTGGGAGCCTGAGTGGAGGGATCTGTGTCACTCCCAGGTCCTAAACCACAAAGCGGTTTCTCTCCAGTTGCTGGTCTGTGCAGGGCTAGCTGTGAGGTGCTGTGGTCTGCAAGGAGCCTGCATCCAGGGCCAAAGACAAGCCTCGGTTCAAATGCCAGCTTTATCAAGGTGCTGACCCCAAGACCTGGGGCAGGTCCCTTAACCTCCCTCTGTTTTCCCCATCTACAAAATAATGCCTACTTGGAAGGATTGTTTCAAAGACTGAAAACAGTGTTTGTAAGGACCTCTTGCAGGATGCATGGCTCATGCTAGGAGTTTAGTAAATGATAGTTAAAAAGAAAAAAAGACAGTAAGGTTTGACTGGGCATGTAGGGATGGGAAGGACATTCCAGGTGGAAGGAAAGGCCGAGTAAAAGGTCAGAGTCTGGAAGAACTTGGGAGCCCAACTGAGTAAATCCATTTTGCGAACCCTGATGCTGGTTTTCAGAGGATGAGCAGTGGATCGGAAAGTATATGATGGGCTCCTTCTGGAATCAAGTCTTGTCCTCAGATTACAAAATAGAACAATTAGATGAAACACTTTAAATGCTAAAAATGTAAACTAAAATCAACATTCAGAGAAGGGGCAGACCAGTCTGGGATGACCAGGGGTGGCTGTGGGGAGAGAGTGATAGCTGTCCCATAGGCTTAGGGTCACTAGGGGGAAGGGACTCACATTTATTCAGTGCATACTGTGGCCTGTCACTTAGTCCTCTCAACAGCTCAGGGAGAGGTCTCATCAAACCCATTATAGAGAGGGAGTTGCTGAGGCTCAGGTAGGCAATTCATGGGCTTCCTAGACCTAACAGGGCTTGGGAATTGCCTGTGCAGTTTATACAACATACCTGTGACGGTCCCATTCTTGCCACTCATTCAAAAGATGGAGCCTGGAAATCTGGATTTTTAGCACACTTCACAGTTGATTTTTTTTAGCTTTTAATTTATTTATTTTTGATCATAAAGGCAACCCATGTTGATTTTTACAAGTGATGCAATACAGAATTCTATTAAGAGAAAATTAACAATCTGCCTACTCCAAGTCTGTTGCTCTGAAGTAATGCTTTTTGAAGTTTGAAGAATCACCTTTAGTACTTTTCTTGATGTTCTTACAAATATATGCAAATACATATATACGTATATCATTGTTACAAAATTGGAACCACTCATATTCATTACTCTGCAAGTTTTTTTCCCTTTTAACCTAAGACTATGGCAAGACATGCATCCAGGTAAAGTGGAGGCAGTTTTAACTGATTCTTTAATAGCTGTGGAATATTCCATTGTCTGAATGTGTCACATTTAATACAACCCTTCTCCCTCTGATAGACAGGTTTCTTCTAGGTTTTTTTTTGCCACTACACGTAGTGCTTCACTAAATATCCTTGTGCCTCTCTCCTTGTATACTGGCAGCTCTATTTTTTTTTTTTTAGAAATTTAGCCTTTTTTAAAAAAATTAAATTTATTTATTTTATTTTTGGCTGCATTGGGTCTTCATTGCTGCGTGCTGGCTTTCACCATTTGAGGTGAGTGGGAGCTACTCTTCGCTGCAGTGCACGGGCTTCTCATTGTGGTGGTTTCTCTTGTTGCGGAGCACAGGCTCTGAGAGCGCGGGCTTCAGTAGTTGTGGCGCACGGGCTTAGTTGCTCCGTGGCGTGTGGGATCTTCCCAGACCAGGGCTCGAACCTGTGTCCCCTGCATTGGCAGGCAGATTCTTAACCACTTCGCCACCAGGGAAGCCCTGGCAGCTCTGTTTCTGCAGAACAGATTTCCAAAGTGTGATGCTGGGCCAGTGGGTATGCACATTTTTATGTTAATAGACGTTTCCTGGTTCACTTTCCAAAATGGTTGTGGCAGCTCACAGAGCAGTGCAGGTGATTCTGATCACAGACAGGGAGAGAGGAGAGGGCCACGCAGAGCTGCTCCCCCCTCACCTCCTGCCCCTAACTCTCCCAGCACTACTCAGCAGGAGCCTTTTAGGACCAAAAGAAGACCCCACCTTGCCCTCTAGCTTGGGCCTTTATTTACCTGTCTCCCCAAGAGCAGAATTCCTGACTTGGAGCAGCTAGGTGTAACTTGTCCTGCAGAAAGGCTCTTAGAAGACATCAGGGCTGAAGGAAGGGAGGGTGCCTGGGAGCAAGCTGCAGGCACAGCGGGGCTGTGGGCTGGAGAAGAGAACCAGGGCTGGCCTATCAGGGATACACATCCCTGCAGGACCAGGCACCCCTGCTTGGCCGAGTACCCCACTCTGGACTAGGGGGCACCTGCGTCCTCAGGAGAGAGGGGGGCTGAGGGAAAATGCTCTGTCTTGGGTGAGCAGACCCAGAGAGGCACTAGGAGACGGCCTGGCCCAGGAAGTGGCCTGATTAAGGTGCAAGACAGAGGGTCTCAGGCAGAAGCATCCCAAGGAAGAAGCCTGCTGTGGATCCAGGCAGGCTCTGCAATTGCCCCACACCCAGGAGGTGCGGGCTTCCTGAATCTCTGGGGGATGCTTTCAATGTGTTCAGTAGGTAACCCTCCATCTGTCAGAAGGAGCGAGGGAGCCCTCAGCCCCCCTGCCCTTGAACGAAGCCGAGTTCCCTGCTGCTGAGGTGAAGGGAGAATGTTCTCAAACACGCTGTGGGCAGCCTGTAGAGTTGACCTCTCAAAAGGAGTGCACAGTGATAGTAACAGATGTGAGCAGATTTTCAGCCCTTCATAAGTGCCAGGCCCCGTTCGGATTTGCCCCTAGTAGCTGCAGGTGTTCTGGAATCTAGAATCAGTCAAGGTTGTCCCCACATCATGGGTTTTCTCTGGACCTTTGGGGACAGGCAGCCACTACACATCCTAGGCAGATTCAGTCCCAGTGTAATTCAACTCTAAATTTCAGGGGAATTATCTGCTATAGAATCTCCCCAGAGCCAAATTTGGATGAGTGACAGTGGTCCAGGATGCTTTGTCCTCATCAAGAAGATTCCGGACCTAGGCATAGAACAGGGGGTACAGTTAGCCTTTCTTCCTTTCTTCCTTTCTGCAGCATTCCAAAGTAGATTAAGTGTGGTGTGGACTGAGGGCAATGGCCATTCTCCCACCTGGAGGATGGCTGGAAGGCAGCCGGCCATAGAGAGGCGATGCACCAGGCCTCTATAGTCGTCTGTTTATGCATATGGGTGTGCGGTGTCTAGTCATTGTTTCTGCTCTGATCTTTTGCAGTTTGTGTCCGGGTACTAGTCCCAGGGCAGGTGGAAGCAAGTAATACCTCAGTCTCATTAAGACCAGGCAAGCTCCCTCAAACAGTATAGCTGAGTGATCTGGGCCAGCTCCAGGCCCTCCCAGGGACTCCCATGGGGCTCTGGTTCCCCTCGAAGAACACTTACCCTTTGCCTGGTAGTTGCCCAGGTCGGGTGCTGGTTAAGAGCATGGACTAGGAAAAGAGACCACTGGTCTTGAATCCCAGTATTGCCACTCACAAACCGTGTGCTTCTGGACAAGTTATTTTACCTTTCTTTACCTCCATTTGCTCATCTGTAAAATGGGGCTAATAAGAGTATCACCCTCATGGGTCTGTTGTGAGGATTTAATGAGGTAATAACCATAAAGCTAACAGAACCATGTGCCCAGCATAAAGTAAATGCTACACGAGAATTTTCCCCTCAGACTGTGAGCTCTGTAAAAGCTGCCACATAGTAGGCACTTAAATATTTATAAGACAAATAAGTAAAAAGATACCTATCCTCACCATCTTATCATCCTGTCTTGCCTCTCCCTCCATCATTGCCCACTGTGACCCCTCTCCCCCAGAGCACATCAGTGTCATTCACGGTGACCGTGACCCACACTGCCTGATGACCTCTGGAAGTCTGTGGTCACTGGTGTTCCTGGAAGGTGGAGGAAGCCCCGAGGGCACACCCTCTGGTTCCTCTGCCCCTCAGAGCTGCCCAGAACGAGGCCTGTGTGCTGGTTGGCTGTTTGGCCCCTGCAGTTATCCTCTCTCGAGCCCTCTCTGGAAACCCTGATTGAGGGAAACGATCCAGTATCCCTGAGAGAGCATAAAGAACCAGAGGCAGCTAGAAATATCTGGCAACTCCATCCAATCATACTGTAATGTTGTTTGTTATTAAACCTGATAAGTAAAAACAGGATCTTCATTTAAATAAGAAACTACTACTGAAACTCAATACATGTGATTTCTCTTTAGCTGTGTGACCTTTGGCTGTCAGTTAACCTCTCTGTTTTTGAGGTCCCTCATCTTTGACATGGGGCAAGATATCTGCTTCTTGGGGTTGTTGTAGAGAAAATACTTGGCACTTGAAAGTACTAATTTTCCCCCCTTATTAAGATATGAAAAGGAATTTTAATAATTCCACTTATTCTACAGTGAAATGGGTTGCTCTAGGAAGGGGTGAGATCCCCAGCACTGTTGCTATTTAAGGAGGGCTGAAAGGAAAGGATTCCTGCATTCGGGCTGAGCTAAATGACCTCTAAAGTCCTTTCCCACCCCAGTGTCTCTATGGCTGTTCGTTCACTCACTCATCCAGCATTTTCTGAGAACTTACCACATACGGGCCAGTGGGCTTGAGAACCAAGAAAAACTATGACCCAGTCCTGTGGTCTTTGGGTCTTTTCTCTTACATGTGCCAAGTGCCAGGTCAGCTCTGAGTGATGTCCATCCTTGACCTGAGCCCTGCTGAGCTCCCAACACCGTCCTCCCCAGTGTGTGGGAGAGGGAGATAACAAAATGAATGCTCCCTTCCCTTTTCTTAGAGCATTTCCTTTAGAAAACTTGTAAATTCTGTCTCTGCCCCTTTGAGATGTATTTAAATGTTTTTCAAAGCTAAGTAAGCTTCCAGCCAGCTTAACAACCCAGGACTGTCTTTCTCCAAGGCCTGGGAGCCATCTCTTTGAAATGTAAACACCAGGAAGATAGCACCCCAATCTCCCAGGCTCGGTGGTAAAGACCTGCTGTCAGAGAGATGGGAACAGCTCATTTTCCCTTTGGATAAAGGCAGTTAACTAACACAAACGGCCACCCCAATGATCAGGTGAATTTAGAGTGAATTCTATGTGACAAACGGTGCTGTCATGTCCTCTTACTTGAGTTACCTGAAGAACAGGCGTAGGTGGGTCCTATCTGCACGGCTCTTTAAGAGGGTGAGATTTTGTTCTGTCTTTCCAGTCTCTTTAGCTGATGTGCATCACAGTCTGGTTTCGTGCTTAGTCAATAATAAAGCTGTTTTCTTTCTCTCCTCTGTCTTTTGGAGAGAAATTTCTGGGTGTCGGGAGACTTAAATTTCCCCGACACCTAGCACTTTCTCTTCATCTGACCCCTCCTTCCCCACCTACTGCTCAGTCCGAGAAGGATCCCTGGAGGAAGGAAGGGCATGCAGTGGTGCTTCATCTGTTATCTGTGGGGTAGCATCCGCTGGATCACCCCTGGAAACCGCCGAGGATGGGCTCAGTGGGCTCCCAGCGGGGCAGCCAGCCTGTCATGGCTGAGAGGTCAGGAGCCTGTGCTGGGCTACCCTGGCTCAGGGGCAGCTCACAGAGACCAGGAGCCTGAGCAGGGAAATGCTGAAAACCTGCCTACCAGCCTCACTCAGTTGCTTTTATGATAGGATTTCAAAATCAGTAGCTGAAAGGGACGTGTTTAGCGTTATGTAAGTAGATTTTTTTCTCAAGTTTTGATCCAGGAAGCTAGCTCACAAAATTGATTCTATATTGGCTTGGATACCAGGCCTGGGGCTTCATAGCAGATTAAAAGTGAGAAGTACTTGGGAGTAAAGGAGCCAGGTTAGTAAGGTGCCCTGGAGAATAGCCCAGGGAAAAGGACCCATTCCCTTAGACCTACATGCATTTAAAAGGAGATACATAGGAGGCTGGTATGATATCCTCCTTCTGGAAATCAGGCAGAGCACTGCTCACAAATAATTATGTAAAGCCTGGGAGGAAGTGTTTACTGAGCAGCTACTATGTGCAAGGATCTGTGGCAGATGAGTTCCTGTCCTTGAAGATTTTACCCATCAGCTGGGAAGATAATCCGAACATAGTGGGGAGTTCCCTAACATGACAGGAGATACAGGACAATTGAGTTCACCAACAAATGTCAAAAAACTATGCAGCGCAAGTGCAAGTGAGTGAGCAGCCCGTGAATGCTTTGGGAACTCAGAGAGAAAGCCATCACCTGAGGCTAGAAGGGCACAGGGAGATTTTGTGGGGACAAGGCACCAGGCTGTGGTCCAGTCAGACAGGGAAAAATGGACGGCAGAGTCCTAGTTGAGGGGCAGTAAGAAGCAATACTTTTACTAAAACAGTAACAATAATTTTACTAGAACCAATTAGTGTGGTTTATTGCATTAGCACAAAAGTACGGACAGAAAACTGATATCTTAAAAAGTAATATCTATATTAGAATATATATGTATGTATATATATATATATATATTTTCAAGTTGAGATTGTACAGGCTCTAGAGCTGTCAATCCAAATGTCGGGCCAGCCCACTGGGTCCTAGGTGTTCTGGGCCCCTATGACAGTCCCTGAATGTATGTGCACGTGTGCTTGTGTGAGCCTTCACGAAATTCTGAATATGAGCTTCTTTAGTTGACATTTGCCTCTTTCCCCCCAAATAGATCAGGATTCCTCTCCCAGGGAACACTGGCTGCTGGTCTCACAAGGCTGAGGGAAGCTGGCTTCTCAACTTCTCTGTTGCCCATGTTCCTCTCCCCCCAGCCCTCTGCTCCCCCATCTGCTCAGCTCTCTGATTGGCCCCGTTTTCTGGCCTCACATCGCCCACTCAGTTGACACCTGCTCTCCCACATAGATCTGGCAAAGAGAAGAGCAAACGCCAAAGCCTTGACGTGGCGCCCACAGTGAGGGTGTCTGGATGCTGAAGCCTTTGTACCTGGAGAAACACCACAGCTGTTCCAGCCCCTCATCTCCTCTCTCCAGTGATGTCTTGACAAAAGAGTTCAGTGTGTTATGCTAATACTAGGGGCATGGAGGGAATGAAAAAAATTAAAAAGCTTGTAAGGGAGCTTCAGATCTCTTATGCTCCAAACTTTTGTTCCAGTGGTTTCACACAATATACTGATTTATAGAACTACTATCTGTGGAAACTAGGCAAAGCCAAATACTGACCCCTTCGGTGGACACAGATTACCTCTCACATACCTCTTTCCAACTCCACTTGTTTATGCTGCATGTTACCATCTGTGCAAATAACAAATCAAGTCTCTCCTGAGCAGGAATTCTAGCTGTCGATGGTGCTTATGTAAGATTGGGGCCTCCTGGGTAACAGAGGAATCTGTAAGACAAAACAATGTCCTGCCTGTGCAGCTTTTCAAAGACTAACTTTTAACATGCAAGAGAGAGTTAGTTTAGTCATGAGGAAAAGTGATTTCATTGCAAGCCTGGCTTTGGGTCTTTGGGGAGCATGGCTCAGCCGTTGCCAAATTACTACCCTGTTCAATGAGACCCTTGTTTCAGTCTCATACCCAAGTTTATCGATTGGGACCTCAGTAGAGAAATTCTATGTCTCACTGTATCTTGGAGAGAGAAAAACATAGAGTCAAAGAAACAGGAATTCTTCACCAAAGCTTTGAGTCTGTGTCAATTCTCTACAAGGAATCAAAGCAGGGGTGCTCTGAATTTCAGCTCTAGGATTGCTCATCTTGCTGCCACCAAAACCTCCACGGGATTATTACCATGAATCATGCATCACTGCCCAGACACCAGCATGATGTTAGAACTCTTGGATGTTAATATTATTTCCAGAAACTAAAATATGAATATGATGACATTTCAAACATTAATGTTCTGAGTCAGACACCTACCCACAGATCACCCTTACAAAGAGGAAGACCTTTAAAGACCACCAGTGGTCAGTGGGCTGCACATAGACACACTCCCTCCTCTTCCTCCTGACTCTACCTCTTTGGATTTATCTTCTCAAACATGCTGATGTGAACACCTGCCAGTGCTAAAGCCAATTAAAGAAAGAAAAATAAAAGTCAAGCTATTAAGCCAAACTCAGAAACCAACGCACTTCTTATTAACTTAGGGCTGGCTTAAATTTTGACCCATATATAGTCTGGAAAGAATTCAGGCAACACTTCCTTTACTTTGGTGAGTTCTGTGGTAAAACTCATAGAAGACAGTATTGCCTCTCTGCTTGAAAAGCAGATTGGAGGGTCTGGAAGCAAATAAGACAGGTCTGAAAGATGTAAGTTAGTGTCACCTGCTGTGTACGAGAGCCAGGAAGCCTGGGTGCTGTTCGTTGAGGAACACTAACCTACTCTTGGAAGGAGATGGACAACAGCCCAAAGTCTAGTAGGGAGCAAAGAAGTACATGTGATGAGATGAATGTTGGGCCATTACACATCCCTAGAACGACTTTGAGAAATGGCCCATTTATCTTGCCTGCTGATTACTAAAGTAATTCCTGTTGTCTTTACGATGGAGGGAATTGTTTTTAGAAATGACACCGAGGAAAGGCTGCCTGATAATCTGATTTCCTGGGCTAACGTAGAAAAATAACTTCCTAATTTTTTTCAAGGACTTTGATGCTTTTAGTTGAGATGTTCGAATTTCTCCCTAGCTCAAAAAATGTTAAGTAAAGACTTCCAGGTGGGGATCCGGGAAGCACAAAGTTGATGGACCCATCCCAGTTCCCAAAATGCAATCAAGGAAGAAAGTGGACCTCAGAAGGCTACTCTTAGAATTGTGCGTAAGGCCACGTCGACCTCACCTTATTAGAGGAGTTTATCGTCTGCTGGATAGCCCAAGTTTTCATACCACAACCATACTCTCAACAGGCTCATTGCAGTCATCCAACCCACCTGTGCTTGGAGAATCTTGTAGCAGAGGCTTGGTAATCTTCTAAATACAAGGGGAAAAAATTCCACCCTTCCTTTATTTGGGCATCACAGAGACCAATATAATGAGAGAGTACTAAGAGTTACCTGCTCTATTGTTCTCCACTCAACAACCCACGATAAATAGCTCCCCACTGGGTGATACTGTGGATTAATTGTCCATTCTGATTTCTGGGCAGTAGCAGACACAGCAGGGTATCTGATTTTCATCCCTGGTGATATTATATAAATATTTATCTTTTAAAAATATATTTATTTATTTATTTTTGGTTGCATTGGGTCTTTGCTGCTGCACGCGGGCTTTCTCTAGTTGCGGCGAATGGGGGCTACTCTTTGTTGCGGTGCACGAGCTTCTCATTGCAGTGGCTTCTCTTGTTGCGGAGCATGGGCTCTAGGTGCACCGGCTTCAGTAGTTGTGACTCGCGGGCTCTAGAGCACAGGCTCAGTAGTTGTGGTGCATGGGCTTAGTTGCTCCACAGCATGTGGGATCTTCCCGGACCGGGGATCGAACCCATGTCCCCTGCATTGGCAGGTGGATTATTAACCACTGCACCACCAGGGAAGTCCCATAAATAGTTATCTTGATTTATACAAGTTCTCAGTTTTGAAAGACAGTTTGACTGTGTCCCCAAGTCTGGTTGATAATTATTGTCTTAGCCCCGTAAGGACACGATATCTCTGGCTTCCATTATTCATTGTTGAAAAATCAGCTGATGTTTTTTCTTTATAGATGAACTGTCTTTTCTCGCTGACTGCTTTTGATATCTTTGTTGCTAATATTCTGCAGTTGACTGTTATTTATGTATGTGTGGATTATTTTAATTTTGCTTGACTTATGTCATGCCTCTTGAATCATGGATTTTTGTCTTTCATCAGTTGTGGAAAATTATCAGCCATTTCCCTTGAAATATGGCTTCTCTGTTTTCTCTATTCTGCCTTCTAAGGCTTCCATTAGATGTGTATTTGATCTTGTCATTCTATCCTTTATACCTCCTTTATCGCATATTTTCCATTTTCTTATTTACCTGTGCAACATTCTGGATAATTTCTTAAGATATATCTTCCAATTCATTTATTCTGTCTTCAGTTGTATTATATCCATGGTTCATTCCGGTTCTCTTTCAAATCAGGTTTATTATTCTGAATAGTCTCTTGTTGCTTGCTCGTCATTGTGATTCCATCACTTATTTCTTTAAACATTCCGCATAGAGCTAATCTATATTCTTGTCTGACAATTCCAGTATCTTCAGTCATTGGAGGTCTGAATCTGTGGCCATTTCTTCTGCTGACTCCCATTCATGGTGCCTCCTTGTGTGCTTGGTGATCTTTGATCAAGAGCCTATTGCTTGATCTTACTCTGTAGGGAAGCAGGGCCTAAACTGAGTATACCTTCCTCAGAGCAGATTTGAGTGCATTTCTGCTGGAGGGCTCCTGACCCTGGACCACTTTAGCCCCTTTCAAGGGTCCTAGCTCAACTGGGTAGTCTTAGACTCAATTCCCCACCTCCCTGCTGGTATCCAGACCTTAGTATTCAAATGGACATCCACTCTCAAGATAACCCAAACCTGAGCTCCAACACCAACTCATTTGGGGTGAGCAAAGTAGGAGAATGGTCCTTAGAGACTTTGCAACTGCGAGTAATGATTAGTCAAATCCATTCCACCTGCCTTCACCAATCAAGGTTGTCTTAAGACTAGCATCTCTACCAAGCAGCGCCTACCCTAAACAATAAGATGTTTGCCTGAGTTATTTTCCAGGAACGTGGACTCAGCTGTGTCTAGTTTAAGCAGAGCTGGTTATAACTAGATAGAACCAGCAACCGTCCAATTGGGCATACATGGATGTCAGTGACCTTTTGACATAGGAGGGCTGAAAACTCTACCCTCAGAACCTGCAGAGGTGTGTAGCTTTATTACACCTGTGCAAAACAACAATTACCAAACCTTTTCCCAATCATCTTTCCCCACACTCCCAGACCACCCTGCTTCTTTGTTATCCCATAAATACCCCAAGCCCATTGCTTTCAGGGAAGTGGTTGTGAGATTTGTTCTCCCATCTTCTCCCTTGGCTGCCTTGTGAATAAACCCTCTCTTTGCTGCAGACCTTAGTGTTTCGGCATTTTGGCTTGCTGTGCGTTGGGCAAAATGAAGCTCGTTTGGTAACAACTTCCTCTATGCCTTACAAGCCCAGCAATGCATTCTATTCAGGGTCTAGTTGTGTAGCGGCAGAGTCCAAAAGAGCACCTGGGCTGTCAAGCAGCCCGATGTAGAAATCCTCTGGGTTTTTCCCGCTATATCATATTAGTGGAGAAAATGGCAAGGACTGCAAGCAGTTTGACATTCTCAGTGTCTAAAAACTACCCAGGTAGGGGCTCCCCTGGTGGTGCAGTGGTTGAGAGTCTGCCTGCTAGTGCAGGGGACACGGGTTTGAGCCCTAGTCTGGGAGGATCCCACATGCCGCGGAGCAACTAAGCCATGAGCCACAACTGCTGAGCCTGTGCGTCTGGAGCCTGTGCTCCGCAACAAGAGAGGCCGCGATAGTGAGAGGCCCACGCACCATGATGAAGAGTGGCCCCCACTTGCCACAACTAGAGAAAGCCCTCGCACAGAAACGAAGACCCAGCACAGCCAAAATAAATTAAAAAAATAATAATAATAATTAAAAAAAAAACTACCCAGGTTTTCCTAAGCAGTGTGAAGGGGACTGGGGAGAAAGGAAGAAAGAAAAACAAAACAACGAAACAGGCTAAGTCGCCTGCAGTTTTTCTCTTGCCTGTTTTTCTCTGTACTGTGGTTCAGGGCCATCCCGTGAGGCTAATTCTCAGCTTCTCTGGAGTTCCCTGGTGGTTCAGAGGTTAAGAATAGGCACTTTCACTGCGGGGGCCTGGGTTCAATCCCTGGTCGGGGAACTAAGATCCTGCAAGCTGTACGATGTGGCCAAAATTTTTTTTTAAATAAAAAATAATCTTTAGCTTCTCTGCTTTCCAGACACTCATCCAAGAGGAAGGATGGCCAGTACCTTCTCGAAGTTGCTAACTGGCCGCAATGCCTCTCTGTTATTTGCTACCTTGGGCACCAGTGCCCTGACTACTGGGTACCTGCTGAAACGGCAGAATGTGTGTGCTGAGGCCCGGGAACAACACAGGCTATTCCCTCCAAGGTGAGTTCTCCTGGCTTTAAAACGACACCAAAATGGCAGCCAGAAATATGCTTTCCTCTGCTGAAACTGTCGGCAGAGGCCCCTCTTTTTGCCTCTGAGGGTGACTAAATCAAATGGACTCATTAAGCACAGTGACCTGTGGCAAATCCAGGGATGTGTAGTGTCATCATTCCTGCCCAGAGCTTGAGCTCTAGTGGAATAGTAATAACAGTCAGAGCTAACCTTTGTTGAATATGTGTAGGCGTGTTGAGGACTTTACGCAGAGTATTTTATTCCTCTTAGCATCCCTTTGTGATGAAACAGAGGCTTAGGAAAATTAAGTCGTGCCCAAGTTCACGCAGCTGGTGCAGCCAAATATGAACCCAGGGACCTTGATTCCAGACTCATGCCTCACTCATGCTGTACTGCCTTCTGGAAAACGTGATGCGACTGCACTGATTTTAAGTATCAGCTTCTTTGCTTTTTATTTTATTTGTTTTCCGGCCACACTGTGCAGCATGTGGGATCCTAGTTCCCTTACCAGGGCTCAAACCCATGTCCCCTGCAGTGGAAGCGCAGAGTCTTAACCATTGGACCGCCAGGGAAGTCCCTAAGTATCAGCTTTAAAGGACCTTGCAGAAGGGAAGCAGACAAGTGGCATGAAGATGGACTGTTTTCTCCACCCTGGGGACCTTGTCATGGCTGAGACGTCCCACACTGGATAGAGCTGGAGTGGATGCTGACTTTAAGGGATTCCGTATAGGCAGCTGTGCATGAAAGAGACAAGGAAAACCTGAGTTGTTTCTCAGAAACATTTACTGGCTTTCATGAGAATTAGGAACTCTGAGGGAATTACTGGCACCTACCATATACCTCAGGAATTCCTTATGTGAGATTACCTGTGTTTGAGCCTGTGGTGGTCTTGAATCCTCTATTCTTCAATCAGTACATATCCCAGGGTAAGGTGGCAACCCCCCATTTGATTTCTTTCTATGCATTATTTCAACAACTATTTACTGAATGCCTGTTTCTATAGGCAGGCACTGTTCTCAACAAAGCAGATAGTCATAGAGTTTGCATCATAGACAGAGGACAGGTAAATCAATGAATTTCTGTGTAGTTCTACCCACAGGGTTGTTAGCCTCTATCACAGACCTAAGGGACCAAAATGTAGTTGTTGTAATTTACCCAAACTTCTGGGTGTAAAAAAAAAAAAAAGTCTACATACGATTTCAATTTCTTTTCTAATCGTTTCACTCTATTTCCTCTTTACGTAAACATAAGCCCCAGTCTGTGGGCAACTGCTGCCAGCATAATGGACTCCTTAGGCCGGGCCAGGTCCATCCCTCTGGCAGTTCAGGGAACTAGTCTTTAAAATCTGGCTTACTTAAATCATGACCTAGCCAGTTTTCCTCTGCCCACTGGCTGAAGAGAGCCTGGTGGAAGGATGGCTGGCCAGAAACAAAGCTCTTGCATAGGCCCCTTGCCTCAGGGGCTGCTCACCGAATACCCCTCTCCTCCTCATGCAGCGCAGACTACCCTGATCTGCGCAAACACAACAACTGCATGGCCGAGTGCCTCACGCCGGCCATCTACGCCAAGCTCCGCAACAAGGTGACACCCAACGGCTACACCCTGGACCAGTGTATCCAGACTGGAGTGGATAACCCCGGCCACCCCTTCATAAAGACCGTGGGCATGGTGGCTGGTGACGAGGAGTCCTATGAGGTAAAACTCTTGGCTGCCGGTTCTGTAGTGTGTGTGTGAGGCGTGCTTTGGGTTCTCTCTGTGGGACCAACTTGCTGTTTTCTCAGGAAGGGCGCTCAGGAAGCCAACTTCAACAGAACAGCTGCAGTGCTCTCTGGAACAGTGAGGTCTACAGCTTCCCAGGGACAGGGTTTCCTTTGCTGCTGCTGTAGTATCCCTCCCCACCGAGGAATGAGTTGCATGAGCCAGCTCTCAGAGCTTGTCAAGGGGATGAGTTAGTACAGAAAAAATACAAACTTTTAATGTTTTTATTGTTTGTGTATTCACCGATAAGGCATTAGGAGATGATGTGTTTGTGGCTGAACTTTATTGAGGCTGGAGGATGGTTCCATGTGTGTTTAGTTTGGGAATTACTGATTACACAGCCCCCTGTAGTCTTACTGAGTTCACTGAGCCTCTTGGAGAAATCCCATGATCTCTGCATCCTCATCCTGGGTCAGAAGCACAGGATGGTTTGCTGATCTGGAGCTCAGCCGCCAGAGCAGCTTCTAAATTACAGTAAAAAAAAAAAACCTCCAGCCCATCTCCCTCAGGTGTGCCCCCTTTGCACCTTCTGTTGCAGGGAGCTGAAGGTGATTCCCTGGGAAGGCAGCCGTCAAGAGGAGGGAGAGGGCCCCCTTGAATAGACTAGACTAGCAGCTCACTCAGGGACAGCAGTGCCCACCTCTGGGCTCCCAGAGTCCCAGACTAGAGCTGGCTCCCAGGACCCACTCCCCACAGCTCCCAAAGGCGGCACGGTGCTCTGTTTGACTTCTCTGAACCTTATTTTACCTGAAGGATGTTCCTGCAGTTTTTGGTTTTTTAAAAAGTAGATTTCACTTGAGATAGTTTGTGCTGGGGAAGGTCCTCACAGGGTAACAGGTCCCCCTGCTTTGCCTTAATTGCTGCTGTGCACTTTTCTTTCTATGCAGCTGGTTTTCCACAAATTTATTATATTGCTTAAAGTCTAGAACCCGACCATCCCTTTTGACCACAGAACTGCTTAGCTTTGAGCTGGCAGCTTCTTTTATCCCACAAAAGCAAGAGCTTCTGGAGAAAACCCTCAAATTCTTAAACACAGGATTTTCTTGCTCCATCTGATGGCAGTGAACTTGGCAGAATCGCTAGAGAGGAGGTTACTATGACAGAGTTCTGTAGCCCTGCCCTCTCCCAAGGGGCAAGGTGCCTCAAAGAGGTTTCCTCTGGTATATGCGACCTACTAGTACTACTACTATAATTATTATCGTTATTATTAACCATCAGTCGGGTCTCACACCTATTTCCTGCATGGTTGCACTGAGAATTTCAGAGAAGGAGGGCATCAGCTTTGGCCCTTAAGATAAATAGGAACAAATGATGAACCAATTCAAGTATTGATAGATGAACCAATTCAAGAGGAAACAGGAGTGTCGTCCCTCCTGCAGGTGTTTGCCGACCTTTTTGACCCTGTCATCAAGCTGAGGCACAATGGCTATGACCCCAGGGTGATGAAGCACCCCACGGATCTGGACGAATCCAAGGTAGGCTCCAGCCACCTCTGTACCTTCCCATGAAGCCAGCACTCCAGAGACCAAGGTGAGGAGAACTGGAGAGAAGGGCCCCTGGGTCAGATGCCCTTGAAAGTTCTGTGATGGCCCTCCCACACCATGCTCCCTAGAGGGCCACTGAGACAGTCAGGAAGGTCCCAAAGTCTGTTTTTCTTACCTCCTACCACCAGCGTAGTGGTGGTCACTGAAGACTTTAGCCTTTCCCAGAACAATTCCTTTTTTCACCGCAAACCTAGCCAGGGTAAAGGACTGCAGACAGCGCTGTGTAAAGTAGCTCCTCCCTTGACTTCCCTCCAAGACCCCTCCCTGCCCCCAGAGTTGCCCGATGTGTCCAGCATGCACACGCGCTTAGTGCCCGGGGGTTCCCTGGTCAGCGGGTTGGAGGCCACTGTGGCCGTGGCGCTGCGGTAACCCCGCACTCTGCTCTGCAGATCACACATGGGCAGTTGGACGAGCGCTACGTGCTGTCATCTCGGGTGCGCACGGGCCGCAGCATCCGCGGGCTGAGCCTGCCGCCCGCCTGCACCCGGGCCGAGCGGAGGGAGGTGGAGAACGTGGCCGTCATGGCCCTGAAGGGCCTCAAGGGGGACCTGGCCGGCCGCTACTACCGGCTGTCCGAGATGACGGAGAAGGACCAGCAGCGGCTCATCGATGTGAGTGACCCCGAACCACGTGGGCTGCCCGGGGCGGGGCTGTGCCGAGAGAGCCCTGACCCGCGCGGGGCGGTCTCCCGCGGAGCTCAGACCCCTGCTCTGGTTGGGAGCTTGCTGGGGCTTCAGGCTGGTCAGTCTAAGGAAGGAAAAGCAGGCCTTAAAAGCTTAGGTCAAAAGTGGAGGAGGTCTATGGATAAAGTCTGCCGAGGAAACAATGGGGTGGTGGGTTGCCATTGCTGTGTGGGAGTGAGTGGAGGATCCCCGGGCTTGTTGATAAATAGGAACAGTTGGGTGTGGAAAATCCCGTCTGTGCCTGGAGGATGGTCTCCATTACCACACTCCAAGTCCAGGAAGCTAGGAGCTTCTGGAAAGGGAATTATCCAGGTGGAAGGCCTGCCCTGACTCACATTGGAGCTGGCCTCTGGGGTTCCTGCTGCCTCCACAGGGTCTCCATGGCTTCCCTCTAACACTAGGGTAGACAAAACTCAAGTCCCTTCCTTTTTTCCCTGTAGCAAAGTTGAAACAGAATGGCATTTTCAAAGGTGACTTTTAACTCCAAGGAAAAGCGGAAGCAAATTCCTGTCATTTCAGAAGATGTGATGCCACAAAATATGCCCCATTTCCAAACCAGGCGGGCAACTGTGTGGTCTAGAGGCCTCAGTCTCCTGGTCCCCTCCTCTTGTTCTGGTACAGAACAAGCCCTCCTCTGCCTCAAGTAGCCACTTCTGGTTGCCAGGTTAAAGGGCATGCTGTTTCCTGGGCAATGATAGTCCATAAGCCTGGCCTTGCTCAGGTCTCCAACCCCTTCCGCTTAGAGATTGTAGATCTTCCTGTGTCCTCTTTATTTCTGACTTCAGTGTAATATATGGTATCCATAGTCATATTCTTACTGTGTACACGTAGCATTTTGATCTGATTTTGGTCTGCACAGTAGCATATTGTAGCTAGAGGCATACTTGGGGGTCATGCAGGTCTAGGTTTGCATCTAGGCTCTGCCACTTTCTAGCTGTGATAGGTTTCCTCTCTCTCAATCTGTTTCCTTTTCCTACCAAAGAGAATGATGACCTTTACCTCAGAGTGTTGTGAGGATTAAAGGAAATAAAAGTACATAGCATAGAGCCTGGCACATAGTGACCATTAAATGAATGGTGACTTTATATTTACAGATCATTATTTTACATCTCTAATATTTTTTAATGGAAGGAATGATAATAATAAACCAACAATGCTGGTAACATGGAGAATGCAGCTGTATACAACACTTTTCAGGATAGCACCCCTCACTCACTGCCCACTCTGCCATTGCATGGGGTTGGTGCTGGTGGGGTAGACACACTCCATAGTAATTAAGGATCTCCATCTGGGCTAAGCCAGCGGTTTTCAACCTTAGCGGTACACTGGAATCACCTGAAAATAACTGATGTCCAGGCTGCTGCACCCAATAACAAGTCGGAATCTCTGAGAGATGGGAACTGGGCATTAGAATATTTTAAGCTCTCAGTTATTATAGTGGGCAGCCAATGCTGAGAAGCACTGCCTGAGAGACCGCAGCCATTATTAGTGAGTTGAAAGTTGATCACCTGACGTTTGCCATTGTGTCTGATCTCATCAGTTTCTTCTTTTTGCTTTGTCCCTTTGGGCCTGCAGGACCACTTTCTATTTGATAAGCCAGTATCCCCTTTACTAACTTGTGCTGGGATGGCCCGTGACTGGCCAGATGCCAGGGGAATCTGGTATGAACATAGCATTTTCACATTTGCATTGTGTGCAGACGTTCTCCTTCAGATCGCTGCTTGTCCTAACCTGAAGTTGCTGTGACCTGCGCTTGACAGCATGCCCAGCTTGAGCTAAATGGAGAAGATAGAGTACTTACAAATTGGGGGTGGGTGTCTGTGTGTGTGTGTAATATATAAGTATAAAGATGTTTCCAAATGTGCGGGAATGTTAGCTGTTTTGCATGAATTGTGCATGAGAAAAAAGACTTTCTTTTTAAGAAAAACTTAGCTTCATATTATTTGACCTCCCAGAGAATCTGTTTCATGACATTAAAACAAAAGAGCAGAAAATGAAAAGTAAATATTGAGGATTTAAGCAAAACTCTACAAGGAAGAGTGGCTATTGAGTGTACACATATTTTGTCTTGGCCAAGAGTCCTCAGGCCACTTTGATTCCTAAACCTTGGTAAGTTATTATGACACTATCCGAAGGAGCCCAGATCAAAGTGTTTGGGAGCAGCTGCTCAGTGCGGGTGGATAGGCGGGATCTATACAGCAAACATATGTGAAATCTTCTGCACCCCAAACGTGTTGAGCTGCAGGTAAAATCTTTTTTTAAGTGCCACAAGATTTTGGTTGAATCTATTAGGAGGCAAAACACTCTTGTTGGCGTCAAAGCCAAATGTTATCATGGCTGAATTATTGTCATCCTAGTCTGAGGAATGAGGGAGATTATGTTCTTGTTGGGCAAAAACATGACATCTTTGAGGATTGGAGTTGGTCTTACTCTTCATTCTGTCAAGGTAACATTATTTTGCAGTACTTGTTCAGGCACAGTTAAGAGATTAGGACCATCTAAGGAAATGAGGAAGGTGAAATGAAGCAATCAAGCTACAGAGGTGATGGGAATTTTCATGTGTTGAAACAAATGTAATTAACACTCAACACAGTATTTCTCTCTTCATTAGGCATAATAATGACAAGACATTTCTCATCTGGATTAATGAGGAAGACCACACCAGGGTAATCTCTATGGAGAAAGGAGGCAATATGAAAAGAGTATTTGAGCGATTCTGTCGTGGACTAAAAGAGGTAAGATGTCATCAGAGAATTCTGAATAGTCACTAAAATAAAATCTCTTTGTTTTTCATTCTTGAAAAAAGATATTATGGTGACTTCCAAGATGGGGCTAATCTTTTCTAGGGATCATGGCACTCTTTTGGGGTGGGACTTCCAGGGCAGTGCTTCAAAAAATAGATGACTTTTTTTGTTGTTATTAGCAAGTTCCTATGCTTCCCTTCCCAATGCAGGATGGTTTAGAGAAGTCTGTGGATCATTAGTTATTTTCTGATTTCTTTAACAGAGATCTTGGCTGTTCTAAGCATAGAGACAGTATAGGATGCACCTATGTTCACATGTGACCTGACCACAGCCATACTTGATGAGAATTCCTATATTCTCCTACTATGCTCATGTGGAAAAGCATAACAACTGACATTTATTGAGTGTTTAGTATGTGCTAGGTACTGTGTTCAGTGCTTTACATGGTTCGTCTAATTTAATTGGACCATTTTAATATTGTGATAGAAGAAGTTTAATTTTCTATTAAAGAAGTACTGCAGAATGAAAGAACGAAATTTTGCCATTTGCAGCAACATGGATGGACTTGGAGGGCATTATGCTAAGAGATATATCTGACAGAGAAAGATAAAAATACTGTATGATCTCACTTATATGTGGAATCTAAAAAAATACAACAAACTAGTGAATCAAACAAAAAAGAAGCAGCCTCACAGCTATAGAGAACTAGTGGTTACCACTGGGAAGACGGCAGTGGGGAGGGGCAGTATAGCGATGGGGGAAAAAGGGTTATTACGGGATTATATGAAATCATGTGAGTGAAACTTTTGAAAATTGTAAAGAACTATAGAATTTAAAGAATCTTTCATTCAATAAAAATAAATTTTTAAAAAAACTGCAGATAACTTTGCTTTTTCCGTTCCAAAAAAAGAAGTAGTACTATAAATTGACCTAAGTTTTATTCACGGCAAACATGCAGTATACACATCTTTCCCTGGTGTTTGGGATGTGCTGAGTGAATGGATATCTGAGAACTTCGTCATTTGTTCCCTGTCTTAGGTAGAACGCCTAATCCAAGAACGAGGCTGGGAGTTCATGTGGAACGAGCGCCTGGGATACATTCTGACCTGCCCTTCGAACCTCGGCACAGGATTACGGGCTGGTGTCCACGTTAGGATCCCAAAGCTCAGCAAGGTAATGTCATGCAGCCAGTGGCCCTGTTGGGTTCCACCAGGATCAGCTCACCTGGGACTGCTTTGTGGAGGGAAAAATGTCACAGCCCAATTCCTTAACCCTTAGTTTCTGCACTAATGAAAGAAAATGACAAGAAAATGTTGTTTGTCTCAAAAACGCTTGTATCCGTAGGATAAGAGTTTTAACGGGCTGTAAAAAAGGGAAGTGGCTTCAAGAACAAGAACTTTATTCTTTTTTTTAAAGATTTTTTTTTATGTGGACCGTTTTTAAAGGCTTTATTGAATTTGTTACAATATTGCTTCTGTTTTATGTTTTTTGGGTTTTGGGCCCCGAGGCATGTGGGATCCTAGCTCTCCGACCAGGGATCAAACCCATACCCCCTGCGTTGGAAGGCAAAGTCTTAACCACTGGACCACCAGGGAAGTCCCAAGAACAAGAACTTTAAATTCTCCTTCATATAACAAGTCGGGATAGTTAGGCCGGCTGCTCCACTCTGCTCTCTCTCTCCCAATACAGAGGTTCTCAGACTCGGGCCTGCAGCAAAATCACCTGGAGGCTTGTGACAACACCTGCAGCACTTGCATTTCTCACAGATTTCCTGGTGATGCTGATGCTGCCGGTCAGGGAACTGCACTTGGAGGGTCACTGCCTTAGAGCGTTGTCCCCTTAGCGTGGTCACAGTCAGGCCTCACGCTCTAGCCTGTGGGAAGGCGAGGGAGCACGTGGGAGTGTCCGTGTAAAGATTTAAGATCTAGGCCTGGCAGTGGCACCCTTCACTTCTGCTTGTTCCATTAGCAAGAACCTAGCCAGTGGTTACTTCCTCAGCTCTCCTGTGGAAGAAAGGAAAAAGGATTCTGGTGGGCAACTAAGAGTTCTGCCACAGCACACCAAG
Organism: Leucopleurus acutus; assembly: GCF_964270905.1. Taxonomy (NCBI): domain Eukaryota; kingdom Metazoa; phylum Chordata; class Mammalia; order Artiodactyla; family Delphinidae; genus Leucopleurus; species Leucopleurus acutus. The sequence continues at coordinate 111,974,249 of NC_139145.1, read as the reverse complement.
TGAATCAAATACTTTAAAACAATTTTAGAAAATGTGCTTTGGCCAAAAGAAAGTATGGTAATATTTGTTATTCAAAATTCCAATGCTAAGAAAATTATTTTTTTTAATTTTTATCGGAGTATAGTTGCTTTACAATAAGAAAATTATTTGCTATGATTTAATGTCATGATTTTAATTATAGCAGTAACAAGTGTTATATAGATGAATAATAAACTCACCAAAGCTGGCATCCAGATGCCAATATAGCAGTATAGAAGTTAATGACAGCTCTGCTACCTTCTACCTGTGTGTCCTTTTAGGCAAGTTAATTCCTCTGAGCCTTATTTTCCTCATCTGTGAAATGGGGGTAAAAGCAATACCTTCTTCACGGGATTGTTGTAAGTTCCAGCACAGGGCCCTGGTACATAGTAAATATATGCTTAATAAATATTAACTGTTATCACTTCTCATTATATGTCTTTTCTAAGTGTGCCAAGAATGACAAATCAAGTTAGATTCTTAGGACACTAAGTATTATCCTTTGTCCCAGGATCCGCGATTTTCTAAGATCCTGGAGAACCTGAGACTCCAGAAGCGTGGCACAGGTGGTGTGGACACGGAAGCAGTGGCGGATGTGTATGACATTTCCAACATAGATCGAATTGGCCGATCAGAGGTAACATCTCTCTAACTTTCCGAATGTGAACTACCAAAATCAGCCTGGAGGAAAAGAAGCAAACTCAACAGCCTTTCCTTATTCAATTCGAGACCTCCTCTTTGCCCATTGAGTCCTGAGTCATGTTAGCATTTCATTCTGTAGTACTTATCCTCCACGCATAAAGGTAAGCACGATGTAAGCTGAGGATGTATAAGCAAGTGAAGGAATTCACAGTGGGACGGTTGTCACCTGCCTGCCCGCAGAGCTGTCCCAGCAATCCTGAGCAGCGGGAGTTCTGTTATGCTAAAGGACAACAGTCTTTCATCACTGAGTCAGAGAACACTGTGCTCTCTCTGAGGGGGATGAAATAGTGGATTTTCTCTTGATTCCGAATTTCCTTTGGTGAAGGTCACATACTATCATCTTCACGTTGACGTTTTTAGATACTTGATAGTTTGTAAAATTTTATGTTTAGGGCTAAAGATGGCAAATAAGGTATGCATGAGGTATGTGTGAGATTGTGCTCATCAAATAATCCTTAGGATTCTGTGAATACACAGGATAAATGGGATTCATAAACTGTAGGTAGACCTGGAGTGATGCATGAGAAAAAGCACAAAGAGCGCATTTAATGAACATGGAAGCAGAATCCTAAGCAAATCCTGACCTCAGTAAGTCATCCCAGCTTATCTGGATGTGGTCCCATTGAACGTATTGTGCCCATCATTAATTTAAAAGCCACTTATAAAACTCTTAATAACTCAGTGTCTGGTTATTAAATCTGTGGATTATTGGTGCTTTCTTCTTCCCTGCCATCTTTTGCATATTTCATTGCCAGTTGGTACTCCTACCAGTAAACTAAGGAAAGGAAAGGAGAGAACACTCAAAACAATTAAATCAGCTTGAGTGCTCCCAGCTCTGGTAAAGTATTGATACTTGAGGAAGAAGCAGATATAAATACTACACCTTCTGAAATTTGCTGAATATGGTGTAGTGAATAAAGAAAATCTGGGTCCTAGCCCTGTCGGCTTCTAATATTAACTAGATTTTTAATACTGGAAAGCAAAGTACTCATCATTTTTAGAAAACTGTAAGTCAATAAGTGATCATCTATAGGAGCTAGAAAAATTCCCAAAAGTGTTAAAAAAAAAAATAAAACCACTTGTTCAACCTAACAACCCTGAGATAACCATTGTGAACATTATTCTAAATTGCCTTCCATTCTTACAATTATTCAAAAAATGTTTTTTACAGAATTTAGTATTACAACATATTTGATATAACACAGCTTTTCCCAGTGTATTATAACATGAGCATTTTCCTATAATTTTATAATTCTTCAAAGAATATAAAATTCTTATTTTATAAATAAGATATATATAAATATTTTATAAATAAAATATAAATATTTAAATAAAAGAAATATAAATATTTTATAAATAAAATTCTTATAAAAGAATTTTTATAATTCTTCAAAACATATTGTTTAATGACAGCATAGTAAAGGTGGTCCATTATCTACTTAATATCTCCCTGATTATTTGAGATTTTGTTTGACTATCTCTGTACATAACTGTATGACCATCTCTATACATAACTCTAATCACAACTCTGATTAGTTAGGATATATTTCTAGGAAAGGGATTCCTGGTTTAAGGATGAGGGTCCCTTACTTATGACCAAGTTTCCTACCAGAAGATTTATACCAAGAGAGTTCCACAGGCAGTTAATGAGAGACCCATCACCACAACCTCATCAACACTGAGATAGGTCAGTTGGCTAAGTAGAAAATCAGTGTTTCTTTTATTAGTAATGACTAGCTTTCTGGCCCAACCCTTTCATAGGGCTTCAGTTTCCTTATGCATGAAAATAAGTGGGGAGTGTACTAGACTCTGTCATGCCTAAAGTATGTTCAGCTGTAACACTTAACCATCTCTTCCATTATTGCTGTGCATTCTTGAGTTTTATCATGTATTTTAGTGCTGTCTAGAATTAACTAGTAATTCCTTTCTGTCTTAGTTTGGGTCCCTTTAGGAGCAGTGCAAATAATTTATTTGGGAGATGATTCCCAGGGAAAAATTCATAGGTAGATGTCCTCTAGTTTAAGAAAAACCAATATTTGTAAACAAAAGTTCTAACATATATTTTTTTAAAGCAGGAATTTTAAAAAGTATATCTTAGTATGATTCACAGTTTCCTTTAAGTAGCACACTTGCCTGGTACAATGCAAGCATTATTTAATTGCCAAACATTTGGGTTTAAACAATTTTCAGAAAGCTGTTCATTGTGTAAATGATAATATCTGAACTATAGCATGTTTAGTACTCAGGTAGCTTAGTGGAAGGTCAGAATTCAGATCCGGGTCAGAGAACATCACAAGGGTGTCACTGTGTAGTTTTACTTTAAGACAAACTGTTATAACAGAGATTGATGGGGGAAGAAGTGTCTGAGATGCAAACTAATGGTTTTCATATTTTTAAAAAGTCCTTACACACAAAGCAGTAACTCCATCTTAACTGCAGAAAGATTGAGAGAAACCCTGTAACATCTCCGCTCCCTGTCCCTGGTGATAAACATCAGACACCTCTCCTCCCATAAAACGTTAGGGAAATAAAGAGAAGAAATTGTTACAGTCCATGTAACAGGGCAAGTTTTCATTTGTCCCAGTATTGTTCCTACAGATCAAAGCCTTGCATGTGTCTTCTATGCAAATTAATCTTTCATCTTTTTCACTGTCAAAGGTTGAGCTTGTTCAGATAGTCATCGATGGAGTCAATTACCTGGTGGATTGTGAAAAGAAGTTGGAGAAAGGCCAAGATATTAAGGTGCCACCTCCTCTACCTCAGTTTACCAAGAAGTGAACTTTCCCTTCCCTAATTTATAAATAATCTGTCTGCTGGTATGACAGACATAAAGAAATTTCTACTCTGAGAGTTTCTGTAGACTTGGAAAAATGTAAAACTGTAGGTCCTGTCTATCTTTACAATAAAACTCTCCTTAATATCTTCAGTTTGTTTCTCTGTTTTTTTTTTTTTTAATGCTACTGAGACGGGCAAACACATCCAATTACAAGTAGTAGGAAGTAAAAATATTTTAGGACAACGATAAAACTAATATTTGTAAGGCGACTTTCACACAAATGTAGAAACCCTCCAACTATCTAGATGCTACTATAGTCAACCCTTCAACCAATCCCTACAGACACCACTGGAAAAGAGGAACTAATATAATCAATTTTCTGGCAATTAGAGCAAGAGAAGATTCATTTCTCTTGAAAGTGTGGAAATAAAGACTATACAAATGAGGACAAACAGAGACTATAGCAGAGGCTATTTAGGGCTTGCTATAGCAGGGGAATCAGCCACCACCACCTACTTGAATCTGCCAGAAACTCAAAGGCAGGCACAGGAAAGCTTTCTGGTGAAAAAATGGGTATGCTCGGGTGTGATCTGAGCCGGGTGGTAGGCATGGGGAAATTGGAGGCAGACTCACTAGAAGCGGGGTATCCTAGGTAAGTGGTTTGGGAAGCATATTTGGCTTTCTCTGGCTGGTCCTGAACTGGAAGCAGGGGCAAAAATGAGGGGAACTGGGCGTCCCTGACCAAAGCCCAATCTCTGGGCTGATTGCTTCAGAGACTGTGGTTTGGCTTCTTGAACTGGTTGCTGCAGAGGTTGTGGGTCAGAGTTCTGTTGTCATGTATGGTCTGGCCATTGTGTATTTGTACATTCAGTCTCTCAAAAGCAATCCAAAGTGTGATGTCTCAAACACTGAAAATGTATTTAGTATAATTTGAAAGCCAAATTCTTCCCTCAGCACACAGATAGTTATCTCTTGAAACTTGTTATCCTCTTCCATCCATCCTGTGGTGTCTGTAACCTGAAGGGGCATATGACAGACGAGGTGGCTGCAGCTAATTCTGTAACTCTAAAAGTGTTCCACATAACAAGAAAGATACTGTTATCTAGAATAATAGGAGTGAAATCAAGTTCTGCATTTTGTGAGTAAATGAGTACTGTAGATGCTACTGTGAAAATACATCACAGCTATAATATAAGCAATTGTCTTCCCTCCTACTATATTGAGAAAAATAAAGTATAAAAAGAATACACTTGTGCTGGTGCTAATAGGCACCATACTAACTTTTGAGTGACAAATTAATGTCTTTGAATTATAGAAGAGGAAGCCACACCCAATATAATTCAGGACATTGTGCTAAACACCCTGAATGGGATGGGGCGGAGGGCCATTCTACCAACTAATGCCTGTAAACAAAAGAGGGAACAGAACCTCGAGCAGTGACTGGCATTCTGGGGACGAGGGATGGAGGGTTGAGAGGACTGGCATCATGGCCAAGCATGTTGACTCTACAGCCACACTGCTTGAGTACACGTCCCAGCTCTCCCACTATATGACGTTAAGTGATTGACTTAGTCTCTAAGTTCCTGAAGTTCCTTTGTATAAAATGAGAACAATGATAATGCCTCTCTCATAGGTTGTTTGGAGGATAAAATTAATATTTGTAAAGTTCATTTAGAAGTGCTCAACACATTTTAAGTACTATGTAAGGGTTTGCATGTTAAATAATAAAAAATGAATCACTATTATAATATGATAATAATCTGTCTTTGACTATCCCTTAAAACCATCCTTTAGGGCAGGGGTCCCTAACCCCCAGGCCATGGACTGGTGTCAGTCTGTAAAAGGCCACTGGTATCGGACTGATACCGGTCCGTGGCCAGTCAGGGACTGGGCTGCACAGCAGGAGGTGAGTGGCAGGTGAGCCAGCAAAGCTTCGTCTGTATCTACAGCCGCTCCCCATCACTCTCATCACCACCTGAGCTCCGCCTCGTGTCAGATCAGCAGTGGCATTAGGTTCTCATAGGAGTGCGAACCCTACCGTGAACTGTGCATGCGAGGGATCTAGGTTGCATGCTCCTTGTGAGAATCTAATGCCTGATGATCTGAGGTGGAACTGAGGCAGTGATGCTGGCACTGGGGAGCGGCTGCAAATACAGATTATCATTAGCAGAGAGGTTTGACTGTACAGAGATCATAATCAATTGCTTGCAGACTTATATCAAAACCCTATCAGTGAGTGGCAAGGGACAATGAAGCTGCGTCTGGTGGCAGGCTTTATAGTGGCAAGTGAGTTGATGTACTTCAATTGTACAGCTGCATCTGGTGGTATGTTTTAAGTCAGAATCTGACACTTATTTTTGTCCGCATGTGGCCCACCCGTTATTTTATTTACCACTTCCATCCACGCCTCTTTCCTGCACTGCACACTTGTTGTCTCAGTCGCAGTTTTGTTAAGCCCGCAAGCTAATCCTAGCCAAATTGAGTAAAAAACAAACGTTGTTGGAGAGCTTCTTTGAAGAGGGGAAAAGACACAATGATGAGACAGCAGAAGACTCTAAGACTGCCAGCAAAAAGAAAGCTGCATTTAAAAGAAAATAACAAGAGTCCTACTTAAATTATGGTTTCATTGCCACAGGTGATTCACTTTCTCCAAGCCCGCTCTGTATAATATGTGGCGACTGGCTATCCAACAAAGCTGTAAAACCTTCAAAACTGCTTCACCACATGGAGACCAAGCACCCTGCCTTAAAGGATAAGGCTTTGGACTTTTTCAAAAGAAAAAGAAAAAAACGTGAACACAAAGAACAGAAGCAATTATCGAAGGCCCACTTCATCAAATGTATCTGCACTGAAAGCATCATTCTTAGTGGTTAACGGCATTGCTAAAGCTAAGAAGCCCCTTACTATTGGTGACGAGTTGATCCTGCCTGCTGCTGAGGACATCTGTCTTGAACTTTTAGGAGAGGCTGCATGCAGTTCAAAAGGTGGCATGTGTTCCTCTTTCGGCTAGCACCATAACTAGATGAATTGATGAAATAGCAGAGGATATTGAGGCACAATTGTCAGAGAGGATTAATGAGTCACCGTGGCACGCAATCCAGGTTGACGAGTCTCCCAATGTTGACAACAAGGCAACAGTGCTTGTTTCTGTGCAATATATTTTTCAGGAGGATGTGCATGAGGATATGTTATGTGCACTTTTGTTGCCAACCAACACCACAACTGCAGAACTATTGAAGTCTTTGAATGATTACACATCAGGAAAACTGACTTGGTCATTTTGTGTTGGTATATGCATGGACGGAGCAGCTGCCAACTGGATGGCTTTCTTATTTCACTACTTGGGTCAAAGAGGTCGCTTCTGAATGTGAGTCTATGCATTGTGTCATCCCTAGAGAAATGCTGGCTAGCCGAAAAATGTCACCTGAACTTAACAACGTTTGTAGGATGTGTTTAAAATTATCAACCACGTTAAAGTACATGCCCTTAACTCACATCTGTTCATGCTGCTCTGTGAGGAGATGGATGCAGAGCACACGTCTTCTCTTATACACAGAAGTGAGATAGCTTTCTAAAGGTAGATCACTAGCCAGAGTTTTTGAGTTATGAGAGCCACTCCAGAGATTACTTTTAGAAGAACAGTCACCACTGGCAGCACATTTCGGTGACACAGAATGGGTCACAAAACTTGCTTATTTGTGTGACACATTCAACCTGCTCAATGAACTCAATCTGTCAGTTCAGGGGAGAAAGACAACTGTGTTCAAGTCGGTAGATAAAGTGGCTGCATTCAAAGCCAAACTGGAATTATGGGAGCGACAAGTGAACATTAGGATTTTTGACATGTTTCAAACAGAGATTTTGAAAGAGACTGAGCCAGGACCTTCTTTCTCCCAGATGGTGCATGATCACTTATCTTAGCTTTCAAAAGAGATTGAGCATTACTTCCCAACCACAAAAGACCCCCAAACTGGGAAGGAATGGATCTGCGACCCATTTGTGAATAAGCCAGGTGAATTGACTTTGCCGGAGCTAGAAGAGGATCAACTGCTTGAGATCACAAGTGACGGGGGCCTTAAAAGTATGCTTGAGACAATGTCAAATCTCCATACATTCTGGATTAAAGTCAAGGAGGAATATCCTGAGATTGCCACAAAGGCACTGAAAAGCTTGCTTCCATTTCCAACATCCAATCTTTGTGAAGCAGGGTTTTCTGCAGTGACAGCGACCAAAATGAGATCACGGAGGAGACTGGACATAAGCAACACACTTCGGGTCACTGTCTCCCATCACCCCCAGACGGGACCATGTAGTTGCAGGAAAACAAGCTCAGGGCTCCCACTGATTCTGCATTATGGTGAGTTGTATAATTATTTCATTATATATTACAGTGTAATAATAATAGAAATAAAGTGCACAATAAATGTAATGCACTTGAATCATCCCAAAACCATTCCCCTCCCTCCCCGGTCTGTGGAAAAATTGTCTTCTACGAAACTGGTCCCTGGTGCCAAAAAGGTTGGGGACCACTGCTTTATTGTATTACCTGGAATGTACTCATGTGTGACTTTACTCTTTCAGAGTAAGATATTCATAACTAAATGCAGTCATTTAAACAAAGTCTGCAATGGATTCCTAAATACTCAGTCTGGCACCTCAGGTTTTGTTAAAACCTTCCATATTCATCAAATATCCTTCCCTGACAGCTCTTCAATTTTCAGAGCATGGAATAGCACTTAAATTGGATACAAGAATATTCTTTCTCCTCAAACATTGCCGGATATTTGAATGATGTGATCCTCTTTGCAGAAGTTGTGATTTCTTTTGCTACAGGAAACAAGCACATTGGCGATGTTACAGTGAAAATAAGAGATCTTTTATGTAACAAATGGGTCAATTGAAAGAGATAAAAAGACTTAAACATTAGTTAAATTCTAATTGAATGCCATATCTTTCAGCCAAAGTAGTCACAGCATGTAAAGAGTTCCTGTTTACTAAGGTCTCGTTCAATCAATATTCATTGAGCAATGATGTGAACAAAGCATGGTTTTGTGTCACAAGACTTAAAATTTGCAATATTCCTTGTATCTGGGGCAGAATGCAGCTGGATTAGGCTTTGATGGCTAGAAAACCATTCTGGCTATCTTCCTTGGGTCCTTCTCTTTGACTTCTGTGCTGCCACAGTATGTCTGCTTATGTGGAAATGGCTATGCCCACTTTCTGGAGAGTTTTTATTATAAATCGGTGTTGAATTTTGTCAAAAGCTTTTGCTGCATTTACTGAGATGATCATATGGTTTTTATTCCTTAATTTGTTAATGGGGTGTGTCACAGTGATTGATTTGTGTATATTGAAGAATCCTTGCATCCCTGGGATAAATCCCACTTGATCATGGTGTTTGATCCTTTTAATGTGTTGTTGGATTCTGTTTGCTAGTATTTTTTTTGAGGATTTTTGCGTCTATATTCACCAGTGATATTGGTCTGTAATTTTCTTTTTTTGTAGTATCTTTGTCTGGTTTTGGTATCAGGGTGATGGTGGTCTCATAGAAAGAGTGTGGGAGTGTTCCTTCCTCTGCAATTTTTTGGAAGAGTTTGAGAAGGATGAGTGTTAGCTCTTCTCTAAATGTTTGATAGAATTCACCTGTGAAGCCATCTGGTCCTGCGCTCTTGTTTGTTGGAAGATTTTAAATCACAGTTTCAACTTCATTAGTTGTGATTGGTCTGTTCATATTTTCTATTTCTTCCTGGTTCAGTCTTGGAAGGTTATACCTTTCTAAGAATTTGTCCGTTTCTTCCAGGTTGTCCATTTTATTGGCATAGAGTTGCTGGTAGTAGTCTCTTAGGATGCTTTGTATTTCTACGGTGTCTGTTGTAACTTCCCCTTTTGCATTTCTAATTTTATTGATTTGAGTCTTCTTCCTCTTTTTCTTGATGAGTCTGGCTAGTGATGTATCAAATTTGTTTATCTTGTCAAAGAACCGGCTTTTAGTTTTATTGATCTTTGCTATTGTTTTCTTTGTTTCTATTTCATTTATTCCTGCTCTGATCCTTATGATTTCTTTCTTTCTGCTAACTTTGGGTTTTGTTTGTTCTTCTTTCTCTAGTTCCTTTAGGTGTAAGGTTAGATTGTTTATTTGAGATTTTTCTTGTTTCTTGAGGTAGGCTTGTATAGCTATAAACTTCCCTCTTAGAACTGCCTTTGCTGCATCCCATAGGTTTTGGATCGTCATGTTTTCATTGTCATTTGTCTCTAGGTATTTTTTGATTTCCTCTTTGAATTCTTCAGTGATCTCTTGGTTATTTAGTAATGTATTGTTTAGCCTCCATGTGTTTGTGCTTTTAGGTTTTTTTCCCTGTAATTGATTTCTAACCTCATAGTGTTGTGGTCAGAAAAGATGCTTGATATGATTTCAATTTTCTTAAATTTACTGAGGCTTGATTTGTGATCCAAGATGTGATCTATCCTGGAGAATCTTCCGTGTGCACTTGAGAAGAAAGTGTAATCTGCTATTTTTGGATGGAATGTCCTATAAATATCAATTAAATCAATCTGGTCTATTGTGTCATTTAAAGCTTGTGTTTCCTTTTTAATTTTCTGTCTGGATGCTCTGTCCATTGGTGTAAGTGAGGTGTTAAAGTCCCCCACTATTACTGTGTTACTGTTGATTTCCTCTTTTATAGCTGTTAGTAGTTGCCTTATGTATTGAGGTGCTCCTATGTTGGGTGCATATATATTTATAATTGTTATATCTTCTTCTTGGATTGATCCCTTGATCACTGTGTAGTGTCCTTCCTTGTCTCTTGTAACATTCTTTATTTTAAAGTCTATTTTATCTGATATGAGTATTGCTACTCCAGCTTTCTTTTGATTTCCATTTGCATGGAATATCTTTTTTCATCCCCTCACTTTCAGTCTGTATGTGTCCCTAGGTCTGAAGTGGCTCTCTTGTAGACAGCATATAGATGGGTCTTGTTTTTGTATCCATTCAGTGAGCCTGTGTCTTTTGGTTGGAGCATTTAATCCATTCAAATTGAAGGTAATTATCGATATGTATGTTCCTATGACCATTTTCTTAATTGTTATGGGTTTGTTTTTTTAGGTCCTTTTCTTCTCTTGTGTTTCCCACTTAGAGAAGTTCCTTTAGCATTTGTTGTGAAGCTGGTTTGGTGGTGCTGAATTCTCTTAGCTTTTGCTTGTCTGTAAAGCTTTTGATTTCTCCGTCGAATGTGAATGAGGTCCTTTCCGGGTAGAGTAATCTTGGTTGTAGGTTCTTCCCTTTCATCACTTTAAATATATCATGCCACTCCCTTCTGGCTTGTAGTGTTTCTGCTGAGAAATCAGTGTTAACCTTATGGGAGTTCCTTCTATGTTATTTGTCTTTTCCCTTGCTGCTTTCAATAATTTTTCTTTGTCTTTAATTTTTGTCAATTTGATTACTATGTGTCTCGGTGTGTTTCTCCATGGGTTCATGCTTCCTGGGACTCTCTGCACTTCCTGGACTTGGGTGGCTATTTCCTTTCCCATGTTATGGAAGTTTTCGACTGTAATCTCTTCAAATATTTTCTCGGGTCCTTTCTCTCTGTCTTCTCCTTCTGGGACCTCTATAACGCAAATGTTGGTGCGTTTAATGTTTTCTCAGAGGTCTCTTAGGCGGTCTTCATTTCTTTTCATTCTTTTTTCTTTACTCTGTTCTGTGGCAGTGAATTCTACCATTCTGTCTTCCAGGTCACTTATCCGTTCTTCTGCCTCAGTTATTCTGCTATTGATTCCTTCTAGTGTATTTTTCATTTCAGTTATTGTATTGTTCATCTCTGTTTGTTTGTATTTTAATTCTTCTAGGTGTTTGTTCTTTAATTCTTCTAGGTCTTTGTTAAACATTTCTTGCATCTTCTCCATCTTTGCCTCCATTCTTTTTCCGAGGTCCTGGATCATCTCTACTATCATTATTCAGAATTCTTTTTCTGGAAGGTTGCCTAGCTCCACTTCATTTAGTTGTTTTTCTGCAGTTTTATCTTGTTCCTTCATCTGGTACATAGCCCTCTGCCTTTTCATCTTGTCTATCTTTCTGTGAGTATGGTTTTTGTTCCACAGGCTGCAGGATTGTAGTTCTTGCTTCTGCTGTCTGCCCTCTGGTGCATGAGGCTGTCTAAGAGGCTTGTGCAGGTTTCCTGATGGGAGATTCTGGTGGTGGGTAGAGCTGACTGCTGCTCTGGTGGGCGGAGCTCAGTAAAACTTTAATCCACTTGACTGCTGATGGGTGGGGCTGGGTTCCCTTCCTGTTGGTTGTTTGGCCTGAGGCAACCGAACACTGGCGCCTACCTGGGCTTATTGGTGGGGCTAATGGCAGACTCTGGAAGGGCTCACACCAAGGAGTACTTCCCAGAACTTCTGCTGCCAGTGTCCTTGTTCCCACGGTGAGCCTCAGCCACACCCCGCCTCTGCAGGAGACCCTCCAACACTAGCAGGTAGGTCTGGTTCAGTCTCTCCTGGGGTCACTGCTCCTTCCCCTGGGTCCCCGTGTGCACACTACTTTGTGTGTGCCCTCCAAGAGTGGAGTCCCTGTTTCCTCCAGTCCTGTCGAAGTCCTGCAATCAAATCCTACTAGCCTTCAAAGTCTGATTCTCTAGGAATTCCTCCTCCCATTGCTGGACCCCCAGGTTGGGAAACCTGATGTGGGGCTCAGAACCTTCACTCCAGTGGGTGGACTTCTGTGGTATAAGTGTTCTCCAGTCTGTGAGTCACCCACCCAGATGTCATGGGCTTTGATTTTATTGTGATTGCGTCCCTCCTACCGTCTCATTGTGGCTTCTCCTTTGTCTTTGGATGTGTGGTATCTTTTTGGTGAGTTCCAGTGTCTTCCTGTCGATGGTTGTTCAGCAGTTAGTTGTGATTCCCGTGCTCTTGCAAGAGGGAGTGAGCACACATCCTTCTACTCCGCCATCTTGAACCAATCTCTATCAGCAATTCTTTCACAAGTGCCCTGATTTGGATCAAGAAATTGTTTTGAGGTCAAAAGATCTGCCTTAAGTTCAAGCTCAGCCACTAACCAGGTGTATAACCAAGGGCAAATGATTTAACTTAATAGAGTCTTCGTTTCATTTGTAAAATGGAGATAATTTGCCTTACAAAGTTCTTATGATGATTAAATAATATAAGGCAGTGACTTGCATTGTTTTCTTTCACTGTAACCTCTGGGAATAAATATATTTTACATTAGAATCTGGTACCCACATATATGAGTAAGCAAGTGAGTGTGTATGTGTATGTATGTAAAACCCAAATAAAAGTTTCAGGTAATAATAGTTACCTGTACTATGTGAGATGCACTTGATGCTTTTCTATTCTATATTAACTTATACTCTTTCAGTTAAAAAAAAATTCTGATTGTGATCCTCTAAACTGATGTCACATTTATGGGATGAAATTCACATTTTCAAAGACACAGACCTAGTTACCTGACTCAATAAACATTAAATTCTCTCCTTCCCCCCCCCCCCCGCCTTCTTTCAGTTCTAAATATTTTGTTCCACTACCTTCTGATTTCCATGGTATTTGGTGATTACCCTTTTCACAATGATGAATCCTCACCTGCTGGTCCCCAGACATAAGAAGTCTTTTATTGCTTTTTGAATGTCAAAAATATTTCATAACAACTTTTAAAAATTTGACATTTAATCATGCCTAATTTTTTTAATGTGAAAGGATATACAGTTGCTATTAATTTTAGTGGAGAAAAACTTTGGTACAAAGTATGCAATATCTACTGTATTTAATCCAATAATCAAGGTAGAAATGAAATAATCACCGTCTCTCTACATTAAAAATATTCATTCTTTTTATCATCTGTGTAGGGAACTATACAAGGCTTTAGAATTTTATTGGGGAATAAAACATATCTGAGGGAGCCTCAAAACCCTCAAAAATGAAAAAAAGTAAATTTGCCATCTGACAACTAGAAAAATTTGCACATAATGGAGATTAGCCACCTGGAAGACTAAATCAAAGAACTGCCTGGGATCTAAGACTAAACCAAAGAACTGTAAGACTGGAATCAGATGATTCAGAAAAGGAAGCCAAATTAACTACATTTTACCCTTTCTGCAAAAAGCCTATGTAAAGAGAAGGCAAATGGTTATCATGGAACTTAGAAAAGGGGGATGAAGAGACCACATTTGGTGAAAGTGCCTTTAGCATCATTGGAGAAAGCCCCACTCGGGTGCTACTAATGTCCAAATCCTCTTTAGTTAGTTCCTATGGTGGGGATGGGGTTAGATTGTTTGATCTTCTTGCTTTGGGTCTATATATTCAGAGAGTCACTTATTCTAGTACCGCGAAAATACTCGTACTAGAGGTCAAGGATTAGAGGTGCCCCATAATTAATTGTGTTTTCAATCTGTAAGCTAAACCTGTATTTGACAATGAGTAAATCTAGTTTGAGAGATATAATTATGGAATTCTAAGAGGATTTAAGAAGAGGTTTTTCTAAAAAATTAGTTTTATGAAACAGTTACAGTGGAAATGCAAAACTGATATTCATGTACTTTCTAACATATACATGAGACTCCCTACTTTTCAAAAATGCATTTGTCTCATATCTATATTCAGTCTGAAGATCTGAGGAAGAAATGTCATATTTTGGCATCTCCACAAAATCTTTTTTTTTGTTTGCACAGAACTCGGTTGTTAGTATAAAAGCAGCTCTGAAAATAGAAATCTCTTTAAAATAATGTAGGTAAGGTCAAAAAGGAAGATGCTGGGCTCCTGGAATGTAAAAGCTGTGCTGTTGAAGACATGGGCAAACAGGCATAGAGTAGATGTAAATAAAGACATAATTTGTGATCACTCTGCAAACATGGCCTGAATTACTTGGAACTCATCAGTACTGATGAGGCACTAACTGCATTCAGGTGCACTTCAATCAGAACTAGATTATACCATTAAAATTAATGAAGCACTAGAAGACTTTAATGAGTAAAAGAGGGTTGGTTTTAAAGTCTTTTATGCATTTTATTCACATAACAACAATTTGGTTCACAGTGCAATCACAGCTCTCTCTGGTAGACAGGTAAAAAATTTTGGTTATTAAAGGTTTTAAGTAACACATTATGTTCAACATACTCCCTGGCACATCTCTTCAACATTCATTTAAATGGCCTATAGGTTTAGCTTAATTAAAACAGAAGCTGAGTTATCTGTCTTTTGCTGTCCTGTTTTTTTTTTTAAAATAGAAACTAAATAATTGTTCTCTCTCAGATTCCAAATTTTCTCATTATATTGCTGAGATGTCAATTTTCCCTCTTTTAAGCTGCTAGCACTTTTATAAGCCAATGTGGCCCCTGCTTTTTTTATCTTTTCTAGGAATGTATATATGTGTGTGTATGTGTGTGTATATATATATATATATATATATATATATATGATGCTTGGCGAGGGAATCTGTGCAGTCAAGCATATATCTTGGTAAAAGATTAATGATAGTCACAAAGAACAGGTATCTCAAGTTAATGATTTCAGAGTTTCTCTATGTATGGGAAGATGCAAGAATCTGGGTTCATTAAAATTCTTCCTGAGATATACATCTAACTATGTATGGGGCCTGCTTGTCCAAAGCACAGAGCATACTATTATGGTCTTAATTTCCTCTCAGAGTGCAGTGTCAGTCAGTGACTGCCGCAGGTTACGACTTCATCCTTGCAGAATTGGGTGGTGAATAAAAACGCTCTTTGTTTATTCTGGTAATTAAAAGGCAGACATAAGGCAGATTAATAGGAAAAAAATCAAATGTATTACATATGCATGGGAAAATCCTCATAAATATGAAGAATTCCAAAGATGGCAAGATGAGGTATACCTGTTATTCTGGACTAAAGAGAAGTAGGTAAGGGTCTAGGACTTCAAAGGGAAGTAAGGTAATTCACAGGACGGTAAAAAAGAGTTAACGTTTGGTAAACAAATATTTGCTGGGCCATCCAAAGACAATGGGGCACAGAGACGACTTTGATCAAATGGACCTTGCTAGGTTTCTTCCTGTCTAACAATTTAGTTCATATTTAAAATAGTTGTTATTTATGGTGATAACTCCTTCCTGGGACAAGCTTCCTATATTAAATTCTTTTAGGCAGTATGGGGGATGTTCAAACGGTCTTCTCGAGTATTCTGGGGCTTGCTTGTTTTCAGCTGAAAATAATCAGCATGCCAGAGTGGCACATCTTGGAGCAACCTGCCCTGAGCCCCATCACTGTACATTCGGATCAGTTCTTGAAAGAAATCCCTCTGTTTGGTTTGCTGTCCTGCTCCAGGACATGGTTTAGATATCTAAAGCAACATACACCCAATATAGGCAATTTCTATTTGAAAACTTGCTGGTGATTTCCATATTGCGCTGCCTTGGACATACCCGGGCACACCTCCATATTTGCCTTCCTTCATTTACTCCTTGGGGGTATTATTGGCTTACTTTCCTGAATCCTCCACTAGATTACAGATTCTTCTGGGGGTATGGATGGTGCCCAGTTCATCTTCATAGAGCTCACCATCATATACTCACACCTTCCACAATAAATGCAATATGACTGTACATTTTACTGGTCCATAAACGTTTCTTAAAATAGTTGTGGGACCTCTTTTCCCATGATCATTTATTTGCTATGCCATAATTTTTGGAGGGCTAACTTTTTCCTACTATGTGGTATTCTTAAATTAATTATTATTATTTTTTTACCCGGAGACTTATAGGTAGATTACTTATAGTAGTCACTAAATCTGTACTAAATATTTTGGCCATCTGGTTGTGTTCACTTTGGTCTTTTATAAAGTATTACCTTAAATTCGTGCATATATGTGTGTGTGTGATCGCGCCCTATTTACATGAAGCATTTCAGCTTATTGAAGTGGATGGTTAGATTTTTTCTTTTTTATTGACTCCTCCCCATAACCTCCCAAATCCCTCTTTCCAGTTGTCTGCAACACATTCTATTGTGAGGTTTTCCAAAAATCTCCCAGGAAGAATGACTTTATGTGTAATCTGTACTGCCAGTGTAGTTCCTTCACTTACCACCTTACTAGTGGTTTAGGAGTCTGCATGTCTTACCCTCACAGGCTGTTGGCTGCGTAAAGGCAAGGACTGTCATTTTTATATATTATATCTAGTGTTTAACAAGGTATTGGCAAACAGTAGATATAAAAAAATGCTTTTTCCTCACCTACCTCATTTTATAGCATTCCATTTGTAACTACAGACCTCTCACTTTTCCCTTGGAAGGGACAATCTAAGGCCCATATCAGGTAGCATTTCCTCAGGCCTAAGGAGGAGGGGAGAAGTACTCACTTCAGAGAAGAGAGCTTGCAAATCTTACCACTTACTTGT
Source organism: Leucopleurus acutus (assembly GCF_964270905.1). Taxonomy (NCBI): domain Eukaryota; kingdom Metazoa; phylum Chordata; class Mammalia; order Artiodactyla; family Delphinidae; genus Leucopleurus; species Leucopleurus acutus. Next base: position 111,957,384 of record NC_139145.1, on the reverse strand, counting down.
AATTTAGGTTTAAGTATTCATTTGAAGCACTTGACACTCTAACCACTAAAATGCTTGATTAGGAACTCAAACTTGAGAGGCACACCAGAAGAGGGTGAGATGAGAGTCAGAAGACCACATCATTTTTGTGATTAATGTTTCCAGTGCTACTCTTTCTTATGTTTAAGCAAAGAACATGAAAAAGATTCAAGCGGAAGAACACAAACTTCATATTATTTCTATTCCTTAGCCCTTAGCAACCTCAAGCAACTTCCACTAACAGGTTTCTCCTGTTAGGCACTTCAGATCTTGCTTGTAACTTTATTATTGAGAAAACCAACAATCAAATGAAAAACTAAAAATATAAGGCCATCTCTGTGTGCATATCAGGTAATAAAATTCTGTGTCCTATGGCAATCACTTCTCTGACCTGTAAAACAAGATTTTTAAAGGTATGTATTTCTACGAATCTATATGTAATTGGAAATTCTCATGTGCTGTCTCAAAATATCCATGGATTAAAAAAGCTCTTTAATAATGATTTTAAAGGTAATTTATGCTCATTAAGGAACATTTGTAAAAATAATATTTAAAGAAGAAAAAAGGAACTCATAATTCTATTACCCATTGGTGTTATTCTAAGGGCCCTAAAGCAGATTAAAAAAAAATCACTGACAGATTTTTAATAAAGAAGCTGTTAGAATGTCACTGGTCTGGATCTCATTTTTATTTCCAACAGTAGAATCACTAATTCTTTTTCTCTCCTGTGCTATTTTTCTGTATATTTAATGAAGTTCAGCAAGTGCCCAGAGGGTCCTGAGCACTGCATAAAGTACATTTTTCTACATACAACCCTCTTATGTATAGGTCTTCATTGCTTAAGCTCTAAAGGATAAAATACAAACACTTTGATTTGGCATTTTTAAAAAACCCTTTAATTTAGTAAAATCTGGTGCCAGCCCACCTTTTTTAGATGCACTAACCCTTCATTCCAAATTACTCTACAGCTAAATAGGTGTTCGAAGCTGCTCGTGCTATGTGACTCAACTTGAGGGCTGGCTCATCCGGGGTGGGTCTTGGGCACTCCCAGCCCTACAGCACCTACTGGTGACTATAGCCAGGCTGACAAGCGCTTCTTACTCTGAGAGAATCCAGGCAAGAATGAGGATTTAAAATTCTAATGGTAGTGGTTCCAATTCCAGGTAAGATGGAATGAGCACACCTCCACCCTGTCTCCCAGTGAGTCCAGCTATAAAAGATAATGCATACATCAGCTATTTGAGCACTCTGAAAACTAGTAGCAGGTAAATTAGGGAAGATCAGAATTCAAAGTACCACTGAATCAGTGCTAAATTTACATTCTGGATTTTATCCTAGACATTATGGATGTTATTTTATATATACTCTGAGTTCTGTTCCTTAGGGAAAAAATTTTTAAGCAGGCAATTAACTTGTGTAGGCTTGGGTTACAGGTTTGCCTCACATTTTGTCAGTGGAAATTCAAATCTCAGTTTATTCTTTTAGCCTCCAAGTTTGTCTTGTGCATGTGGGTTCAGGGACCACCTTGAGATTTGTGAGGGATACATATACATACATCTACATCTACATCTTCATATACATATATATACGAATACAAAGAGGGCTTCGTGTGGGCCTCTTCCTTCCAGGATCTTCTCCCCTCACTCTCCAGGGATGGCTGTTGCATGCTTCTTCCCCTGGTTCCTCCAACCAGAAAGTTGATGGTGGGGTTTCCATTGCAGTTTTAGCTGTTCATGTACTTTGTGACTGTGGCCCACTCTCATGGCAAAGACACAAACACACAAAGGGACACACAATCATGTGCCAATCGCTTCTTCATATTTTGACTCCCCTCCACAAATGTCTGCTTTTACTTACTCTTCAGAATCCTCAGGTAATTGTTTTTTATATTTTATCCAGAATATATAGTCATCAGGATAAGAGATGGTTTGTAGAAAGCTTATATCATTATAACAAACTACTTTTGTTTGAAACATTAAAATGTATTACCTCTGCAAAAAAAATTAATATGATTTGAAACAATTGTCAGCTTCTTAAACTGGGCAGTGTTTACATAAACATGTGCTTTATGATTACTTCATATGTCATATACTTTTCTGTATGCATCATACACTTCACAATTTTCTAAAAATGAGGTACTTCAGCCCTTCATAACCAGAACTTCAGTTCCTCACTTAACATTTATCCTCTGGATCATATTGTTTTGAAAATAACACATTTACAGTATTTTAATGATATCTCAATGAAAAAATTTAATAAAAAGATAGTCCATTGAACTGTAAAACTGAATACATTCTAAAAATAAATAAATAAAGTCTCATATGGGCAAGGCTAACTGAGTAAGTCTATTTTAAAGTGGGTTCAAGCCGGCAAACAATCCCCTATAGTATTTCAACATAGTGGAGCTCACATCTTTGGACTGAGCTTATGGTTCAAATCCTGACTCTGCCTCTTACTAAATGTGTGACCTTGGATAAGTTACTTTAGCTCTCTGAGCTTGTTTCTTCATTGTAAAGTGGAGAAAATAATAGTTTCTACCTCTCAGGATACTGGGTGGATTAATGAGTTAATGAATGGAAAGCATTAAGCACAGAGTGCTAGGTACCTATAAAACATTCAGTGGAAGTTAGCTATAATTAGTACTAATACTTTCTTCTGAATCCCAAAGGATTTCTATGGCTGATTTGCTCAATTTCTAATTTTTATTTGATGCATTTCCACAAAAGCAAATTGAGATCATGTTCCTTCACTTCCAGGAATATACAACCTTCTACAGATTAAAATTCAGCACAATACTAAAGACGAGTTTTAGTTGAATGCACCCTCTAGTGGCATACATTATGTGCAAGAACCTGGCATCTACCAAAGAAAACCTCTTTATGAAATGTCAGGTTTTAGGTCAGCACTTAGAGCCTGAAGCCAGCTGGTTAAGAACATGATGGTATGAGTGGCACTCTCACATCTTTTAGGAAGCTCCCTCTCTTCCAGAGCTGGAGGATTTTTTTAAAAAAACTTTTAAAACTTTCCCCACCATAAGACCTAGGATATTTGTGATATTTACCATACCAAATTCCAATATTCCTATAGCATTGACTTTAATCTTTCCTCTTAAAATAGAGTCATTTTCTAGCTTACTTTAACAAGCATTGCAAAATACTTATTCTTCATTTAGCTAACAAACCATACTGAGCATCAACTATGTACCAGGCAATGGGGATACAACAAACAACTTATTACACAATTCATTATGCAATTACGAATTTGAAAAGCGCCATAAAGAAGTATAGAGTGCCATGACTGTATACTAGGGATTGATCTAGTTTGGGGAGGGGGCTTTGGAAGGCTTACTTGAGGATAAAACGTTAAAAACCTTGAAGGGTGAGTAGAAATTAATTGGAAGAAGAGAAGGAGGAGTACCATACAAAGAGAAGAGCATATATAAGGGCTTGGAGATAGCAAGATGCATGTGGCATTTGACAAACTGAGGAGACTCCTATGCGTGGAGCTCAAAGAAGAGGCGGAACTTGTGCAGCGTGAGGCTAGAGAAATAGGCAGGGACTTATCTTGTTAATGAGTTTGAACTTCATCCTAAGAACAATGGGAAACTATGGAAGGGTTTAAAGCAGGGAGCAACAATCTGATTTACATTTCAAAAGTTTGCTTCGCTAAGGCACGGAAAATGGATTTGAGGGAGTGCAACAAGAACGGATGCCTAGATCAGCTGCCAGTAATCCAGGCGAGACATGATGAAAGCTGGAACAAGGGAGGTAGCAGTAGCGATAAAGTGGACAGATATTTAAGAGGTAAAAGGGATCGAGCATGATGATGGGGATGGGAGCAGTTGTCCTGGTGAACTGAGTGGATTGCCAATTTTTCCACCAAGCACAAATGCTGGTGGTAGCCGGGTTTTTTTTGTTGGGGGCGCGGGGGGAGGGGTGGCTAGTTGAGATAAAGAGTTGCTCAGGAGACTACAATTTCTCTCTTAAAGGAGAACGTCTTTGGCTCCACAGGGTGGTATTTCAATTGAACGCTGAACTAGCATTGGGCAGGACTATGGGGCACCGCCCTTCACCTAGTAGGGCCCCCAAATGTCCTTTTTTACACTTCTATCACAGTGATCCATTCCCACTGCGCTAATAGTTTTACTTTACTTCGTATAGAAAAACATAACTCCCTCCCGCCGCCAATCCCAAGAAATATTTGCTTTATCTTTCGAAGTCCAGTACAAAGATCATTTCTCAGGGAAGTCTTTCGGGCCTTTCCCACCCCACGGATCCTTCCATCCATCTCGCCCACTATGCTGTGCGTTCCATACAGCACAGATTGCGCACTCTCAACTTCGCGTCTCCGGGGTCCAGAGCGGGGCCCTTCAAACACTGCGAGCTTCACATTTTCTAATTAGCCACATTTACTGGCGCTGAGAGACAGCATAGCGCCTGACAGCCGCACCTCAGCGTGTGAACCAATTGCCCCCCGGAAGTGACGCGCTGTCAGGGATGACGTGCTTCCGCTCCCGACTGTCCCGCCGCCACAGCGTGACGGGTTTCTCTGGCCTGCCAACTCTGCTGCTCTGGAGGATTCGTGCGTGGTAAGAAGCTGCGCGTGGGGGAGTAAGGTCGTGGGACCCCCCCCTCTTTCGTTCCCTCGGACGCGGCGGGAGGGCGGAGGGAGTGGCAGCTAGGTCCCCGAGGGCCCCCAGCGCCAGGTGGGGCTGAAGCACCGGGCTCCGCGGCGGGACCAGGCCGCCGGTGACGGGACCCGCCTCAGCTGTAGGAGGTTGGCCGCTTGGGCCGGCGCGGGCCAGCCCCACTGGGACCCGTCGGGTCGAATGGATCCGGCCGACCGGGTACTCAGAGCTTCCCCTGTTCCATGTACTCAGGGGAAGGATAACCTTTCTCCTTTTGAACAGCTCCAGTCCCCACTGTGACAGTCACAGGATCTGCAGCGACGAGTGCGCGCGCCTGGTGTAAAGTGGCGTGCACAGCACCACACCTGTTTATTGGCTCCGCCCCGCAGCTTGTGCTGAAGGGATGTAGTGGCAGGAACTGAAGTTTTCCGCACGGGATGCTGCCCTAAAAGAGGGGCGTCTTAATAACTGAAAATTATTTGAAACAGCTGGGCTGGAAGTAGCTTACGCTCTGATTAATAAAAGGAAGACTCGGTATTATCACGTGACTGCAAACACATGTTTTGCTTATCAATCTGACGGAAAGAGTTGTCATGACAGACTTCAGGTCAAAGGACAGGAGTTGTGTATACTTACTAATTTGCTGTGCAAATTATTTGCGATGAAATGGCAGACTAAGCAAGAAGATTGGAAGAAAGTAGACCTGGGACTTAGAGATAGGAAAATAAACCGCTAAGAAAACTGCAGAATTTGGGAAAAGTAACTTCATTTACTATTACTATGTGATTTAATTTTGGAAGTAATTTGGTTTCTTAATGAATTGTTTTCCAGTTTGAAGCAAGTATTTATATCCTTGTGTTTTTTGTTGTTGCTGTTTGTTTTCTTACTGGTGTGGTAGCAAGGGCTAGATTTACATTACAGGCATATCTCTGCAGCATGTTATAGAATTAAATATACAGATATATAAATTAAGTTTAAAAGTGTTTTAATAATTAAAACTGTAACATATGGGTACAGGTTATATAGTGATATAGCATGTATCTTTTTTTTTCATTTTTTTATTTGAGATGGTGACTAACTGGCCATGTTGTCTTAAAGACGGATAAACATCTGATGAAGCCATGACCAGGTGGGCACGAGTTACTACCACACAGAACAAAAGACCCTTCCCTGCAACATCATGGGAGGACATGAAGAAGGGGTCCTTTGAGGGAAAAAGCCAAAACCTACCAAAGAGTAAACAACTTGAAGCCGATAGTCTGTCCCTTAAAAATCATGCACCCCAAGCAAAACACAAAAAGAATAAAAAGAAAAAGGAGTATTTAAATGAAGATGTGAATGGCTTCATGGAATATCTAAGGCAAAACTCACAGATGGTTCGCAATGGGGAGATGATAGCAGCAGACAGTCAGGAAGTCAGGGAAGAAATTGCAGTTGCTTTAAAGAAAGATAGTCGCCGGGAAGGAAGACGATTAAAAAGACAAGCAGCAAAGAAAAATGCAATGGTAAGATTATCACTTCTACTAAAATGTTACTTTGTATGGCTAGAAACTATTATTCATACACTCAGATATGTATTTTAGCAGAGTCTGATTGTGGTTATGTACTAGACTTATACGGAATCTTTTTGAGGGCTAGTAATGACACTAGGACTTTTTTTGAACACCTTCTGTATGCTAGACAATTGATGTACTGATTAATTATCACAACATACAAAGATGGTGGCATTATTTCCATGTTTTGGGTAGAAAACACTGGTGTGCAGCTAGGTTAAGTATCTTGCTGAAAGCCACTTAGCAAGTAGCAGAGGAGAAATTCAAACCCAGGAAAAGGTGTTAATATTTGATTACTTAGAATCATGGTTGGCACTTTATAAGTATATGCGTTATTAAATAAATGTGAACGTAAATGAGCTGCTAACTCTATGTAGTTCAGCCAAAAGAAAAAAAGAAGATATTTAAACCCAGAGTCTGACTTTAAGACCTATGTTCTCACCCCTTCCAGTAGCCCTTTCTCAAACAGCCATTTTTAAAAAAGATCAAAATAAGGGGGAAGGTTAAGTACAACAGGTTAGATATGTGTGGTTCCCATTAGTTGGAAAGGATGTCTCCTTTTATCTTTATCCATGAAAAACTGATTGCACAGGAAGGAGATCTAATAAGAATCATACTGGTTAGTAACAGAGCAGAGTAATAGCAGAGTTAAAACTCCTTGAGACTCTCCCTAGTCATTGCTACCTCCTTCCCCATGTTACACTGAGAGGAGTGCTGGGGGCTACAGGTTTATTTCCGTGGTGCCAAGACCTAGATTTTAAACTGTGTCAGACACAGGAAATGAAATACTTGGTATAATTCTTTCCCTTCTCTAGCAAAGGATTCTTCTAGCAGGATACTACATAAGAATCAGGATTTGTTGCTATTTTACAGTTTTATTTTTTATCAGAATTACTACATGTAGAGCACTGTTTGCACCAGTGTAGATTTGAAATGTTACAGCCTCCATAAATGTGGCTTCTGACTATTTGCAGGATTAGTTTTATGCAGTGTCATATTTAAAGATTCTTTTGTGATAATACTGATAAAATGTTCCTTATGGATAAATTGGGATAGAAAAGATAATCATTTCTATTTGGATCAAGATAGTTTTGTTTAAATTATACAATTTTTAAATATTTTAAAGTCAAGTTAATTTAATGTAAGGATAATGTAAAGATAATTTCATTGACATAGGCGGTGTGGTGAATTGCATACTTTTTGAAAAAGTTTAGTATTGTGACCTTTTAAGAGAAGTTTTATGTTTTTAATTAAGGGGAAGGACATTGTTTTTCCAAAAAATAAAAAAGGAATTCTTTATATTAAAGCGTGTGCTTTAAATAGTATATGGCTTGTTGAGACCCTTCAACTAATTTTCTTGTTTTTCTTTTTAATACCTCAGACTAAGCAGACTAAGCATCAGTTCTATTGTTAATAAGTTGACATCTAGAAATTTACCAGTCCACTCTCTACAATCCCATCTACATTAAATTTAAGGATCATTCAAAAAGTTTATATTTGGTGAAGATTAGGTTTTACAGATAAAACCCCAGTCAGTAAGCTGTCAGGTTACTAGAGACAACTTTGACTTCACCAAGAATACAAGGCTTCTTATGTTGGTGATCCAGTTTTGGGTAGTAACTTTTCCTGCAGTTGTAGAATAAATGAATTCTCTTTGTTTGCACTAGCTCATTTTAAATGTAAAAGTTAATAAAGACTAAAGGGACTCATTCTTTTCCAGTATGTTATTAAACAGGAAAAAAAGAAAATGAGGGCATAGTTGCAAAATATTATTTTGCCTACTGAATTTGCTTTTTAAAAACCTTGTGCTTATTTTGAAAAAAAATTAAATGATGAAATATTTGTTATCCCAAAAATATACCTTTTTCCAGTTTAAATAAAATACTTTAGCTCTCTACCATCTTTGATTATGACTGATATTCTCATTCATTGCAGCAAAAAATATCCTGCAAATTGCTAGGTAGTGTGTAAAGAAACCAAACCATTGTTCAATGTTAGGCTGGAGCCAAATAATTCATCTTAGAATTATACCTTGAAAATGTGCATATATTCTAAAATGAAACATCTATCTATTTATGAATACTAAGGAATATGTATGAAAGATATAAAAATTTAAGTATACATTTTGGTATGAAATATATCTTATGATTCAAATCATAATTTCAATGGAATCACTTGACCCAAATTCATTCAATTATGTGAACTTTAGAAGTGAAAGTATTAATTTTGAGTGATAATTTTTATGGTCATTGTCCATCTCCTCCAGAAAACTCGGTGTTTCTAGGTACAGACATCCCCATTAAAGAAATGAATAGTCCATATTTGCTTAATTCATTTAAGCAATTACCTCCTACAAAGACATTTATAACTTGTGTCTGAGACTGAGAGATTGATGGATTGAGGGTTTTCAAAAGCACTGAAACTCTCTGATGGAAATGACATTTCTTACGGTTTAGGAATATGTGAAACACTTTTTTCTACAGATAAAATACTGAGATTTCAAAAAAAGAACTAGATAACTTTAAAATGAGGAATGTTTTAAAGACATTTTTGATGACTAGAATTAATAAAGCCGGTGTAGTGTTGCAGTGTGGAAACTCACATTTTTGTTTTCCTAGGTATGTTTCCATTGTAGAAAACCTGGCCATGGGATTGCAGATTGCCCAGCTGCACTTGAGAATCAAGAAATGGGCACTGGAATATGTTACCGGTGTGGATCCACAGAGCATGAAATAACCAAGTGCAAGGCTAAAGTAGACCCAGCTTTTGGTATTAATGTATCTTTTTTTCTATCAATTTTTTATTTGGTTAATGGGGAAAGTGGCCAGTAAGTAGCCAACTTGTTTTTTTCATTGTTGACGGGGTTTGTTATGAGTGTGTCACTTAATATTTTGAAATCAAATGAGATTAAACTTTAAATCATGTAAAAACAAATATGTTTTTTAAACACTCTGAGAATACAGTGTTTTAAAATAATATGAATTACATGATGTGTGTGTGTATATATATATATATATATATAAAACTAACTTAACAGGAACTGTTGATTGTTACAGGTGAATTTCCTTTTGCAAAATGTTTTGTTTGTGGGGAAATGGGACATCTGTCCAGATCTTGTCCTGATAATCCCAAAGGACTCTATGCTGATGGTGAGTACTTTTACTCTTATGTCGAAAATGGTGAGTCATCATGCAGTTGTGATTTTAGTTTATACTTAAACTTACTCAAGAATTATTTAAAAACTAAATTTATTTAGTTTTTAAATAAATTCTTGAGTAAGTAGCAAAATCTTGAGAATTTCATTATCTTTATCAAGCACTATTCTATGTACTAGACTTTTTGTGTAATGTAACTTGGTATTATTTTTAATACATCAAATCAGAAAAAACTGACATGTATATTTCAAAATGTCTGTGCTTGCTTCAGCATCATTTGTGAGAGTATATCTACTTTTAAACATAACAGAAGCAAAGGGATAATTTCTCAAACTAGGAGAAGATTTAAAAAAGTGTGAATTTAATCTCAGTCTAGCATACCATTTTGGGTAGAAGGGTTGGTACACACTATTCATATTTGTAGTAACTTTTGTTTTTGAATGTTTTCCTTAGTTAGTTGTCTGGCATGGGAATCAAGTAACTTTCTTAACTTTAGCTCAACTAATGGCTTAAGGTGCCCACAGTAAAGTCTGTGATGTTTAAAGCTTTAAGGAGGAGGTTATCATCTGTTAATGTGAGTCATTTGTTAATGTGATGCTGGTAGCATCAGGTTCTAGAAACCTTGTGTTGTGACTGGGTCCCCTTGCAGAAGTCCAGTGAAAAAGCATAGCTTTGGAGTTAGACCAGTTATAGCCTCAGCACTACCACTCACTAACTGTGGGACTTTGGCCAAGTTAACTTCTCTCTTCTCAGTTTCCTTACCTGTAAAATGGAGATGAGAAAATTGTATTTCATTGATTCTAAAATGCACATTTTGTTCACATTTTAGTATCTCTGAACTCATTGTATCTTACTATTGGGGCGTGTCACATAATTGGAAATTTCTTTTTCCAGAGAGCAATGTAAAATAATGATACATCTTATAATCAGTGGTATCTTAGATTTGATGAATTATGGTATTTTACCTTGAAGAGTTATGAGGATTAAAATACATTATTCAAGTGCCTCTTCTATTTCACTATGGCATCTACAATAGTAAAGAGTCCTGGACCTGGAAGATGCTCAAAAGTGCCTTTCAGTTTTGAACTTAAGAAACAGGTCATATAATATGACTAGCGAGCAAAGATGCCTTTGTATGGTCAGCCAGAATGACTAGATATAAAAAAGTGCAGCAAGGGGAGTAGGTCACATAGAAGTGAGAATTCATCCTATTAGGATCATTTTTCTGAGTGAGTCACTTAACATTATGAGCATGATCATGATAATGCTTGACCGTTAAGCAATAGTGTTCGACCATTCAGTGAAGACTCATTTTAGAAACCAAATGTGTTCTAATTCACAGTCCTGGAATGTTGCTTAAAGAAGGGCAATAGGCATTTTTACTCGAGTTAGGATGCCTGGCAGATAGAAGGTACTGAAACAAAAGTTAATTTCATTCCTTTTGTAATTGCTCACCCCCATCTGACCTGTACAGCAGAGCAGTGGTTCCTGACCCTTTGAGGACCTCATAGCACCTCATGGTTAAGCATTCTGATCATTAAAGAATCTGATTAAAAACTGTGGGCATTCTCCTCAAAAAATGCATCTGCCCACAGATTTTTCAGAGTTCACAAACCCTTCCCTTTCTAACTGTGGTTAAGATCCAGGCTTCTGTGCAGTGGCTCTTGGACACTCCAGAGGACACGTACCTTCCGTCATATCTCAATTCTTTTTCCCACATATGCCCTGAAGGCCAGGGGCAAGAAATGGTGGGTAGGTACAGTTTAGTGCTCTTTGAAGTCAAGAGGAATGGAGAATGGACTTAATAGGAGTAAGTTCCTGGCTCCAGCTACCTTTGCAACTAACAAGGTTGTGAGGACCAAATAAGATATGGAAGTGCTTTGAGACCTTAAAAGCCCTATGTAAGTATTAGAGGTTTTCAATTACTCTGTCCTTTTTATAGGTGGTTGCTGCAGACTTTGTGGCTCTGTGGAACATCTTAAGAAAGATTGCCCCAAAAGTCAGAATTCAGGTGAGATCTCTGGGCCTCCATTTAGAAGGGGTGAGATTAGTATTCCTCTGTGTTTTTGCTGGATTTTGTTATTAATAACTTGTTGATGTACAACTGATTTTAAGGCTGCCTGGTTTCCTACTGCAGTAATGACTTCATCATTTCTTTATCAGCAGTACTAACTGAGCATCAGCTGCTGTTCTCAGGTGGGAAAAAAAATGACCAGTAAGCCCCAGAGGACCCTGATTTTATAAAGCATCTTATTCATAAATATTTTTATTTGCTAACCCATGTATTTAATAATAGAGCCAATTCTGTCACTTGAAGAAAAATATGAGAAAAGTATTTCTCACTAAGAGAAAATAAGAAATTTGAGAATAACTTACAGTATTCTTATGATTGAGTATCCTCATGTATGCTGTGAAACCAAAAGGATTCAGTTAGTTGCAAAAACTGCCGAAAATATTAAAATTGTGTTATCTACACAGCATCTGGCCAGTTATATTTTCTTCCCAGTGAAATACTACCCTCGGTCATCGAAAACTTCATAAATGTTCACCAAACCTAAGGCAGATTTTTTTGGGATGTGGAGACCATTATTACATTAGTTTACCTAGCTTAAAATGATGATAATCCTGAGTGAAAGAAAGCAAGACAGTAGGATAGCCCACTAGTGCTTCTTGGGGAAAAAGCACATTTCTATTTATATCATATAGTCATAGTACCACACAAATAAGTCTGCCCATTCTTACTTCCTACCCCTAGCATTTGAATCTGAAAACCAAGAGTTCTTGTTTACAATCTTGTCTAGAAGAAGATAGTCTTTACTACACTGTAGGCAGTGAGATTGAAATGATGAAGTGGAATTTGAATTCTCCCTCCTGGGAGGATTGCCTCTTCCCAAATGACAAGACTGACAAGCAGATGTTGTATAATTTCACAGGTGGAATCTTGTTCATTTGAAACTGATGCTTCATAAGTCTTGCTGTTTACAGACTCTTGGAATTCATTGACTCTATAATGATGAACTCTGGGAAAGAATGAAAGAGCTTTCTCATCAATTTGTGCATTGCAAAGCAGTTGATGCATTTCCCTAATTGGGATGAGAAATTGCCTGTGGTACTCTGAAATCAAGGGTTATAATCAATTACAGAATTGCTCACTTTCCTTTAGTGATGGAGTCTTCTCTCTTTGTGATTATTCATGTCAAAACTAGTTCCTTTGCTAAACCAATACCAGTCTAGGTGATGTATTTGATGACTGTTTCTCTTACATTCTGACTTTTCTGTGTCTTTACAGATCGAATGGTCACGGTTGGTCGCTGGGCAAAGGGAATGAGTGCGGACTATGAAGACATTTTGGATGTGCCTAAACCACAGAAACCCAAAACAAAGATACCTAAAGTTGTTAATTTTTGATTAGTGCTATCGTTTGTTAGCACCTCATTGTTAAACATTCTGAACTGGGCCTACTTCGTAAGTTGGAGCTGGACCCTCCCTTGGAGTCCTGTATTGTAGATATCAGTATAATCTAGGTGTGGTCAAACCAGTTCCTGAGTTCTGTCCATCAGGGAGCACTACTACAGTTGTTTGGAGAAAATCACTGAAAAAAAGTATAATACGTTCAAAATGGATTTTCTAAAAGAATATATTTTTAACCAACAGAACTTAGGTGTAACTAAGTGGTTATAAACCTGATCGTAACAATCATCTTTTTCTAAAAACAAAATTATGCATTAATATGAACTATCCCTAAACATGGGGTACCTGCTTTGCATTTGGAAATGAATTTTTGTTATATTGTTTTCTTGGCTCAAAGCATCAATTTATTGTTATATTAGAAATTAATTTATAATTGCCACAAAATCTGTATTTTAAAAATATTTAATAAAAACTCACTTGCTATTTACTTATTTTTCTGAATACCTAATTTTGGATTGAATGAGCCATTGTCCATTAATGTCCATGTAACAATCCCTTTGGAAACACAGTCTTTATGAATCCTAGATGAGCTTAATTTTTATTAATTTTTGTTTTAGTTTTGACATAAAGAACAAATTATTGAGGTTAAAATAGAAGAGTATCTCAACTTAACAGCAGCTCTTTCTTTGCCCCTGATTTTCAAGAGAGAAATTCTAGCCAAAATTCAGTTTGTGCTATTTAACCAGAATGATGATGGCACATAACAGATTGTCTGTCAAACTTAATAGCATTTTGTTCACATGTTTTAGATGAGTCAGGATGAGATGCAAGCATCATCATCATCAAAACAGAGTTAGAACACTAATCAGAGACCCATTAGCTTCTTTGTTTGATTTGATGAATACATGCATACTTAATACATATATTTCACAAGGCTTAAGCCTCCCATTGTACTGTATAATGGAATGACTGTTGGATTGTGTGTTTCATTTGGAATTTTACCTGATTGGATACATTTGTAATGAAAGGAAACAGCTGTGATTAGTTACTGATGTTTCAAAAGCAAAATATTTACCAAATAAGAAAAGGAACACTTTTCTGTTTTAATGTCTGTACCTCTGAACATTTCTAATCTTAATAGGAGCTGTTCTTTTTTTTTTTTTCAGTGACAGGAAAACATGAACAGACTATGGCTCAGCATCCCAGAACTTAAGGAGATGAGTGCCATTTAAAAGGAATGGTACAAGTCATGCAGCTGGAAAAGGACAGCAGTGCTGCCCTGGTTATTTAGTCTGAACACACCCAGATTTATTTCACCTGTCCTATCAGGAGCAAAAGGCTCTGGAAAGTCAAAAACCTGTCAGCTGCAAGTTAAGTCTAATGTTTTTTATGTAGTCTTCAATGCAGGGATGTCCGTTTTGTCTTCTTTGGGGTTACTTTGTTTGCATTTTAATGGTCTATAAAGTAGACAGTGAAATCATTGGAAATAAATTGCAGGTGCTGAATGTAACATTGGAAAACTATGTGGACACTTTGTTAAAGAAACTCACCAGAGACAAATTCTGACATCCTGAGAGATTGTGTATTGCTTGATGTTGGTTATTTTCTTAACTAAGAATGCCAAAAGAAGAAGGCACACATTTACTTTATTCATTATATATTTTCCAAGGACCTACTATGTTCCTGGTACTCTTTCAGGCACTTGAGATTGTGGCAGTGGATAAGACAAACAAGGCCATATGCATTCTGCTGGGGCTGAAGAATGGAGAGGAGACTTAGGAACAAAAAATACATATCAGAAATATCAGTAAAAATAATATCAGAGAGGGATATTTTATACATTTTATAAATATTTTGTTGAATCCCCTAAGACTTAGTGGTTAGCACTCTTTTCTTCCTTTAGTCCTTTGGAAATGTCATCTCTCTTTACAAGCTTATCTTTCACTTTTCCGTGGCTGACTCCTAAATCTCCATCTTGCCCTAAAATCCCTGGTTTCGGTTCTGTCTTCTCACCTGCTTGCTGGACATTCTTACTTGGATGTTACACTAACACCTCAAACTCATAATAGCTTTAAATCTCATCACTTCCCCTGAGGGAAAAAATGGGCTAATTCCCTTTGTCTCCATTTTATTCAGTACAATTATATTCCAAGCCTGTAGGCTCGCATCTCAAGTGACGCTTTTCTTGACATTCTCCCCACCACACCCCAGAGTCAACCCTCTCTTACTTCGTTCAGGCGTCTGCTTATAATCTGCCTAATAGAGAGTCTTTTATGACCAGCCTTATAGGAAATAGCTTTTTCCTCATCCCAATAACTTTTCATTCTCTTGCTGTCTAAATTTTCTCCATAATTTATGTCCCTACATAACACTATTTGTCCCCTCTCCACCGGGTTATAGGTTACATGAGGGCAGGAATTTTGTCTTACTCATTATCCTCAGAAGTGCTTGGTGCATACAGAGCATTCACACTGTTGAATGAATGAGTGAATTAAATGAATATGTGATAGAATTAACACACAGATGATACAAGAGGCTGGGTAGCTACTTCAGATTGGATAATCAGGGGAAGCCCTCTGAGAGGAAGACTTTTAAGCTGAAATCTGGATGACAAGAAGAAATCTGTTGTGAAGATAATGAGGAAGAGCGTTTAGGGAGAGAAAATAGTCAAAGCCATGAGCTTGCCATATTTGAGGGGCAGAAGGAAGATGTGATCTTTTTGACTGGCTTCCTTCACTTAGCATGTTTTCAAGGTTCATTTGTAATGTTACATTGTATAGTACACAGGGAGGTATTAGGGAGAAAGCCTTGGATATCTTGATGTGAGGTAATAAGCAAATGCAATGATACTGAGGAAGGAGCCTGCCTGGTATAGTTGGAAAACAGCAAAGAGGCGAATATGGTTGGAGAAGAGAGGGATAAACTAGTAGAAGATCAGAGAGTTAACAGGGGTCCTATCTTACAGCCTCTACCAGTTTCTGCCACATAAAAACCACAAACTCTCAGAAGCATACACGAATAAGCGGTTATTTAGCTCATGCCTATGAGTCAGATCTAGACTGGGCTTATCTGGACAGTTCTGCTCATCTCATTTGGGCTTGCTCACATCCATAAGAAGTTTGGTTTGGGGTCAGCTGATCTAAGCTAGACTCAGATGAAGAAGCTCTATTGCATGTGTCTCTCTTCCTTTTCCTGGGACCAGCAGCCTAGCCCTGACATGTTTTTCTCAGGACAATGGCAGAGATGTAAGAGGGCAGGTCCACTTGCAAAACCATTTTCAAGCCTTTGGTTGCATCATGTCTGTTGATGAGTCACACAATCGAGCTCAGAGATAAGAGGTAGAATAGCGCGCTCCATTCGTGGAGGTGGGGATGGTGGTGAGGGAGTGAATACTTCTGAAAAATAATCCAACGTACCACAACATACCCCAGACCATTATAAAGCTTTGGCTTTCACTCTGTGATATGCAAAATTTTTCACATGTTTGGGGAGAAATGTGACATGATCTGATTGCCGAGTTGAGAGCAGAGTGAAGGGAGGAGTAAGGATAAAAGCAGGTTATAATTCAGGTGAGAGAAGATGGTGTGAATGAGGGTTGTTGTGGTGGAGTTGTTAGAAGGGGTCAGGTTCTGATTATGTTGATATCTTTAACATAGAGCTAATAAGATTTCCTGAAGGAAGGAGAATTTATGGAGGGAAAGGTGGCAGAATTAAGAGATCTATTTTGGAAATGTGGACTTTGAGATGACGATTATCTTAGTGGAAATGTCAGATAAGTAGTTAGATATAAAAGTGTGGAGTTCAGGAGAGTTTAGGGCTTGAGACACAGATTTGGGAGTTATTGGCAAGTAGATGTCTTTTAAAACCCAGAGGCTGGGTGGACTCACTGAGGAATGGAGATAGAGGAGAAGAGGCCAAGAACAGAGCCCTGGGTAGTCTAATATTTAGAGGTCTGGTGGAGGAGGAAGAACTTCGAGAGGATTTAAAAGTGTGACTGGTCACACAGGAGGAAATCCAAGAGTGTGACATCATGGAAGCCAAGTGGAGACAGTGCTGCAAAAAGAAGGAACTAGTCAACTTTGTTAATGCTGCTCAGAGGCTAAATAAGCTAAGAACAGGTCCATTAGTGTGGCAATGAGAGGTCTTTGTGGAGTAACAGAGGGAGAAGTACAGTTCGGTAAATGAAATAAGGATATGAAGACCACATTTATAGATAATTGGAGTAGAGATGGTGGCCTTTAGGAAACTGGATCAGGTGAAGTGTTGTTTTGCTTTGTTTTGATTTATTTTAAGATAAGAGATAATAGTGGCTATGAAAATAATCCAGGAAAGACTCCTGAAGTAGAGAAAAAAAGAGAATTGGAGGAGGGAAGCCTCGGAGAAGGTTAGAGAAATGGTTCTTTGCTAGGGTAGAGATGTTTAATTCATTGTGTTAGGAGGGATGGCAAAGATGTGGAATGTACATAGATGGGGAGATGAGACAACTTCTGCCTAATGGTTTATATTTTCCTCGAAGTATTTTCTAAATTTCATTAACTGAGAAAGGGTAAGAGACATGAGAAACTTGAAGGAAGAGAAGGCAGTGTGAAATAGCAAACATATAGGAAATGTAGTAGTATTATCAGAGCCCTTTTGAAATCTGTGGTCATAAATTTCAGGTGAGACCCATCCACAATTTTCAGATGCTTAGTGCAGGGGTGAGGTATTACAAATACTTTAACCACAGTTTTGAGTTTGCCAGACAAGTAGAATGAAAGGAAAAGGTACAGGTGTTTTCCAGGGTGTGATATTAATGATAGACCATGGAATCTAAGCCAGATGAAGAAAGAAGGGAGGACATGGAGAGGGATAATGAGCTATGGAAATGATCGAAATATTAATTTCGAATCTATTTTCAGATGTCCCTAAAAATGTCACAAAATGAGGAAGGGAAAGATGGCATCAGATGTGTAATTTTTATATGGTACTTTATACCTTCAAGTACACTGAGAAAGACATTTTATAATATTTCTTTGACTTTTGAATCTGGAGGTGGGTTACTATCAAGAACTGAAGGGTCTGAGGTTCTTAATACACTAGTCTGTTACTGTTTCATGGATGTCGACAAGGCATGAGAATCCTGGTTCAGAGACAAAAGATAGTATTCATGGCACAGCAAACACCGTGAGTATCAACTTATTTCTGTTGCTTCCCTTTTTCCCTTAGTCCCCACAGGGTGACATGATGGGCCCAGATGGATGCTATAGACATAGCCGGTTTGTGTCACAGCTGAGGAACAAGTTGCAAACGCTGTAGCACAGAGCAAACAAGCCAGCCTTCCTACGCCCCAGAGAGTGAGCCATTACACTGAAGTCAAGCTGTGGTCACCTTGACCTACTTAATTGCCTATGGGACTAGCATTTGCCTGTGGATAAATAAGTCTTGCAGTTTGGCCCACTCAGCAATAATATGCAGGACCCCTCTGGGCCCATGGTGAACTGTCTGTCCCAGTAGTTACACTACCTTCAAATGGGTAAAATGAGTCATGAACAAGGTTCGTAGTTTACATTTCAATAATTTATTCTAAACATAAAACATTCCTTAACATACACATTTTCAACATATATTTTAAAAACTACTCCTATAAATATACCAATAAAAATTTCCAAGGTTGTCTCTGAAATGTGCAATAAGAAATACGAACAAAACCATGTGATGGTATATATAAAAATACTCTGGATTTCTCTAGGTTTAATTAAAATTGTTCATTATTTCCTAGAGGTGTTAGACCATAACGGTAAACTATATTCTAAACTGTATAGATCAATTTTTACATTTTTTTCCTCTAGAATTCTTTAAAAATATGATAGAAAAACTGAATATAAATCAGAAACTCAGTTGCATTAAAACCAGGAAGAATTAATAGGGAAGAACTTCCTTTCTTAATCAAAAAGCTTTCAGTTCTGTTAGACGCACTTGAAAACCCTTACTATCAAGAAAGGTATGAAATCTTTAGTGTTCCTGGAGGATATTTTGACACTCCAAAGGAGAAAATAAGCATGACTACATTTTTATGCTCCCTCTGTCCTTAGTCTCCAGCGGCTTGAGGGTGAGTGCTGATGAACGAGCTTTGCTGCTTTTCCTTGGTTCAGGCATGTTTGCTTAAAGTCAGGGCACCAGAGAAATCCAGAAAAGGCTGTCGTTAATTCATCTGTCTTTAATTACCTCTTTATTCCAGCCTCTCCAGCGTCTGCTTTTCCTGGAATGTGCCAGAAACACATTCCCATCTCAAAGGCTGTGCCTGGGCTAGTTCTTCTGCAGGAAACATGCTATCTCCAGAGATCCTCATGGTTCAGTCCCTCTCTGCCTTCAGGTTTTCACTGAAATATCCCTCAATGGGGCCTACTCTGACCACCCTATCCACCAGGCCATCAATAACCAAAAGCCCGAATCCTGGATGTATATATTGCTACATTCGTTATACAGAATATTTACTATCTTTCAGTGTGAACTCCCCCCCACACCTTCTTATTGTTTGACAAGTCATGTTTCATGGCCAGAAAAATGTTATTAAATTTTATGTCTTTAACTTGCAGTTCCCTTAAGGAGTAGATGTGAAGCTTCACACTTCTGACCCCTGGTCCACATGCCTGCAATTCCCAGGCATGAGGGCAACTCCTGGAACTCCTCACAAGGCCCCTCCAGCCCTGGCCCAGCTGGAGTGTGGGCGGCCGAGGTAAGGAGTGGGGGGGTGGGGCATCCTGCAAAGTCAGCGGGGCTGAGGGACCCCGGTCTCTGCACTGAGCCATAGCACTGGCCTCCCAGCCCTGGGAAGGGGGGCCCAGAAGCAGCAGAAGCATTTTCCTGCTGCTTCTGGCAAGTGGCCACCCTATTTAAAATATGAACAACTACCTCCAACACCTCCCCAGCACTCACATCCTTTACCCTGCTTTATTTTTCCATTTAACACTTATCTCCTAAATATTCTATTTATTTATCAATATTTTATTATGATGTTATCAGTATGCTTCTGTTCCTTGCTGAACCCACAGTGCCTAAAAGTGTCTAACACAAAGTAGGTTCTTAATAAATACTTATTGAATGAGTGAAAGAGCAATCAAATACATTTCCATTAAAAAAGGAAATGTAGGGCTTCCTTGGTGGCGCAGTGGTTAAGAATCCGCCTTCCAATGCAGGGGACACAGGTTCGATCCCTGGTCCGGGAAGATGCCACATGCTGTGGAACAACAGAGTTGTGCACCACAACTACTGAGCCTGCGCTCTAGAGCCCACAAGCCACAACCACTGAAGCCCCTGCACCTAGAGCCCGTGCTCCACAACAAGAGAAGCCACTGCAATGAGAAGCCTGCGCACCATAACGAAGAGTAGCCCCTGCTGTCCGCAACTAGAGAAAAGCCCTCATGCAGCAACGAAGACCCAACACAGCCAAAAATAAATAAATAAAATAAATAAATTTATAAAAAAAGAAAAAAAAAAGGAAATGTAAACCTAAGGGCTGTTGTTGAATTTTGCAATAGGAATGCCCTAGTCAGTTGTGTCATGGTTTGAGGCACAGATTTTAAACTTTTTGAGGTGCCCTATGTAGAGCCTGAATGCATTGCTATCTTTTCCAGTGTCATGCCCTTTTAAAGTCTCTTTAGTCCAGTAGTCTGAAAGTGAGCACTTCAAATTAGGCCATGAAGACCACGTGACTGATAATATTGAAGTGGGGCTAGTGTGGCTGATGTTCAAATTTTATTTAAGTTTGATTAATGTAAATGGTCACATGTGGCTAGTGCCTACCATATTGGACAGTGCTTGACTATGCCTGTGTTATAAGTTAGAGTGGGCAATATCTTTATGTCTAAAAGTGATCCAGCCAAAGTTACTCTATTCCTTCAACCTCACAATGTTTCTGTTACTGTTCAGGAGAAAGATTCAAAAAATAAATAAATAAATTCAGAGGTGTAGGAGAGGCAGCAGTTAGAAGTGTTTCAATTGTAGGAGAGGGCTGAAATTTTAGCATGCAAAACTCTAGTGTACTGTAACCCTCTTTATTGCTCCTTTTTTTCACCTTTTTAAAATCTAAAAATATTCTCACAAATCTTTCTACTTTTGTAATGTATAAGCATGTTTTAATCGACATATCCATTCTTCTTATTGTATATAAATGTTAATTCATAAAATTGGGACACAGTCCAAAGTTCATATAAATAACCTGCTGGCACAGATTAATAAAAATAATTACAACCAAATTTGGACAGAAGTAAAGATTTGACAGACTAAAGCAGGATGTAACTAATCTCTTAAGTGCTTTAAACACTTAACGGAGAAGTCCTTTAACTTTTAGAAGTTGTCCTGTAGAGGAGGCTAACTTGACGTATGCTGGTTTGTCTTATGAGTTAAGACAAATCACAGACAGAGTAAAATAATAAATGTTAAAGCCTAGGGGGACTTCCTTGGTGGTGCCGTGGTTAAGAATCCGCCTGCCAATGCAGGGGACACGGGTTTGATCCCTTGTCCGGGAAGATCCCACGTGCCGCAGAGCAACTAAGCCCATGCACCACAACTACTGAGCCCACGTACAACTACTGAAGCCCACGCACCCTGGATCCCGTGCTCCACAACAAGAGAAGCCACCACGGTGAGATACCTGTGTACCGCAATGAAGAGTAGCGCCTGCTCGCCGCAACTAGAGAAATCCCATGCACAGCAACAAAGACCCAACACAGACAAAAATAAAATAATTTTTTTTAAAAAGTCTAGGGAATAAAGTTCTAATGTAATGATTATTAAAGTAGAGCTCAGTTAATGCTTTCTCTACAATATCACATTTTGCAGGTACTTTGTGAGTGTAGATAGAGCAATAGATACTAAATTGGTCAGCTAACTTGATATATGTTAAATGACACTAGGGAAGTAGTTCCTATTACTAAAATTGATTGGATTCCATTATGTTTTAATGTCTTCCTAATTTAAAGCTCTAAAACGTAATACATCTTGTCAGATGCTCTTGACATACAGATACCTGCTGTACATGGAACAACCCCATACTATTAATCAACTAGCCAACTTATCATTTCTGATTTTATAAAATTTTGTAAACTTTCAAACAAAACATGTAGCCTAAAAATGTTTCGATTATTTTAACCTAACTTCCACCATTTTACAGAACACACAATATTGCATGTGGGAATTTTCCATTGCCTGTGCCCCTGGAAGGGAGCAAAGCCACGGGTGATCTAAAACAGAGTTTTAAAGCTCTTTTAATGTTAACCCAAATCACTGGTATTGGACTTGGGATGCATTTTGTTTTTTAACCTCTTCATAACTGCATTTTGCTTAGACTGATATTAAATTATTTGTGGCCCAGAAGCTTGTCAAGTGTCAGAGCTAAGGGTGCTTGAAATTGAAAGTGGAAAATAAAATGACAGATAATTTAAAGTTTATCATTTAAAATATGCATATCAACCCATCATCAGTAGTGTTCTCTATGAATTGTATACAGGAGGCTGCTGTCTCTTCAATGGATTTTGACCAGCCACCAAGATTTCCAGCAAAGTAAGGAAGGATGCTAGCAGAAATCTGGTTAAAGTAAGATACCTGTTTCAAAAAACAAAGCAAAACAAAACAATATTTTAATTTCTTACTGACTTGGAGCTTTTTCAAGCAGGGATCTCAATCTTGTTGGTGTAGGGGAGGCTATGACCCTAATCTTTTGGGAATGGATCTGAAAGGATGACCTTAGGATTCCCTGGTGGGTGTGGGTGGACACATTGCAGAATTAGAGTTAATTAGTAAATCCAGGTAAAAGGTTCCTCTGTATCTGTAGGAACAAATTAATCTGCAGATGTTTCATCAAACTTACGGTACATGAACTGCTGTCAATAGCACGGATGAGAAATCCAGCACTTATGATTTCACTTCTGCTGTACTGTGGAGAAGGTGGGACTGATGGCAGAATAACTGACCTCACTGCCACCGTGTAAGTGTGACTGAAAGATAAAAGGACATTTTCAAAGTTCTTGAGAGAAACAAAGAATAGTTGTTAGAAAATAAATTCCTACAGTTAATGCAACTTGTTTATATAGTAGAAGTAAAACTATAGACACCCAGATCTTTTAGATGAGTGGTATACATAGGAAAACATTCTCTATGGATACATTCAAGTATAGCAAATAATAATAAGGGCCATAGGTGTTTTCTGCCTAAGAATTACATATACTTTGTATAACTCCGCAAAGCTGCAGTCAACCTCCAAACTGTTTTTTTTTTGGTGCCCTAATGGGTTGTAATTTCAGTCTCTTCTTTTTTTAATGAAAAATAATACCATTGTTTTAAAGAACCTTCAAACAATAGAGAACCCTATACATTAGAAAATAGAAGTCATCCTTCAGTCCACCATAAGCACAATACATGCTTATCCTAGAGATGACCACGTTATATTGTGATCCTCCAGATCTTTTTATAAATATATAACATTTATGTAAGCAAATGGACGTATGTAGATTTTTACATAAATATAATCATTTTACAAATATTGGTCTATAATTTGATTTTTCACCTAATGGTAAAACTTTGGAGGTGTTTCTGTATCAATGCCTCTGTGACTACTTCATCCTTTTTAATGCTGGTATAGTGCTCTGTAGTATGGTTCTACCATAATTAATAAGATGGAGCTTCAGTTTATTTCTAATATCTTTTGCCATAGTAAATGATACTACACTGAACATCCATGTGCATTAATCCCACACGGGAGGGATTATTTCTATAGGCCAGCTTTGACATCAGAAATAATGCTGGCTAGTTCCAGGGGTAGACCATAACTGCCCTGGCAGCTTCCACTTCTTGTCCCTTTGAACACCTGCTCTTGGGACCCTTCCCCTTAGAACCTAGACACTATTCTCTGAGAAGCCCAATGCCCATGGAGAAGCCATGAACAGACACTCTAATTGACAGCCAGCCATTTTGGGTGTCTAGCACAGTTGAGTCTTTGTAAATTCTGAACCAAAACCAATTCCTGGTGTTTTATTTGGCTTTCACTGCATTTTTACAATAATGGAATATTTTGAAGGTTTGCTAAATATCCGTTTTACATCTGCATAGAGCAAAAGGAAAGGGAACTGCTTTACGAGTCTCACAGATGCTTTGCACATGGCTGGCACTTAATAGATAATTGTTTCTTTCTGGTTTTTGTTTTTTAATGATAACTAAAGCCTCATCTAGAAAAAATTCACATGAACATCATTCAAGACCAGAAATGCTTATTCCATTGACTTCCTTGTTTTCATATCAACTTTTTCTTTCTACTCTATATTATAAGACATTGCTATAACACTTGAATTACATATACTCACCCATCTTTGAGAGGCCTTCTTCGTGAAACAAGTACTACCAAGTCTTTGGGTTTGTCATCATTCACCACAGGACAAGTGATATAATATATCTGATCATCTTCACTTACCCAGTCTATGACTTCACAGGACCTATGTAAATAGAACAGTGACAGAAAGTGTACATTTTACTACCTGGTAGAATAAGGCATTCGTTTTGTTTGTTTGCGTAACTTCATTATTGGTGTCCATATTCACCCTTCTGCTCACATAACCATCCCCCCAAAGCCAGCATCATTTCTTAAAGTCTGTTTTTAGAGTTGTTTGGCCAGAAGGAATAATTCTGCATGTGGTGAAAAGAATGCTGGCCATCTGACTCTAAGGTCACTGCCCTCAACACTGAAGAGAAAGGCACTTTTCTTTTTTCCACAAAATTATTTTTCTCTAGGATCAAGTAATATTTTGAAGACTAGTGAATTATATAGACAATCCAGTGACTCTGAGGTAAAGGAATATGGTATATTGGGAAAGAGAACTAAGCTTGGAATCAAGCAACTTGCCTTTGAGTCTCAGATTGCTTAGTAGCTATGTTATGTTAGGCAAGTCACTTTTTTTTCATCTATAAAATGTAGATAATAGTACCTATGGGATTATTGTGAGGATCAAGTGAAAACACCTGGCACAGTACCTGAATCATGATAGATGCACCAAAATAGTAAGTGGAATTAGAATTCATTCATTCAAGTTCAGTTAGGCTAGATGTCAGGTGATATAGAAAATAATGGGAGATACATTTGAAAAAAGCAGCAAGTTTAGGCATTATTCTTGCTAAAATCTTTGTACTTATAGAGTTATCTACACAGATCTACGCAAGAAAATCGTCAAGTGTTTCCTCTTCTCTCCGAATGTTTATTATTGTAACATTAACCAGGATGTATCATTCTGGCATCTATGCAAATGTAACACATGAGCCCAGAGATGTTTCACTTTAATGGTGTTAAATTGTCTATTACATGCTGTTAATCACAGTGAGATTTGGACATTTAAAAGATGAAACTCTACTTCATCCAAATTAGGAAGTAAATGGTAATGCTGAATATAATAGGTATAATCTTACTAATCCTTTCCTTCAAGCAAGGTGTCCATGAGGCCTGAGCCCTGCAGCCCAGGAGCTTGGATTCCTTGAAGAAGGGGGTGTTACCCTGACAGTGCAGTTGACAAGATGCCCAGCTCTGCATTCCAGCAAAGGAGGGAGAGTGGAGAAGATTGGATTAGGGATGTGGGAGACAACGAGTAACACAAGAGATGTAGGCTGACAGGAGTGGGCCCTGATCATACATGGAGAGCAGGAAGGAATGTACTCACAGAGCTGCTTCTCCCAGCTTCTCACCAGGGAGTGCTGCTTCACAGAAAAGGAGGGGACTACCAAATAAAGATCAAGAGTGGGAAGTTGGAGGGACTATTTGATAATCACTTCCTCAAGAGCAATGAGACTGTGTATTAAAGTACAAGAGTGTGGAATTCAGAGCCTGACAGACCTGGGTTCCAATTCAGGTTCCATTGCTTTACTGCCTGTGTAATGTTGGCAAGTCTTGGGATCTCTCTCTTGTTAAATAGGAATAATATCAACTTTGAAGAGTTATTGATAGGAGTACAATAGATGTGGGTAAAGCATGTCAACTCAATATAGATGAAAAATAGATGATTATAATAATTTTTGTGTCTCTCAGTAGCACCTGATGCAGTTTTCCATGCAGAGCAAACTTTAGCAAATACTGTTTAATCAAACAATAGGTCATACATTGGGCAATGGAGATACACTGCAATGTAGAGGTTATCTTTTACATGATGTCAGGATTGAATAAGAAAATATTTAAAATTTATTCTTACATGTAATGGGGGTCCCACAAAGGTCGCTTGGTAAAGTCAGACAAGAGATGATAAGCCAAGTGTGCTGGTCTTTCCACATGCTTTTCAACACAAACAGATAAAATATTGTGTTCTTCCAGAGTATATATTTTTATCTAAAAGAAAATAACAAGAAAAAACTTACAAAAGAAAATTAGGTGTTTTTACATTAAAACCACAGCATATATACGTAGTCATAGGCGGATTGCACTAGCTAAGGCATCTTGGCACCTGGGTAATAATGAAGCCAAATGATGGCAAGTTCACTTTAAATACTTGGATGTCTAGAGCACAGACCAGGATGCTATGCCCCTGTGTCATCTAAATAATATGTGACTTGAGGGTGGTTTATTATTGTGCAATAGTTTTTCTCATGAAAAATTAAGAACATAAGCCTTTCTTTCTTTATCCCTTTGTGGTATTTCCCTGCCTCTATCCAGGAACAGCAGAAATTATAACCAGACTGCTGGGCAAGTCAGTGCTTCATGTCCCCCTAAGACCTTGGAGCCAAGGCTGCAGCCTAACGTACTTTCTCGGGATGTCAGGCATGCCTTCACGTGGGCTGAGGGAGCCCAGGGAGTAAGTCAACGCCTCTAGAGCCAACTCAGCCTCTCAACAGGGCCGCTGAAGCGTTTCTTCAGCACAAAGAATTCTTTCATTTGTGAATCACAAGAGCTCATCTTTCAAGGCGGCCAATTCCTGGGTTTCTAGTGCTTATTATTCCTTAGATAAGAGGAGGCTTGTTGTGGGGATCCATTTGATGTATACTTAAACATTCATGTATCCCTTGTTACTCTGAACTTTCCTTCTACTCTGCTTTGGCCAGTAATCAGAGATACATGTTCAGCTAAGAGCATATTTCTATCCTGCCCATTTTCTCCATCTCTTTCAGGGTGCTTTGAAGACAGTGTTGAAATTTGCCATCGTATAATCATTCCCATGGCAACAAGCTGTGAGAAGACAAACAAACATAGGGTTAAGACTTCACTGCAGGAATCAAGCAGATGGAAAAATCAGGCTGTGAGGGAGAAAACCTTTATTTAAACATAAATATCTTTAGGAAGAGAATGAAGAAATGAGAAACTGACTAAAAGCAGCTTAGAAAGGTAAGAAGTGACTATTTGCTTATGCTTTTACCTCTCTAATTGACCTCAGTGCGAAGCCTGTCTTTAAATCGAGCCTGCAAAGGAGGACATGATGTAGGCTGTGGGCACTTATCAAAGAGAAAGAAAACCATGAATTCAGTAGTTGGTGGCTGAGACTCACCCCAGCATAGACATGCCTACCTTTGCCCCCCATACAGCAGAAGTCGAAGCAGGTTCATTGGTGTAAATCCAGAGGGAAGTCACCTTATCAAAGCCTGGTGTCCATGTGGCTCTTAGCCAGCCTGTTGGGGCTCTGCAGTCTCAGAGGAGGCAAGGGCAGGGGGCCAGAGTGAATCCCATCACCTCAGTCAGATTCTGGCCATGGGGCAACCATGGTTAACCTTGGTGGAACCAGGGTGGAGTAGGATGTAACACTGGACTGAGCATTTTTTAAGGGTTGAATTGTGTGTCCCCCGCCCCCCAATTCATATATTAAAGTCCTAACCCCCAGTAGCTCAGAATGTGACCTTATTTGGAAATAGGGTCATTGCAGGTGTAATAAGTTAAGATGAGGTTATACTGCAGTAGAATGGGCCCCTAACCCAATATGACTGGTGTCCTTATAAAAAGGGGCAATGTGGACACGTAAACATACACACACGCACACACACTGGGAGAATCCCATATGAAGGTGAAGGCAGAGGTCAGGTGGTGCATCTACAATCCAAGGAATGCCAAAGATTGCCAGCAAAGCACCGGAAGTTAGGGGAAAGACCTGGAATAGATTCTCGCTCACTCCCTCAGAAGGAACCAACACTGCCAACACCTTGATCTCAGACTTCCAGCTTCCAAAACTGCAAGGCACCCAGTTTGTGGTACTCTTAGGGCAGCCCTAGGAAACTATCACAGCACTTTTCCAGGTTGCAGATACATGCTGCTGCTTCCTATGTTGGAACCAAAACAAACTTCACGCTAAGTAGCCATCATTAAATTCTGCCCTTATAAAACTCACTTGACTTATCCAGTGCCAAGTGCAGTATTGGATGAGTGGATGATATTTTGATCCTTTCCCCAAAGTTAAAAGTAGCAGACAATCAGAGTTAATGACATTGATGCAGACACAGCAGACAAGGAAAGGCAGCGGTTGTTGTTGGTTCTCTTTAAACCGTACTATTTTAGGAAAGCCAACTTTGGCTTAGTGTAAAAATTCTCCAAGACCAACTCTCCAAGAAAACAAGTTCCCTTTCATGCTTGGAAGAAGACAGGTTAAATTCCATTTATCATCTCAAATGTTTTATCATTTGGTGCCTGGAGAATTTTAGTCTATGAAATGAAGCTTATAGTAGGCCCAAAATCTGCTGGAGCTTGTTAACATTTTACTAATGATATATTGTTTCATTCTAATAAGATTCTGTTTAATGGGTTTGGATCTTATACAAATAGCACAAGAGGAAATAACTCAAAGTTTTAGAATTTTATACTATCTGTTGACAAATATGTTATTGATACTATATTGCGGAAAGGAGGACAAAACTCATTTTTACAGAGTCATGGGGACAGGGGTAGAGTCCTTGGAGGTAGGTTACCCCTGGGCAAAGGGGGAGGTGGAGCTCTGGGACCAGCCCCAGCTTCAATGAGAATAGCTCTTCTTTGGTCTGTTTCCTGTGGGTTTTGTCCTGTGTGAAGGTTTTCACATGATCCTTGCCATTCTGGCTTCCAGTACACTCTCAGCTACTCCCTAAATAAAAAGCTACTCCTGTCAGGTCAATCTCTTACCCATGCCAATTCCAACCAGGAAGGTTTGGCTCAAAGCTACTCACTGCCTAGAAAGCACCCTTTACCCCTCCAGCAATTTACCCTTACACTATCTTCAAGGAGGAAAGAATCAACTCCTCTCCAAAGTTGTCTCTAAACAACTGTCTTCCCTGACTTTGAATTGCCTAAGAGCTGACCTTTGCGGTTTAAATACTACAATCTCTCACTTGTTTATAAACTACCTTAAAGTTATCCTTCAGCTATGATATGTATATATGTGATGCTTTCAAGATAGACTATAAGCTCCTTTAAGATGGGTGTTCATCTTTTGCTCCTTGTATTACTGGTATTATTAATTCCAACACTATACATTGAAAATGAAATATGGGTTAAAACAGTAAGTACTGCCCAATTTCGTTACAAATACTAGAAATTTTAGAATTTTGCCATCTATCAAAATTTATATCAAAATGAGTATAGATTTTTATAACCCAAAATAAATATAATTCTTAACAGGCTGTTTTGTTGTAAGAATTTATTCAGCTAAAAGGTGACAGAAAAAAATGTGAGCTGTATTTTTAAATTAAAAGCATATAAAACCACATAAAAGCTTTAAAAAGTGGGAGAGAAAAGGGGGATAACTCAGAAAGAAAAAATTAGATTTTTATTATAAATACAATCTAAAAAAAAAGGAGGGCTTCAAATTCAACAGAGATAACATAAGAATGTTTAATTATACAGTGTTCTCTAATAAGTATCTGTACAAAACTTAAGAATTAATTATTGATGGCTCTCCTTAGACACTAGCAAATATACGTTTATTTGTTTAGATTGGTTTCTGGCACCAAACTCTTTAAGAATTGAAATTTTAATGACTTCACTAAATATGTTCTCGTCCTTCATTCCAGACATGAGTTTGTCCTTTGCTATGCTGCTCATGAATGCTCGGATGCCAGCAATGATGCAAGAAACAGATTTCATATTAGTAAAAGAAAACAGTCTTGAAGCAGCTTTGATGAGGGATAAAGAGAAGCAAGTAACTTAGTTATGTTAAACCTGTATTTCTGCATCACTGAGCCAAACACACAGATGGAAACCTAACTGGATCCAAAGAAGGTAAGGAAGACGCTGAAAGGATTCAGAATTGAGCACCAAGATATAATAAAAGCAAACAACAAAAGCCAAAACACGCAGAGGAGGTCAAAGACAGAGCTGAAAACAATAAGTGAAGTAACTGAATTTGCTTTGATTTCAGGGTAAGTGACCATATAACTTATTATCCAAAGTGGAACACTTAGGCACTGTTAATAATTATGATGGGAAAACCAGGACTGTCCCAGGAAAACCAGAACATATGGTAATCATATTTTAGAGGCTACTGTTTCATTGATGATGAAAAACAGTACACACTGAAATGTGAGCATAGACAAAATGTCAGCATTATTGAGCATCTCCTGAATGCCAGGCAGTGCTGTGTTCTGGGACTATAGTCATGAACAAAATGGTCCTTAAGGAGCTTATAATCTGTTTAGTGTGGACATCAGCCTCAAAGGGTCTCCTGATATACCTTTGAAATTAGATAAAATTAAAATCCAAATGATATACATTAATTTAAATTTGATGACATGCAAAACATTGTAAAAGGTGCTGAGAAGAAAGATGTCAAGACAAGGCTTCTTTCTTAAGATGTTTATAATCTAGGGAAAAAGACCATATGTAAAAAGTTAAATTACTATGAAAGACAAATACTAACTCAACATAGCTGTGGGAGAAATGTTATGAGATAATGCATAATTAATTGACAAGTTAATCATAAAGAAGTAATTGTTAAAGGAATTCCTAGAGGGATAAGTTCCTTCTGTCAGGAGTGATTGGCTTTATGGAAAAGCATTTGTCCTGGGTCATGAAGACCAGGTAGGACTGGGGTAGATAGGAGAAGGAGAGAGAGGTGGAACATGAGAACTAAGCTCAGAGGTAGGAATGTGTAGGGCGATTTGAAGGACCCTAGATCAGCCAATGTGGAGGAGTATAGACAGGGCTGGAAAGATACTTGACTCTTAAAAAAATTTCCCTCAAAGATTTTTTTACCTTTTAAAAAATTGAAATACAGTTTATTTACAATATTATATTAGTTTCAGGTGTATAACATAGTGATTTAATATTTTTATAGCTTATACTCCTATATATATGAATATATATGCGACTATATATGAATCTATGTAGATGTACATATCTATATTTATACATTAGATATATACCCAGTAGTAGAATTGCTGGGTCATATGGTTGTTCTATTTTTAGTTTTTTGAGGTACCTCCATACTGTTTTCCAAGTGGCTGTACCAGTCTACATTCCCACAAACAGTGTACTAGGGTTCCCTTTTCTCCACTTCTTCACCAATATTTGTTATTTGTGGTCTTTTTGTTGATAGCCATTCTGACAGGTATAAGGTGATACCTCATTGTGGTTTTAATTTGTATTTCTCTGATGATTAGGACTGTTGAGCATCTTTTCATGTGCCTGTTAGCCATCTGTATGTCTTTGGAAAAATATCTATTCAGGTCTTCTGCCCATTTTTTAATCAGGTTGTTTATTTTTTTTGATATTGAGTTGTATGAGCTGTTTATATGTATGAGCTGTTTATATGTATGAGTTGTATGAACTGTTTATATGGCCCCTTATTGGTCATGTCATTTGCAAATATTTTCTTCCATTCAGCAGGTGTTGATGGTTTCCCTTGCTGTGCAAAAGCTTTTAGCTTCAAAGCTAAATGCTCTGGGGGCTTCTCCTCCTGATGCCAGACCCCCAGACTGGGGAGCCTGACATGGGGCTCAGAACTCTCACTCCTGTGGCAGAACCTCTGTGATATAATTATTTTCCAGTTTGTGGGTCGCCTACCTGGTGAGCATGGAATTTGATTGTATTGCAAATGCACCCCTACTACCGTCTCAATGTGGCTACTTTGTCTTTGGATGTAGAATATCTTTTTTGGTAAGTTCCAGTCTTTTTTGTCGATGGTTGTTCAGCAGTTGTTATTTTGGTGTTTTCATGAGAGGAGGTGAGCTCAAGTCCTTCTACTTCACTATCTTGTCTTCCTCCCCTTTATCGTTATACAATGCCCTTCTTTGTCTTTCGTTATAGACTTTGTTTTAAAGTCTATTTTGTCTAATATGATTATTGCTACCCCTGCCTTCTTGCTGTTTCTGTTTGTATAAAATCTTTTTCTATTCCCTCATTTTTGGTCTGTGTGTGTGTTTAGCTCTGAAGTCAGTCTCTTGTAGGCAGCATATAGAAGGGTCTTGTTTTTTATCCAGTCAACCACCCTGTGTCTTTTGATTGGAGCATTTAGCCCATTGACGTTTAAAGTAATTATTGATATTATTGCCATCTTATTACTTGTTTTCCATTTTTTTTAGTAGTTCTTCTTGTTTATTTCTTTTTGTTTGTTTGTTTCTTCCCTTGTGGTTTGATTATTTTCTTTAGTAGTATGCTTGAGTTCCTTTCTTTTTTGTTTTTTTGCATCTATTTAAGTTTCTGATTTGGGGTTACCATGGTGTTCATATATGTTGTCATGTAACTATATGCTTGTTTCAAACTGACAGTCCTTTAAGTTCAAACACATTCTAAAAGGTCTACATTTTTTTCTCTCCTCCCTCACATTTTATGATTTTGATGTTTATCCCTTAACTGTTTATTGTAGTTATATTTTATTTTATTTATAGTTTTTGTCTTTTAATATTTATACTAGCTTATTTA
The DNA here is from genome assembly GCF_964270905.1 of Leucopleurus acutus. NCBI lineage: Eukaryota > Metazoa > Chordata > Mammalia > Artiodactyla > Delphinidae > Leucopleurus > Leucopleurus acutus. The sequence goes on along the minus strand of NC_139145.1, from coordinate 111,924,804 downwards.
AATGGTTGATCCGCAGCCTTTACTAGTGGGGTTTTTCCTTTCCTATGACTCTTACTTCTTGTTGTAGCCTTTTCTTTTCCACTTAGGGAAGGCTTTAACATTTATTTTAGGGTTGGTTTAGTACTGATGAACTCCTTTATTTTTTGCTTGTCTGAGAAGTTCTTTATCATTCCTTCAACTCTAGATGATAATCTTGCTGGGTAGAGTATCCTAGGTTGTAGGTTTTTCCCTTTCAGCACTTTAAATATATTATGCCACTCCCTTCTTTCTTGTAAAGTTTCTGCAGAAAAATCAGCTGATAGCCTATTGGGGAGTGGGTGTCTTGTCCTTGTATGTGTCTCTGTTTTTTCTCTTGCTGTCTTTAGAATTCTCTCTTTTTCTTTAACTTTTGCGATTTTAATTATGATATGTCTTGATGTGGGTCTCTCTGTGCTTCCTGTACTTGAATATCTGTTTCCTCTTTCAGGTTCAGGAAGTTTTCAATCATAACTTTCCAAATACATTTTTGACCACTTCCTCTCTTCTCCTTCTGGGACCCCTATAATATGAATGTTAGTATTCTTGATGTTGTCCCAGAGGTCCCTTAAACAAACTAGTTTTATTTTTTTTAATTTATTTTTCTTTTTGCTGTTCTGATTGGGTGATTTCCATTATTCTATCTTCCATGTTACTTATGTGTTCTTTATTACCTAGTCTGCTTTTAAATCCTTCTAGTGTGTTTTTCATTTCCATTATTGTATTTTTCAGCTCTGACTGGTTCTTTTTTTTTTTAATTGGAGTATAGTTGATTAACAATGTTGTGTTAGTTTCAGGTATACAGTAAAGTGATTCAGTTATATATATACATATGTCCATTCCTTTTCAGATTCTTTTCCCATATAGGTTATTTCAGAATACTGAGTAGAGTTCCCTGTGCTATACAGTAGGTCCTTGTTGATTATCTCTTTTATATATAGTAGTGTGTATATGTTAATTCCTGACTCCTAATTTATCCCTGACTTGTTCTTTTTTTAATATTTTCTAGTTCCTTGTTAAAATTCTCACTGTGTTCATCTATTCTTTTCCCTAGTTCAGTTAGTATTTCTTATTACTAATGCTTTGAGCTCTTTATCTGGTAAATTATTTATCTCTGTTTCATTAGTTGTTTTATCAGGGTTTTTTGTTCTTTCATTTAAAACAAATTCCTCTGTTTTCTCATTTTGCTTAACTTTCTCTGTCTCTATGAAATTAGGTGAAACAGCTACTTATCCTGGTCTTGAAGGGTATCCTTGTGTGGGAATGTCCATATGCAGTCCATATCTGCCCTGTGGCTTTGGTGGGAGAGCTGGATCTGACGTGAGCATGAGTCACATCTTCCCCCCAGGGTGTGCTGGCAGCTATCACCTTGGTGGGAGCGGGGGGCTGGATATGGAGGGGCTAAAGCCAGAGCTAGCTGTGAGCTAGGGCTTCTCCTATGCTTAGTGGCCATTACTGCCCTACTGGGGGCAGTGAGGGGGTCCCAAAGTGCTGGCACAGAAGCCCTGAGGGTTGGGTCCAAGCTAGTTCTGTTCCACCTAAGTGTGCGCTCTCCCCTATTCCAGCAGTGGCACCATCACCACAGAGGGGAGAAGTGCTGGAGCAAGAAGGCCCAGAGTGGGTACCCGGTGTAGGCTGGGGTATGTGCTAGGCAGTCTTGGCACACCAGTCAGAGCTCCAGACTGCTTGTGATCCGCCACCTTCACGAGCACCAGTAATGGCCACCCTTGCCCTGTTCAGATGCAGTGCCTGGTCTGAGCTGGCTCCGTTTCCGCCAGCTGTGCAACCTCCTCAGCAGTGGCAACCTTCACCCTAGTGGGGAGCTGCAGTGGAGCTAGAGGGGCTGGAGTGGATGCTTGGCATGGGCCAGGGTGTGCACTGGGGTGGTTGCAGGAAACCAGCCAGAGCCCTGGGAAGTTTCAATCTGCTTCCTTTGCCTGGTTCCCAGGAGTAAGGAAGCATGTGTATGCTCTTTAAGAGCAGAGTCTAGGTTTCTTATAGCCCTCCTGTTAGTCCCACTGGTTTTTAAACAAGCTAAGGGGACTCCTTCTCCCGGTATCAGACCCCACGGCTGAGGTGTCCTCTCCTAGGGCTGCAGGTCCTGACCTGATTGCTTCTCTTCCCCTCCTACCTGACTCCATGTGGATCTTTCTCTACAGACTTGTTTGTTGTATAAGAGTCTTTCTGCCACTCTCCAGTTTGTTTTCAGTGTAAATTGCTCCACATGTAGATGTATTTTTGATGTGTTCGTAGTGGGAGGTGAGCTCAGTGTCCTTGTACTCTGCCATCTTGATCTCCATTTTTTCCTTCTTAAAAGTAGCAGAACAACCACTACCATGACAACTTTCATTTGTGATGGGCAGTGGGTTGTGTGTATACCTGGATGCCTCCTACCTTTTCCACAGCACTGGTAACCTCCCAACCACTTTTGGCCGCCAGGCTTTTGAGAGCCTCCACATTGCCATTACTCAAGGATACCTAAAACACAAATATTTGAAATGCTGTGAGTTCAGTGCAGATATGTGATCAAATATTTTCTGCTTAGAAAGTGGGCACTGTTAGAGCCAAAGTGATGATGTTGAGGTTAGAACTAAGTTATAGGAACATAATTTCTGTCTCAAACTCTTAATGCCGAATTCAAACAGGTAATGTGAGTCATATATGCTTAGCAGATTAGTATCATTTTAATTAGCATCCTAAGCAAAGATAAGAACACCCTTCAGTATGACTTGTAATCAACAGGTAATAAGTAAACTTGGATTTCCCTTTACATTTTATGGTCAAAAACATTAAAATGACTAATACTTCTCTATTGTGTTATAAAAATGCAAGCCAGTGGGCATGTCATTCAACACAAGCTATGATGAAACACCAGATCTCAATGTCCTATGTTGCTTGAATGCATTTGATGGCAGAGCATCCAGAGTCTGTATTCAGGAACTATACATATAATTCAAACAAGGCAGTGAAGCAGCTGGCTGATAACTAGTTACTGATAGCTTGGTTTTGTTTCATTTTGAGATGACTGGTTGCTATAATTCACCTTTTCATCTAACCTGTGTAGGCACAACATGAGTCAGTTAAATGAGGGGATTTCCATTTTTGTAATGAAGTGATTTTACATGAAGAGCTTCAGATCATAAAACTGTCACCTGGTTGCCAGTATCCCAGTGTATGCAAAGTGGAACCTCTCCTTTGTGGGAAATAATGTATTTTCTGGAAAAAAATTAAAATATTAAATAACAGTTTTCTTCCCTGTATTTAGCACACAGCAATAACTATGACGGTTTCTTGAACTGAAATCAGCAGTTTTAAAAAGCTGCCTTTACTGGTGGAACAATCAGAAAGAACAATTTCCATCACAGTAGTCTCCACAGTCAAAAAGCATCAGACCTTCTCTTTTTACGTTATGTGGGAATAGAGACACAGAGAGGGCTCTTTGCTATGTAATTTGTCAGATGAGAGAAGATTCCATAAAATCCTTACACCTAAGTCCCTTACCTGCCTAGGCGAATTCTCTTGCGTGCAAGAGCTCCACGATACCGTCTAAAATCATCCTTAAATAAAAAACAAAGTAAAATCAATAAATTTCTAATATTTTAGTGCTACAATCCTTAAGTTTCTCTCTCCTAAGTCAGTTGAAAAGGCTAATTGGGACAAGGGGTCTCTACGTGAACTATCTTCAGGTCAGAGTTGGCAGTAAGGCAGCTTATTCCGAAAGGCTTAATTCCGATGAGTGTAGAGCAGCATAGAGAACTGGGTGTAAGGTGGGAGAAGAGAGTCAGAAATGAGACACGGAAGACGATATGCTTCCAGCAGCAGCATGTGGCTGAGTAGATGTGAAGTCTTCAGGGACTTCATCATTTAAAGAAATGACTAGAGTGATTTGGAAAAAGAAGAAAAAGACCATTTTACTTTGTGATGCAGAAAAGAAAGAAAACCAAAGGGGAATAGACATGGAGGTTGTTGCCAGTTCAGGGAAAGATTCTGTGTGGAGCTCTGTACCCACAGCTTCCCCAGTGGTCTGATTACTGAACCACACATGCTAATAACTGACCTTTGACATCGGTTTGATTCTGGGGAATGTGATCAGTTCTTCCTTATCATCGACAGCATTATAAATGAGAAACGCACTGTTGATATGACGGCCCCGGCCCCCAGACCACTCCTGGCAGTCAAAGGCCTCCACGCGCACTCCCACTTCGACACTGCAGACGGGCGACAAGGGCAGTGGGCAGAGAACCTGAGCATGCCAGGCCTACTCTGCCCACTGCCCCACCACCTCCTCCAGGGAAGGAAGAGAATGAGGACCCTGGGTTGCTTCATTGTCATCTGCTAATCTATGCAACTGTTAACATCCATTTCATCAGGTCGATTGATCTGATGTACAAGCTCCTGGGAGCATTTCTGCTTTACTTTCCCACTTTCAAGTGGTAAAAAGGCCATTGGAACTTTATATACCTTCATGAACATACTTTGGTAATGGGGGAGGGGTGGTTAAATTGTGCCAAAGTCAAGTTTTCTCTCCTAAAAACAATAGTCCTATAATTTAAAAGCATCGAACACTGAAACTGGATAGGAAATACAGATGTTCTTTTTTACATTTAAAAAGAAAAAAATACTAAATTAAATCTTTTCTTTGTGTATCAAGAATAATAAAAATAACTGGGAAGTGGTTTGGACTTCATGGTGATAAATGATGGGTCCATTATGAAAGTGGTTGACCACACAGTCACTGGGACTCTTTTGAGAGTGAAAGGAAGAATGAATAATTATGACAGGTGCAAAAACCAAGACCATCCTGGATCAAGTAGGACATACAGTCACACTTATTATGAGACAAAAACCAACTTATCCTAACAGTGTAAGGAGGCCTGAAGTGGAACAGAGAGTTAAAATGTGTGTCTGTGGATTTCAAAGATTAAGTGAAGTTTAAAAAAAATTAGAAGGAACTTGATTTCTTTAAAGTAGTCACTATACTTACCTCCAGATTGAAATAAAACAAAAAATATTGCTTATGTGCAAGTTTGAATTCATTTATAGCAGCATAAGAGCACCAGACATGCTTTACCAGGTCTGAAATGTATTGTTGACAATGGCATTGAAGACAAGACGATCTCCAACTGTAGATGGTCCCCGGAACTTAAACATGTCCACGGACTTCAGAAGGGGATGCGCTCGACACAGGCGGCTGATGAAACGAAGGGAAGGAGAGAGAGAAGAAAGTGATCATTCTTCAAAATATTTTCAGGAACTGTTGCTTTGCTTAATGGATGCAATAGGCCAGTGTTCAGGGTGCTTTCTAAATGAATATCTCTTTTAGCTCAAGAGGGAAATGAATAACTGGATTGTGTGTGTTGAGAGTGGTCCTCTACATTACCTGCAAATATTTTAGGAAATGCCACACGTCCCCAGGCCGTGGGGTCTGTACCAAGATGCTGGTGCTCTTGCTCTTGTGGTGACAGTCCTGCTCTTGTTTTGTGCCCTATGGAAGTATCTCCAAAAAACAAACCGCTGTCGTTTGTTCTAATTTGAGGGATTTTTTTTCCTCCTGACAGCTCATGACTACAATCACAGAAAGCTGTGACTCCCAGGTTGGAGTGGGGCACAGTGAAGAGAACTGTCAGCTGGTGCCATTCACATGCATTCCTTGGCTTCACTGTTACTTGAGTTCACCCGCATGTCAAAGACTAATTTTTTTCCCCTAAAGAAAAATTACCTGGATTGCTGCACAAAGCCTGAAAGGCTACAAAGAATACATTTTACAATTTTTGTGGTGTGCGGAGTTTTGAAAATCTATAAAGAAAATTTAATCTCAGAAAGTTACTTCCATAATTTTCTACACTTTAGATTCCCACTGTAGTCATCCAATTACTCTAAAGAATTGTGCCAACAATAAGTGAACAGACTCTGCCATAGTTAATTATATTGTAAGCCTTTACAATAGAACAGGTTCAAATGCTTTATTGTCATTAAGAGTGACAATGTCATTTTAAAAACAAACTCTTATATTTGTGCACAATTTATAGGAAGGATAACCACAGGTTTCTAATTATAGTCGTAACTGTAGACATATTACTAATAAAATTCCTTTAATTTTGGGGAAATAAAACCTTAACAATTTTCAGTGGTTACAAAAATTGTCAGAAGGGCAGATCCTGTTCAAATGCATTTTCAGAGAACACAGTGTTCTTTAAAGCTGCTCAATTACCTACATGGCTTCGTTAAGAATAAAGGAACCCTTTTTGAAACTGAGGAGCATTTAAAAGTACTTTTCTAAGTTCTTTCCTCTTTCTCATCTTATTTTTCAGTTAATCCTTTGGCCATGGTGATTCTAACCAGCACCTTCAGAGATCAGACCTAATTGTAAACCGCCTTTATAAAAGTTTGTATCTTGACCGTTTTTAAGTGTAAAGGCTATCTTCTGTTTCTATCCTGCATCTACTTTGTCATAAGTAATGTGACAAGGAGTTGCAGTGTCATAAGATCAACAGTCATAATTCAGAATCAAGTATAAGAACTGTCATTTCATTTTTATTTTTGAACCAAGAATTTAAACATTCACCTTCAAAAAAGGACAGAATAATTCTAAGGTAAACAGGAAAATGACTTATCATTTTCTCATTTTGATAGAAGGCAACATTGTTCTCTACTTGTTTCCTTGACTGCCCAATAGCTGAGCCTCAGACCCTTCTATCCTCTCCCCACTGGTCTCAAGATCACAAGCCAAAGGTCCAAACCAAGAACCTTGCAGAAATAGTAGCCACTGTCTCCATCCAAGCCATGATCTGGCCACCAAATGTATTTCCATGATGGTTTGCATGGGGTGGGAGGACAAGTTCAATGCTCTGCACAGAGGTGCCCCTCGTGGAAACGGTTCCTTCTTCTTCATCACAAGTGGGATCTGAAAGGTGGATGTGAACAAAGATGGTGGAGTTAAATGCAGAACCTGAGGCTACAGCCTTTCCTTCAACTCATGGGATTTTTTAGAAAACATAAATTATTACCAAAGACTTAAAACTCCTGAAGAAATGAATAGGCTTTATTTACAGTGAATTGGTTAAGACCACAGATCAGAAAGGGCATTTTAGAGATTGTATTCCAACCTGTTCTACAAGTCAACCAGAATTTTTTTTTTTTTGCGGTACGCGGGCCTCTCACTGTGGTGGCCTCTCCCGTTGCAGAGCACAGGCTCCAGACGCACAGGCTCAGCGGCCGTGGCTCACGGGCCCAGCCGCTCCGCGGCATGTGGGATCTTCCTGGACCGGGGCACGAACCCGTGTCCCCTGCATCGGCAGGCGGACTCTCAACCACTGCACCACCAGGGAAGCCCTCAACCAGAATTTTGATTAAAAGAATGTTTAAGTTTAAGTTTGAGTTGCTTCAGGTGGAAGAGGGGCAGATCAGAGCAGGTCAGGGCAGAAAGAAATTTGGGGATTGATGGATATATTATTATCTTGATTGTGGTGATGGTTTCATGGGGGTATACATGTCTCAAGACCTATCAAGTTGTACACTTTAAGTATGGGCCATTTATGGTATGTCAATAAAGTTATTAAAAAGAAAGGGATTTGAGCTTTAAAGGGCCACAGACACTGAAAATCTGGAATAGTTTGCTGTATGATAAACTTCAGAATGGGAATATGGCCTCCCGTAGTTACTGTTTTGCAAGGAATGCAGTCACAAACAGAAAAGACACAACACATTGTACTTCTTAGTGTCATTCTGCTTCTTTTGAATCATATCTGCTTCATTTACTGACAAGTTGGTTTTGACTCTCAACAATGGAGAAATCATTTACTTTGGCGGCAAAGCAGTAAAATGTATTCAGTTATATTGCCTGCCTCATCAAGGGAATTACCAGCTAGGCTTATATCTCACGTACTATTGTTGAGGAGGTGGGAGAAAGAATTACAGAGTAGGGCACCATCCTGGTTGTACCGTCAGAGGCACAGCTGAGCTTTCAGTGTGAGAGCACAGGCATGCCCGGCTGTTGTTGGTAACTGGGAATGGAGCCTTTCTTATCACAGTCACATATAAGTGAGCAGAAAAGAGTGGTTACAGAGATTTAACTCCATTTCCTGATCTAATTATTATATTTTTCATTAATTGATGGTATTTTTCTTTTATGTTTTTTCCCCTTCATTCCACTGATCATTTCAGTCCCCTGCTTAAAAACATGCAGTGACTTCCCCTTGGCCTATTAGAAGAACCTAAATCATTCCTATGGCCTCAAGCCCTTCCTTTCCTGTCTGGCCTATGCCTACCTCTCCAGCCCCAGCTAGTCTGATTTGCTCCTAGCACCCCTTCCCCTCTCAAGCTCTCTCTCCCTTTGTTCCAACCACAATAGCCCATTTTCAGTTCCTGTAACTAAATGTTGCTCTCAACATCAGGGCATTTGTACATGGTGCTGCCTCTGTCAGCGGCAGTTCCACTGGCCACCCACACTTTCTTCCACTTACCTCCTATTCTCTCTTGGCCCATCTCAGTCACTACTTCCTCAGGAAAGCCTTCTCTGACCACAGCAGCCCCACTATTATGAGCTCCCACTTGTACCTTTCTTTCACGGTTATAATTTTATGTTATTTGTGTGATCTTTGAGTATCTGACCCCCTATATCCTCAGCTCCTTTGGGAAAGGACTGATTTTTAAAAATTCTAATAAAATTCCAGAATGTGGGTGCTCAGTCAATATTTATTGAATGAATAAATGGATGAATAAACTTAACTTTGCTGATTTATTCCACGTTCACAGTCCTTACTAACAACAGAATATTTTTAGGTAACAAAATGATTGTACTGATTTATACTTCTGTCTGTTGTTTATTACAGTTCCTACTGCTCCCCATTTTCACTTAAATAGTATTGTGGACTCCTCAATTTTTCCAATTTCATGGGTGTGAAATAGTGTCTCCTGGAGGTTATAATTTGCATCTCCCTGATTAATAATGAGGTCCAACATCTTTTCAATGTATATGAAACTTTCATGTTACCCTTTAATGAAATGTCAATGTTGTTTGCTTCAAATGTTACTTCTCCCCCTTTCTTTTTCTCCTCTCTTCCTGGAACTTTGATTAGATGCTTGTTAGACTTCTTACTCCATTCTCTATATCTCCTAATCTCTCTTATATATTTCCCATTTCTTTGTCTATCCATCTGCATTCTAGGTAACGTCTTCAGATTTACTTTTCCAGTTTACTGTCTTAGATGCTGTTTAATTCATCCATTGAGTTTTTTTTTTAATTTTTATTTATTTTTTTTGTTTGCATTGGGTCTTCATTGCTGCACGCGGGCTTTCTCTAGTTGTGGCAAGCCGGGGCTACTCTTCGTTGTGGTGCACGGGCTTCTCATTGTGGTGGCTTCTCTTGTTGGGGAACATGGGCTCTAGGCACGCGGGCTTCAGTAGTTGTGGCGTGTGGACTCAGTAGTTGTGGCTCACAGGCTCTAGAACGCAGGCTCAGTAGTTGTGGCACACAGGCTTAGTTGCTCCATTGCATGTAGGAACTTCCCAGACCAGGGATCAAGCCCATGTCCCCTGCACTGGCAGGCAGATTCTTAAGCACTGCACCACCAGGGAAGTCCCATTCACTGAGTTTCAAATTTTAATTATTATATATTCTTTTTATAGAAATTCCTTTTGCTTCTTTGTCAAGTAGTCTAGGTCATTTTCTTGTTCCTATATAATACTTTTGATACTCTTTTCTTAAAATATATTAATGTTCTTACTGCACATTCTTTATATGGTAAATTTAATATCTGTAGTCTTTGTGGACCTCATTCTATGGTCTGGTGCTTTTTTGGATTTAGGTGACTTATTTTTGTCTTTTATGATTTTTGACTAGGAGCTCACATTCCTTGGATCTTTATCTGTGACAGTTCTTAAGGGCTGGGCTTAAAGTCATTTCTTCACAGAGGATTTGTATTTGTGGCTGCAGATCACCCGTGGGTACATAGCACAGTACCACTTCACACTAAGTATCACTTGGTCTGTTTTGGGCCAAACAAATTATGTGAATTCTGACACCAAATCTGCTTGAGAATGTAGTTGTGATTGAATCCTCAAAGAGAAACAGTTTTTTTCCATTCCACCTAGGGCTAAGTGGAAAGCATCCCTACCAGAGCTCTCTGAGGGGTGGGATTTTTCCAGTTGACCCACTGAGGGTATCATTTTGGGGGTGTTGCAGCTCCAGGTATGGTTCCTTGATCCAACCTTCCACCTGGCTGTGTCTCCTGAGCCCTGGCAGGCCCATTAAAACACAGCTCTAGGTCTGGCACATACAGGTTCCTCCTGAGTAAATGCCAACTCTTGTATCTCCTTACACTGCTGAATTTGTGTTTCTAATCATTTGTGGACTTCAAGGCTTTCTCTTATTTTTTTGCCTGCTGAGATGTGTTTGCAAAGATGTTTGTAAATATTTCATCCAGAAATTTTAGTTTTTTTCAGACTCCAAGTCCACCATAGTGCTGTAATCAGAATTGGATTGTTTCCTAAAGTGATCCTTAAAAAGCATATGAAGTCTTAAATCCCTTCCAACTTCTTTTTAAGTACTGATTTTGTTAGATAATTTTCTATAAACATCCAAAACCAGTATTGATTGAGATTTTTTAAGGTTAATTTCTCTTACTCAAATGGTACTTTTTTGTTTCAAAATAAATTAATATAAATTATCTGTAAACTATATTGTTAAATGAAAAAAAGAAAGGTGCATACTTGTTTGAGTATTGTGTTACCAGGATAAAATAAAAAATTGAGAGGACCTTATACTGTGAGAGACATTGTAAAGACTCAAATATAAGGCAACTCCTTTTCTGAGGGATAATTAAAGAAAAAGCTACTTGATTCCTATGAAGACATACATGGCCTACACTAGGACACATAGAGGAGATAACTAGGGCAGGTCATATGTGTATAAGCATCAGCTATGACATCTACGCAGAAATATATTGAGTATAGGGGACCTTGGTGCAGAAGTATGCCTATTTGAGGTAATTGCCAATCAATGGGGAAATAGGGCTCTTCCAGGTTTAGAGATCAGTCTAGGCTCACAGCTCTGGCTGTGTACCCATGTTAAGTACAATAAACAAATGTCACCCTTTCTACAGGCTTCCAAATAGGGGCATACTCATCTGGAGGTCAATTTCAATTCTTGTACTTTGGATGTTCATTAAGTATTGTGTCATTCTGCTTGGACAATTTTACATTTATCCCGCATTTTCTGGTCAGGAACTCTGACCTGAATTGAGGTTATTCTAGCTCTGGTTTTCTTTCTCATTACTGGAAAGGATCAATAAACCGCAGAATACACATTCTTCTCAAGTGCACATGGAACATTCTCCAGGATAGATCACATGCTAGGCCACAGTCATATAATTAAAGTTCCTGTAAGTAGATTTACTGACCATCAAACTTGCCACTTTCCTTCATCAAGTTTTTAAAAGTATCTTCATGTTGTAATCGAACTTTCCTTCTCTCAGAAGCCAGATTATGTTCCACATGATCTTGTTCAGTTAGAAGTGTGACTGGTTTTAAATGAATCTAGAGAAAGAAAAACAGTTATCTTTCATTGCCCTGTTAAACTATAAAAGCACATCATGAATTTTGCAAAAACAAATGATATGCTACATTGTTTTCTAACTCAAAGTAAATAGAGCATTTATGGGTGTTTATATATGCATTTTATTTTGACTTAGTTTTTTTCTTAAAATATTTTTAAACTAAAAAAAATCAATATAGACTTAATTATTTGTTCATATAATATGTGCCTTAATAAGTTTTCCAAATATTAATTTTCCCTGATTTAAAAAATTTTCAACAGAACTACAAAATTAAAAATTCTTCAGATTAATGAGTGAGGGGAGGGACTTTGACTCCACTAAATTCTTATCAAGAAATGCTTTCTACCTTTTGCAAAATTAATCTATCAAAGGGAGAGAATAAAGATGTTCTAGAGAAAGCTATCATGTACCAAGAGATATTCCCAATTTGGAAATTTCAACACATGGTGAAAACATTGTCTAATAAGCAAACTGAAAAAATCAATAAGTCAGAATAAAACTCTAACTGACCTCCAGAAACCTGGAAATGTGATGCAACAGAATGAAATAGAAACAAAGAAAACAGTAGCAAAGATCAATAAAACTAAAAGCTGGTTCTTTGAGCAGATAAACAAAATTGATAAACCTTTACCCAGACTCATCAAGAAAAAGAGGGCGAGGACTCAAATCAATAAAATGAGAAATGAAAAAGGAGAAGTTACAATGGACACCGCAGAAATACAAAGCATCCTAAGAGACTACTACAAGCAGCTATGCCAATGAAATGGATAACGAAGAAATGGACAAATTCTTATAAAGGTATAACCTTCCAAGACTGAGCCAGGAAGAAATAGAAAATATGAACAGACTGATCACAAGTAATGAAATTGAAACTGTGATTAAAAATCTTCCAACAAACAAAAGTCCAGGACCAGATGGCTTCACAGGTGAATTCTATCAAACATTTAGAGAAGAGCTAACACCCATCCTTCTCAAACTCTTCCAAAAAATTGCAGAGGAAGGAACACTCCCACACTCTTTCTATGAGGCCACCATCACCCTGATACCAAAACAAGACAGAGATACTACAAAAAAAAAACATTACAGACCAATATCACTGATGAATATAGATGCAGAAATCCGCAACAAAATGCTAGGAAACAGAATCCAACAACACATTAAACAGATCATACACAATGATTAAGTGGGGTTTATCCTAGGAATGTAAGGATTCTCCAATATACACAAACCATTCAATGTGATACACCATATTAACAAATTGAAGGATAAAAACCATATGATAATCTCAATAGATGCAGCAAAAGCTTTTGACAAAATTCAACACCCATTTTATTATAAAAACTCTCCAGAAAGTGGGCATAGAGGGAACCTACCTCAACATAATAAAGCCCATATATGACAAATCCACAGCAAACATCTCTCTCAATGGTGAAAAACTGAAAGCATTTCATCTAAGACCAGGAACAATACAAGTATGTCCACTCTCACCACTATTATTCAACATAGTTTTGGAAGTCCTAGCCACGGCAGTCAGAGAGGAAAAACAGGAAAGGAATACAAACTGGAAAAGAAGAAGTAAAACTGTTACTGTTTGCAGATCACATGATGCTATACATAGATGATCCTAAAGATGACACCAGAAAGCAACTAGAGCTAATCAATGAATTTGGTAAAGTTTCAGGATACAAAATTAACGCACAGAAATCTCTTGCATTCCTATACACTAACAATGAAAGTTCAGAAAGAGAAATTAAGGAAACAATCCTATTCACCATTGCAACAAAAAGAATAAAATACTTAGGAATAAACCTACCTAAGGAGGTAAAAGAACTGTATGCAGAAAACTAGAAGACACTGATGAAAGAAATCAAAGATTTCACAAACAGATGGAGAGATATACCATGTTCTTGGATTGGAAGAATCAATATTGTGAAAATGACTATACTACCCAAAGCAATCCAGAGATTCAATGCAATCCATATCAAATTACCAATGGCATTTTTTACAGACCTAGAACAAAAAATCTTAAAATTTCTATGGAGACACAAAAGATCCTGAATAGCCAAAGCAATCTTGAGGGAAAAACACAGAGCTGGATGAATCAGACTCCCTGACTTCAGACTATACTACAAAGCTACAGTAATCAAGACAATATGGTACTGGCACAAAAACAGAAATATAGTTCAATGGAACAGGATAGAAATCCCAGAGATAAACCCATGCACCTGTTGTCAACTAATCTATGACAAAGGCAGCAAGGATATACAGTGGAGAAAAAACAGTCTCTTCAATAAGTGGTGATTGGAAAACTGAACAGCTGCAGGTAAAACAATGAAATTAGAACACTCCCTAACACCATACACAAAAATAAACTCAAAATGGATTAAAGACCTAAATGTAAGACCAGACACTATAAAATTCTTAGAGGAAAACATAGGAAGAACACTCCTTGCCGTAAATCACAGCAACATCTTTTTTGACTCACCTCCTAGAGTAATGGAAATAAAAACAAAAATAAACAAATGGGACCTAATGAAACTTAAACACTTTTGCACAGCAAAGGAAACTACAAACAAGACAAAAAGACAACGCTCAGAATGGGAGAAAATATTTGCAAACGTATCAACAGACAAAGGATAAATCTCCAAAATATATAAATAGCTCATGCAGCTCAATATTAAAAAAACAAACAGCCCAGTCCCAAAGTGGGCAGAACACCTAAATAGACTTTTCTCCAAAGAAGACATACAGATGGCCAGGAAGCACATGTAAAGCTGCTCAACATTACTAATACTTAGAGGAATTGCAAATCAAAACTACAATGAGGTATCACCTCACACCAGTTAGAATGGGCATCATCAGAAAATCTACAAACAACAAATGCTGGAGAGGGCATGGAGGAAAGGGAACCCTCTTGCACTGTTGGTGGGAATGTAAACTGATACAGCCACTATGGAGAACAGTATGGAGCTTAAAAAACTAAAAATAGAATTACCATATGACCCAGCAATCCCATTACTGGGCATATACTCAGAGAAAACCATAATTCAAAAAGACACATGCACCCCAATGTTCATTACAGCACTATTTACAATAGCCAGGTCATGGAAGCAACCTAAATGCCCATCAACAGACGAATGGATAAAGAAGATGTGGTACATATATATAATGGAATATTATTCAGCCATAAAAAGGAATGAAATTGGGTCATTTGTAGAGACATGGATGGACCTAGAGACTGTCATATGGAGTGAAGTAAGTCAGAATGAGAAAAACAAATATCGTATATTAACGCATATACGTGGAATCAAGAAAAATTGTACAGACGAAACGGTTTGCAAGGCAGAAATAGAGACACAGATGTAGAGAACAAACTTATGGACACCAACGGGGGAAAGAGTGGGGGGGGTGGCAGTGGGATGAATTGGGAGATTGGGATTGACATATATACACTAATAATGTATAAAATAGACAACTAATAAGAACTTGCTGTATAAACTAAATAAATAAAATGTTAAACAAATAATGCTTAGACTAAATGCAGATCCTCCCCTAGGCACTCTGACCCTAAAAAGAAAAGCCAAGAAATTATGAGTAAGTCCGCAGCAGACAAGGGACATGCTGCTCTGGGCCAAAGCAAGGCAAGCCCACTGGGCACCCACATGAGGCCAACATATTTCTTTTAAGGGTGTTTTTACCCTATATATGCCCTGCAGCTTATGTTTAAACTTCAATAACTCAGCAACTTTGACATTATTCCTTTAGGTATGAAAAAGTGATTGGACCATAAGACACAACTGCTAGCTAAAATGCACTTGCTTTAAAAAAATATTTTAACTCAATTTTGAGTTATATAACCACAAAAGAAAAGAACTAAACCAGCAAGCAATATTGTGGGGAAACAGACATGACCTTCAGATCATTTAAAACACGTGTTTTTCTCTTTCACGAACTGGCTGCATCTCTCATTTTCTCTAAGGCAGTTAATACTATGATATTACCACATAAATATTGGTGAAAATTACGATAAGTATTGGTGAGTAACAAATCTTGGGAAAGTATATCTCATGGTAAAAAGAAATGTCCCTTATTCCATAATAATTCTGATGCTTATACTTCTGTTGATATGTCCCTGAATTACCTGCTAGATACTCTTCACAAAGAAATTTACCTTTTCTTTTCCAACTGGTTTGGCTACAAACGTAGAGAAAGCCACACTAACAAGTTTCTCAATGCCAGTGAACATGTCCTGTACTGTGACCTTGATGCTGATCTAAAAAGGAAAGAAAAATAAATTCAAAACTTTTCAGCCGTCTAGACAACAGATGAGACTGCAGCATTCAAAATTCATTTATGCACTTCACCATTGTTTTGTTTTTTGAATAAAACCAGCATTTCAATTTACTTTTAACCAATACTGTCCTCTCAATGATTTTCTATAAAATTGGAAAAATATTTTTTTCTGATTATAGAAAAATATATATTTACCATGAAAAATTTGGTTAAGTATAAAAATAGATAAATGTTAAAGATGGAATCTGACAATCAAGAGTAAATATTATCAGTAATTCCATCGCTCAGATTAATAGTTACTAACCTTTATATAAAATTTCTTCCAGTTTTATATATATACATATGTATGAAATGTATCTATATGTATATAGTTGTGTCTGTATGTGTGTATACACACACACACAAAAGATTATTATACTGTATTTACAATTTTATAACGAAATTTTTTGGCATTTATATGATAAGCGTTTTCTAATCGCACTATTACTAAATGTGCTTTTGAAAACAAGATATTAATGAATTCCTTATAGCCCATCAGAGAGATGCACCATAACTTTTCTTTTAATCTTTAGTCTGAGTTTTATAACCAAGATGACATGGACAGAATGTTATTTGCAGTCATGTTATTTGCAGCTTTGTTTTCTCTTTCAGGAGTTTTATTTTTCAGGAATAGCAAGAAAGTAGTTGAGACATTTTATGGTGACACCACAGTGGACTGGATTTCCCCATGTGAAGAACTCTGAAGCTCTGGTCCTCATGCACACACTGCAGAAGTGTAGGTAAACTCGGGAACATAGCCCAGAGAAATAATACTACCTTCTTGAAATAGTGGGCAACCTTGGGCATCTTAGTTCAGCACTGTGTTATCAATGATAATATCTATTTCTACATCTTCGCCAAGTACATCATGCACAAAAATAATCATCAATCGGTGATTCACTTAACTTATGAAACCAAATTAGTATTTGCATGGTAAACATAAGTTAACTAGATGGTGATTAACCAAATTTAAACCATCCATTTTCAACTCCCAACAACTCTCAACCCCACATAGCTTTCTACTTTCAGAAAAATAGGCAAATGAAAAATAGAATAGACAACTAATAGTAAAAACAAAGCAACAATTCTGGAGAGTTAAAACAAGTTCCAAACATTGTCTTCTATTAGAACAGTTAATTTAGTTATGTACGAAGGCCAAATGTCTCGAAAACATATGCCAGGGAGAATTTCACTTTGTGTCATTACAGAGTGGGTCAGATTGGAATTACATCCTATGAAAACAACTGGAAAATTGGACCAAGTATAGGAAGCAACTATTTTCACACATAGGACAACAGACAACACAGACCTGGGATCTCCAAGGAAAGGGAGATAAATGAAGGGAGCACATGCATTTCCTGGGTTTTCAGCATGCACATAATTCCCAGACTATGACCAAGGAGGGGAAATGGAAACTTGCTGAATTGAAGAACCAGAAATCAAGGAGATCAAGGCAGCTGAGATTATCCCAGAAAGGAGGGAGCTGCAAAAGGAAAGAATTCCAGGTATGTGCATATTGTTCCTGTTGAGTGTTTGGGTTGATACCAGTCTGAGCATGTGTAGGGTGAAATCCGACAAAGCCAGAAAAGAACAGCTTCTGAGGAAGAAACAGTTATTGTAAGGTAAATAGTTCCAAGAGCTCATACAGCGCTAGGAATCTGGTGTTCCCTCCAGCCAGACCTCAGTGAATACACAACACATTCATAGAGGCCATAGAAGACCACAACTTAGTAGAGGAACTAAATTAGCCCTAGATGGGGCTAGCATTTATTTTTCTTAAGATAAGAAATCTGTGCTTTCAAACTCACCGGGTTCTTTTCGTAGCTTTTAGTCAAACTTCCTCTGGAAATTCTAGCTGCTATCAGGGAATAGGAAGAAAGGAGAAAAGAAAGGGAACTTTCATCTGTGTATGGGCTGAATATAAAGGAGAGTGCTCTCTCTCAGGGGAAAGGCTAGACCCAGAGGCTACTGTGAGGCAAAGCTCAAGAGCCCCATAGCTGAGAAATCAGGATCCAGAAGCACCATCATAAACTGTCTCTGACAGAGCTCATTTTATCCACAAGTTTTTATTACCTTCCTGATTTCTTCAAGTTTTTTTCTATTCTGTTTATAAACATACTGGGAGAAAGTGACTAAATCAGGGTAAAGCCATCACCATAGGTGTGGTTATTGCCAAAATAGTTCTTCTGTGGGTTGATTTGTGTCCCTCACCAAATCTGGTACCTCAGAATGTGACCTTATTTGAAAATAGGGTGTAATTAGTTGAGATGAGATCCCTCTGGAGTAGGATGGACCCCTAATCCAATAATGACTGATGTCCTTATAAAAAGGGAAAATTTGGGGGGGTGCCTTCAAGATGGCAGAGGAGTAAGACATGGAGATCACCTTCCTCCCACAAATACATCAAAATTACATCTACATGTGGAACAACTCCTAAAGAACACCTACTGAATGCTGGCAGAAGACCTCAGACTTTCCAAAAGGCAAGAAACTCCTCAGGTACCTGCGAAGGGCAAAAGAAAAAAGGAAAAACAGACAAAAGAATAGGGACGTGACCTGCACTTTGTGGAGGGAGCTGTAGGAGGAAAAATTTCCACACACTAGGAAGCCCCTTCACGGGCAGGGACAGGGGTGGGGGGTGGGGGGGGAAGCTTTGGAGCTACGGAGGAGAGCTCAGCAACAGGGGTGCAGAGCGCAAAGCGGAGAGATTCCCACACAGAGGATCGGTGCCGACCAGCACTCACCAGGCCAAAAGACTCGTCTGCTCACCCGCCGGGGGAGGCGGGGGCTGGGAGCTGAGGCTGGGCTTTGGAGGTCACATCCCAGGGAGAGGACTGGGGTTGGCTGCATGAACACAGCCCGGATGGGGGCTAGTGCGCCACAGCTAGCTGGGAGGGAGTCCAAGAAAAAGTCTGGACCTGCCTAAAAGGTAAGAGACCATTGTTTAGGGGTGTGTGAGGAGAGGGAATTCAGAGCACCGCCTAAATGAGCTCCAGAGTTGGGCGTGAGCCGTGGCTATCAGCGCAGACACCAGGGATGGGCATGAAATGCTAAGGCTGCTGCTGCAGCCACCTAAGAGCCTGTGTGCAAGCACAGGTCACTATCCATACCTCCCCTCCCGGCAGCCTGTGCAGCCCGCCACTGCCAGGGTCCCATGATCCAGGGACAACTTCCCTGGGAGAACACACGGCGCACTTCAGGTTATTGCAACGTCACACTGGGCACTGCTGCTGCAGGCTTGCCCCACCTTCCATACCCCACCTACCCCCAGCATGAGTGAGCTAGAGCCACCTAATCAGCCGCTCCTTTAACCTTGTCCTGTCTGGGTAGGGAACAGATGCCCTCAAGAAACTTACATGCAGAGGCGGGGTCAAATCCAAAGCTGAACCCCAGGAGCTGTGCGAACAAAGAAGAGAAAGGGAAATTTCTCGCAGCAGCCTCAGGAGCAGCGAATTAAACCTCCACAATCAACTTGATGTACCCTGCATCTGTGGAATACCTGAATAGACAACAAATCATCCCAAAATTGAGGTGATGGACTTTGGGAGCAGCTGTAGATTTGGAGTTTGCTTTCTCCAAATAATTTGTTTCTGGTTTATGTTTATCGGAGTTTAGTATTTAGAGCTTCTTCTCATTGGTAGATTTCTTTACTGATTTGGTTGCTCTCTTCTTTAATTTTTTTTTTTTTTTTGCAGTATGCGGGCCTCTCACTGTTGTGGCCTCTCCTGTTGCAGACCACAGGCTCCGGACGTGCAGGCTCAGCGGCCATGGCTCACGGGCCCAGCCGCTCCGCGGCATGTGGAATATTCCTGGACTGGGGCACAAACCCGCCTCCCCTGCGTCGGCAGGTGGACTCTCAACAACTGCGCCACCAGGGAAGCCCTAATTTTTATCCTTTTTCTCTTTTTGTGAGTGTGTATGTGTATGCTTCTTTTTGTGATTTGTCTGTATAGCTTTGCTTTTGCCATTTGTCCTAGGGTTCTGACTGTCCATTTTGTTTGTTTGTTTGTAACTATAGTTTTTAGCGCTATAACCAACTTTTTTGGTTTGGTTACTCTCTTTTTTTAATTTTTTATTTTTAGTAACATATTTTATTCCTTTTTTCTCTCTTCCTCCTTCCTTCCCTCCATCTCTTCCTTCCTTCCTTCCTTTCTTTCTCCCTTTTCTTCTGAGCCGTGTGGCTGACAGGGTCTTGGTGCTCTGGCCGGGTGTCAGACCTGAGCCTCTGAGGCGGGAGAGCCGAGTTCAGGACATTGGTCCACCAGACACCTCCAAGCCCCACATAATATCAAATGACAAAAACTCTCCCAGAGATCTCCACCTCAAAGCTAAGACCCAGCTCCACTCAGCGATCAGCAGGCTACAGTGGTGGACACCCTATGCCAAACAACTAGAAAGACAGGAACACAGACGCACCCATTAGCAGAGAGGCTGCCTAAAATCATAATAAGTTCACAGACACCCCAAAACACACCACCAGACGTGGTCCTGCCCACCAGAAAGACAAGATCCAGCGTCATCCGCCAGAACACAGGCACCAGTCCCCTCTACCAGGAAGCCTACACAACCCACTGAACCATGCTTACGCACTAGGAGCAGACACCAAAAACAACGGGAACTATGAACCTGCAGCCTGTGAAACGGAGACCCCAAACACAGTAAGTTAAGCAAAATGAGAAGACAGAGAAATACACAGCAGATGAAGCAGCAAGGTAAAAACCTACCAGACCAAACAAATGGAGAGGAAATAGGCAGTCTACCTGAAAAAGAATTCAGAGTAATGATAGTAAAGATGATCCAAAATCTTGGAAATAAGAATGGAGAATATACAAGAAACGTTTAACAAGGATCTAGAAGAACTAAAGAGCAAACGATGAACAGCACAATAAATGAAATTAAAAATTCTCTAGAAGGGGCTTCCCTGGTGGTGCAGTGGTTGAGAGTCCACCTGCCGATGCAGGGGACACGGGTTCATGCCCTGGTCCGGGAGGATCCCACATGCCACGGAGCGGCTGGGCCCATGAGCCATGGCTGCTGAGCCTGTGCATCTGGAGCCTGTGCTCCACAACGGGAGAGGCCACAACAGTGAGAGGCCTGCATACCATTAAAAAAAAAAAAATCTCTATAAGGAATCAATAGCAGAATAACAGACAGAAGAATGGATAAGTGACCTAGAAGATAAAATAGTGGAAATTACTACAGAGCAGAATAAAGCAAAAAAAAAAAAAAAAAAAAAAGAGAATTAAGGACAATCTCAGAGACCTCTGGGACAACAATAAACACACCAACATTTGAATGATAGGGTTCTTAGAAGAAGAAGAGGGAAAAAAAAGGGACTGAGAAAATATTTGAAGAAATTATAGTTGAAAATTTCCCTACTATGGGTAAGGAAATAATCAATCATGTCCAAGAAATGCAGAGAGTCCCATACAGGATAAATCCAAGGAGAAACATACCAAGACACATATTAATCAAACTATCAAAAATTAAATACAAAGAAAAAATATTAAAAGCAGCAAGGGAAAAGCAACAATTAACATACAAGGGAATCCCCATAAGGTTAACAACTGATTTTTCAGCAGAAATGGCAAGCCAGAAGGGAGTAGCAGGACATATTTAAAGTGATGAAAGGGAAAAACCTGCAACTGAGATTACTCTACCCAGCAAGGATCTCATTCAGATTCAACAGAGAAATTAAAACCTTTACAGACAAGCAAAAGCTAAGAGAATACAGCACCACCAAACCTGCTCTACAAAAAATGCTAACGGAACTTCTCTAGGCAGGAAACACGAGAGAAAGAAAAGACTTACAATAACAAACCCAAAACAATTAAGAAAATGGTAATAGGAACATACGTATCAATAATTACCTCAAATGTAAATGGATTAAATGCTCCAACCAAAAGACATAGACTGGTTGAATGGATACAAAAACAAGACCTGAAAGAACAAGAAATGTCTATTTAGGTCTTCTGCCCATTCTTGGATTGGGTTGTTTTTTTTGATATTGAGCTGCTTGTATATTTTGGAGATTAATCCTTTCTCAGTTCCTTCATTTGCAAATATTTTCTCCCATTCTGTGGGTTGTCTTTTCATCTTGTTTATGGTTTCCGTTGCTGTGCAAAAGCTTTTAAGTTTCATTAGGTCCCATTTGTTTATTGTTTTTATTTCCATTTCTCTAGGAGGTGGGTCAAAAGATCTTGCTGTGATTTATGTCATGTAGTATTCTGCCTATGTTTTCCTCTAAGAATTTTATAGTGTCTGGTCTTACATACAGGTCTCTAATCCATTTTGAGTTTATTTTTGTGTATGGTGTTAGGAAGTGTTCTAATTTCATTCTTTTACATGTAGCTGTCCAGTTCTCCCACCACCACTTATTGAAGAGGCTGTCTTTTCTCCATTGTATATTCTTGCCTCCTTTATCAAAGATAAGGTGACCATATGTGCATGGGTTTATCTCTGGGCTTTTTATCCTGTTCCATTGATCTATATTTCTGTTTTTGTGCCAGTACCATACTGTCTTGATTACTGTAGCTTTGTAGTATACAATGGAGCCAGGGAGCCTGATTCCTCCAGCTCCATTTTTTTTTCTCAAGATTGCTTTGGCTATTTGGGGTCTTTTGTGTTTCCATACAAATTGTGAAATTTTTTGTTCTAGTTCTGTGAAAAATGCCATTGGTAGTTTGATAGGGATTGCATTGAATCTGTAGATTGCTTTGGGTAGTACATTTTCACAATGTTGATTCTTCCAATCCAAGAACATGGTATATCTCTCCATCTGTTTGTATCACCTTTAATTTCTTTCATCAGTGTCTTATAGTTTTCTGCATACAGGTCTTTTGTCTCCCTAGGTAGGTTTATTCCTAGGTATTTTATTCTTTTTGTTGCAATGGTAAATGGGAGTGTTTCCTTAATTTCTCTTTCAGATTTTTCATCATTAGTGTATAGCAATGCAAGAGATTTCTGTGCATTGATTTTGTATCCTGCTACTATACTAAATTCATTGATTAGCTCTAGTAGTTTTCTGGTAGCATCTTTAGGATTCTCTATGTATAGTATCATTCCATCTGCAAACAGTGACAGTTTTACTTCTTCTTTTCCAATTTGTATTCCTTTTATTTCTTTTTCTTCTCTGATTGCTGTGGCTAAAACTTCCAAAACTATGTTGAATAATAGTGGTGAGAGTGGGCAACCTTGCCTTGTTCATGATCTTAGTGGAAATGGTTTCAGTTTTTCACCACTGACAATGATGTTGGCTGTGGGTTTGTCATATATGGCCTTTATTATGTTGAAGTAAGTTCCCTCTATGTATACTTTCTTGAGGGTTTTTATCATAAATCGGTGTTGAATATTGTTGAAAGCTTTTTCTGCATCTATTGAGATGATCATATGGTTTTTATCCTTCAATTTGTTAATATGGTTTATCACATTGATTGATTTGCATATATTGAAGAATCCTTGCATTCCTGGAATACATCCCACTTGATCATGGTGTGTGATCCTTTTAATGTGATGTTGGATTCTGTTTGCTAGTATTTTGTTGAGGATTTTTGCATCTATGTTCATTAGTGACATTGGCCTGTAGTTTTCTTTCTTTGTGACATCTTCATCTGGTTTTGGTATCAGGGTGATGGTGGCCTCGTAGAATGAGTTGGGGAGTGTTCCTCCCTTTGCTATATTTTGGAAGAGTTTGAGAAGGATAGGTATTAGCTCTTCTCTAAATGTTTGACAGAATTCACCTGCGAAGCCATCTGGTCCTGGACTTTTGTTTGTTGGAAGATTTTTAATCACAGTCTCAATTTCCGTTCTTGTGATTGGCCTGTTTGTATTTTCTATTTCTTCCTGGTTCAGTTTCAGGAGGTTGTGCATTTCTAAGAATTTGCCCATGTCTTCCAGGTTGTCCATTTTATTGGCATATAGTTGCTTGTAGTAATCTCTCATGATCCTTTGTATTTCTGCAGTGTCAGTTGTTACTTCTCCTTTTTCATTTTTATTCTACTGATTTCAGTCTGCTCCCTTTTTTTCTTGATGAGTTTGGCTAATGGTTTATCAATTTTGTTTATCTTCTCAAAGAAACCTCTTTTAGTTTTATTGATCTTTGCCTATCATTTCCTTCATTTCTTTCTCATTTATTTCTGATCTGATCTTTATGATTTCTTTCCTTCTGCTAACTTTGGGTTTTTTTGTTCTTCTTTCTCTAATTGTTTTAGGTATAAAGTTAGGTTGTTTATTTGAGATGTTTCTTGTTTCTTGAGGTAGGATTGTATTGCTATAAACTTCTCTCTTAGAACTGCTTTTGCTACATCCCATAGGTTTTGGGTTGTTGTGTTTTCATTGTCATTTGCTCCTAGGTATTTTTTGATTTCCTCTTTGATTTCTTCAGTGATCTCTTATTTAGTAGCGTATTGTTTAGCCTCCATGTGTTTGTATTTTTTACAGATTTTTTCCTGTAATTGATATCCAGTCTCATAGCGTTGTGATCAGAAAAGTTACTTGATACAATTTCAATTTTCTTAAATTTACCAAGGCTTGACTAGTGACCCAAGATATGGTCTATCCTGGAGAATGTTCCAAGAGCACTTGAGAAGAAAGTATAATCTGATGTTTTTGGATGGAATGTCCTATAAATATCAATTAAGTCCATCTTGTTTAATGTATCATTTAAAGCCTGTGTTTATTTATTTTCATTTTGGATGATCTGTCCATTGGTGAAAGTGGGGTGTTAAAATCCCTTACTATTATTGTGTTACTGTTGATTTCCCCTTTTATGGCTGTTAGCATTTGCCTTATATATTGATGTGCTCCTTTTTGGGGTGCATTAATATTTACAATTGTTATATCTTCTTCTTTGATTGATCTCTTGATCATTATGTAGTGTCCTTCTTTGTCTCTTGTAATAGTCTTTATTTTAAAGTCTATTTTTTCTGATATGAGAATTGCTACTCCAGCTCTCTTTTGATTTCCATTTGAGTAGAATATCTTTTTCCATCCCCTCCCTTTCAGTCTGTATGTGTCCCTAGGTCTGAGGTGGGTCTCTTATAGACAGCATATGCAGCTCAATATCAAAAAAGCAACCCAATCCAAGAATGGGCAGAAGACCTAAATAGACATTTCTCCAAAGAATATATACAGATTGCCAACAAACACATAAAAGGATGCTCAGCATCACTAATCATTAGAGAAATGCAAATGAAAACTATAATGAGTTATCACCTCACACCTATCAGAATGGCCATCATCAAAAAATCTACAAACAATAAATGCTGGAGAGGGTGTGGAGAAAAGGGAACCCTCTTGCACTGTTGGTAGGAATGTATGTTGCTACAGCTACGATGGAGAACAGTATGGAGGGTCCTTAAAAAACTAAAAATAGAACAACCATACGACCTACCAATCCCACTACTGGGCATATACCCTGAGAAAACCATAATTCAAAAAGAGTCATGTACCCCAATGTTTATTGCAGCTCTATTTCCAATAGCCAGGATATGGAAGCAACCTAAGTGTCCACTGAAAGATGAACAGATAAAGAAGATGTGGCACATATATACAATGGAATATTAGCCATAAAAAGAAATGAAATTGAGTTATTTGTAGTGAGGTGGATGGACCTTAGAGACTGTCATACAGAGTGAAGTACATCAGAAAGAGAAAAACAAATACTGTATGCTAACACATATATATGGAATCTAAAAAAAAAATATTGGGTGTGAAGAACCTAGGGGCAGGACAGGAATAAAGATGCAGACATAGAGAATGGACTTGAGCACCCGAGGAGGGGGTAGGGTAAGCTGGGACGCAGTGAGAGAGTGACATCGACATATATACACTACTAAAAGTAAAACAGATAGCTAGTGGGAAGTAACCACATAGCACAGGGAGATCAGCTCAGTGCTTTGTGTCCACCTAGAGGGATGGGATAGGGATGGTGGGAGGGAGATGCAAGAGGGAGGACATATGGGGATGTATATATATATGTATAGCTGATTGACTTTGTTATAAAGCAGAAACACACCATAGTAAAGCAATTATACTCCAATAAAGATGTTAAAAAAATTTTTTAATAAAAAGGGAAAATTTGGACACATAAACACACACACACAGGGAGAACACCATGTGCAGATGAAGGCTGAGATCGGGGTGAAGCAAACCACTGGCAAACCACCAGAGGTTAGGAGGGAGGATGGGGGCAGATTCTCTCCCATAGGCCTTGGAAGGAACCAACCCTACTGACACCTTGATTTAGGACTGCTAGCCTCCAGAACAGTGAGACAATAAATTTCTGTTGTTTAAGGCACCTAATCTGTGAAATTTTGTCATAGAATCCCAGGAAACAAATGTAAGTCCCTACA
The DNA here is from genome assembly GCF_964270905.1 of Leucopleurus acutus. Lineage (NCBI taxonomy): Eukaryota > Metazoa > Chordata > Mammalia > Artiodactyla > Delphinidae > Leucopleurus > Leucopleurus acutus. Next base: position 111,898,550 of record NC_139145.1, on the reverse strand, counting down.
TGTCTTTTGTGCCCAGAGATCAAAGGGACTGCTACTGAGCAAACTACAAGTTGCAACATGGGATCCATGAACTCCTTTCCTGCTATTTTAACCTGGATAGAGACTTCAAAATCTCCCAAGAATTTTGTATTCATAACTATAATAAAGAAAAGAAAACCAGGTAGGTGAAGAAGAAAAATCTAAGCTTCCCTTCTTGCTCCAATTACTCTGCCTTTCAAAAATTAGTTAATCGTGGGGCTTGTTTTCATTATAGGTGAGGAGACAGAGAACAAGTAGAATTAGAATAGTAATAGAGTCAGAATAATTGAGAAATAAAACCTATACCTGGCAAAGAACCAAGGGAGTGCCCTCCCTTGTATGTTTACTTTGTGTATTTCCTTTTATGTAAAAATAGTTCATTGCATCACATTTAATTTTAGTAGCAGGGAAACACAGGCTTATTATTTACCTGTGAGCCTGACTACAGATTCAAGGGCCTTCTGAAATTCAGAATCATATGAACGCCAAGTTATTCCAGGCCTCCTCCTCTCTCCTCTGTAAACAATGAAGAAATGAGCACCAACAGGCAGAAGGAAGAAAAGGGAGCCTCTTACCTCCATGCTTGTGCTGAACGCTCTAGTAACTTTCGCTTTGATGGTTATAACTTGTCCAACTCTAGATAAAAAAAAAAAAAAAACAGTAATTCTAGCACATCTCATTTCAGACTTGGAGATTCACTTAAATGTGTGTGCCATAGAACAGTTCCACCTTATGCTGATAATGTTCATGCATGAGAAACTCAATAACAACGAGACAGCACTAAAAATAGATACTGGTTATTGTAAACCACACAAGAGTTAGCTGACTACCTCTTTTTACCAGAAAACGGCCTTTGCAAAGATGGTGTGCAAAATGATTTCCAAATCTACAACAGATACTTGACTGTACCACAGCTGTTTGGTTAAGAGAAAACGAACACACATGCAAACCTATACAATTGATATTTTTAAATGTTGGTTAACAAATAAATGGTAAACATACAAGCAAGCAAACAAACTGAATACCTTCACTCGGTTTACAGGAGCCCTCAATGTTGCCAGATGATCCATTCACTCCACATTATTACTGGGACTCTGGTCATGTAACCCTAGTTGTTTCAAAGCTTTTGTGTTCTGGCCCTTCAGTCACCTAAGGGTCTACCCAATATAAGCCTCCTCAATTTTTCTCCCTGACTTCAAAGTTGAACTACATTCTCACTATTCTTCTCAATCTTCTGTTTCAGGGGAAGAAAAATAGATCTCTTCCAGAACTCTTTCTTTACCCGTGCCCTTGATCCCGTCCTACTCTTACCTTTCCTCCTGCACCATGGCCTGGCTTAGGCAGCTCTTTCCTCTTTTGTACCCTCAATCTCTGCCCCTTCCTTGACTCCTTATCAGTCTGTGAAAATGTTCAAGGCTTTTCCTTGATAAAAATCTTTCTCTCAAGTTTATTCTATCACACATTTTTTTCTCTTCTCCTCTATATTTCTCCATATTCAAACTTCCTAAAATAATCTTTTTCTTTTTCCAGCTCATACATTTAACAAATGTTTACTGAGTTACAACTAGTCCTGGCACGAAACTAAGACCTCAGGATACAGTGATTAACAAGATAAGGTTGATGACATCAAGGAGACCAGTCTTCACTTGGGACATCAGGATGCAGACAGATGAAGTGCAACGCTATGAAATTTTTCAAAAGGAAGAAAGAATCAAGTATTGCAAAAACACCCAGAAGTGACTAATATGAAAAGTCAGGGAAGGAGCCATAGAAGAGGTAACATCTGAGATGGGTCTTAAAAGATTAGGATTTTGTCAGGTTCAGAAGTTTGGGGGTTTCATCTCTCATTCACTTCTCAGCCACTCAAATCTAGCTGTTGCTTCCACATCTTACTCCTGATATCTCCGAAGTCACTTCCTAACAGCTAAATCCAAGGTCTTCTCTCATTTAACAGCATCAATCAACCTCTTTCTTCAGGAAACCTTCTCTTCCCTTGGCTTCCAAAATACTGTTCTCTCTTCATTCTCAGTTTTCTTCACTGATTTCCCTTTCTTAATCCATTCCTTAATGGTAGCCATCCACCAAATTTATGTTCTTTGTTTTTTCTCATTTCGGCCTCTTCCTGAAGACCTTGTTCTCTTCCACAATCCTATCATCTTTATAGAGATGATTCTCAAATCTAAATCTTTAGCCCGAACCTCATTCTTGAAACACAGAGCCATATTTTCAATCTTCTCTCAGCAGATTCAGCTAATGGTTATGGAGGCCCTACTAGGCTGAGTGATAGCTGCTTACACACACATTACCTAATTTAACTTAATCCCCACACTTAGCACATGCAAACCCAAACCAATTTTCTCTTTTCCTTAAACTTGTTCCTCCTAGATTTCCTAACTCTGTTTGGTAAAGTTTCTAGCAGAGATTTACAGTGATAACACGAGGCAGAGAGTCCCTCTTCAAAGCTACTGTAGTACTTTGTACTCATATACTACCAAAATCTTCCACCTCTGCCTGTCAGACTCTGAGGAGGGGAAGCATCTTGCCACTTTTTTTTTTGGCCACACCATGTGGCATGTGTAACTTCCCTGACCAGGGCTCGAACCTGCTCCCCCTGCAGTGGAAGCACTGAGTCTTAACCACTGGACCACCAGGGAAGTCCACCTTGCCACCTTTTTGTCTCTTCTGTGAACTCTGCCCTTCCTTTAAAAGCAGGAGACATTCTGCTTTTCATTCTGCTAAAATCCCAAGTAAAATCAATTTCATAGCATGGCATTCAAGGTCTTCTGTTACCCAGCCCCACAGTGCTGCTGGGGCATCATCTCTGCACGCCAGGCTTTTCCTAAGCACCCCCCACTTCTTCCCACCTCAATGCTTAGGTTCTTACATGTATGTACCTCATCTTGTGAAGTCCTTTTCCTATTCACCAGTGAAAATCTGTACCTCATTCAAGGCCCACATTAAATACTACCTCCATCATGAAACTCTCATTGGTTCTCCAGTCAAAATGTACCTTTTATCTACCCCACAGTATTTATATCTCACCCTAGGCATGCATCCTATCATACTTTCTATTCTGATGACTATGTATTTGTCTGCCTTTCTTACCAGACTGAGTGACTGCCACACTTCAGTATTGTGTCATAAACATTCACATATTCTATTGAACCTAGAGCAGTACTTTTGGTATATTCAATATATATTGTGAATTGAAAAAATATCTAATATGGGACTTCCCTGATGGCACAGTGGTTAAGACTCTGCGCTCCCAATGCAGGGGGCCCGGGTTCGATCCCTGGTCTGGAAACTAGATCCCACGTGCATGCTGCAACCAAGAGTTTGCGTGCCACAACTAAGGAGCCCGCCTGCCGCAACTAAGACCTGATGCAACCAAATAAATAAATATTTTTTTAAAATCAATATAGTAAAAAAAAAAATAATATGGCTTTTAAACAAATTGTATGGCTTTCTATATGTAGCTTTTAATTTTCTTTTTTTAATGGTGCAGGTTCCATATATTTTAGTGGCCACAAGTCCTTTCTGATAACACAAACACAAAATGGTTCAAATGGCAAACCACACTTTAATGATGAGGTTACTAGTTAAGTCTAAGTTACAGAATTTAGGATTGGAAAGTACATAATAGATGTTTTATTGCAATATACTGTTGGCATTCCTAAATTTAATAATGGTGCTTTAATCTATTCCCAAATAAGTTTGGATTTTCAGTAATCTGTAATTGTGTTGAGATACAAACACATGTCAACTTTTTCTACTTCAGGAAAAATCACATAGCTAGTATCTGTGCTTAGTCAATAGACCTTTATCTATATCTACAAGTCTCTAGAATGTCAAGGGCTCTTTCACTGACACTGCAGCTGCCTATGAGAACAAGCATTAGGAGATGTTCAATAAAGGTTGCTGATCACAAAGATAGAAGAAGTGGGTTGGAGAAGGCACTGGATAGAGCATAAGAAGATCCAGGCTCTAAGTGTCCTCTGTCCTTTGGCTGGCTCTGGGCCTTAGGCTTCAGTTTCTTATCAGTACAAAGAGATGATTGGGTTGAGTTCTAAAGGTCTTTCCATATCTATGATTCTAATGCCTACCAAAAATTTCTTTTGGGTTAGCTTTGGAGATATAACTTCTTTATGCATGTCGTTTTATTTAACTTAATTTTGTTTGTATATAAATGAATAAGTGCCAAATAGATAAATGTAAGCTGGAGGTTGTAGAGATGAAGTGGGCATCTCACTGGACAGACTACTTAGGGTTTTGAAAACAGGTGGCAGCTACCCTGTGGTCCTTGAGAACCATCCCAGACTAGAAACAGATGATCTTCTCTCTTCCTTTTTCTAAACATAACATAAGAAAAAGGAAGAGAGAAGATCATCTGTTTCTAGTCTGGGATGGTTCTTTTAGGATCAAGATATTCAGAAAGAAAAAAAAGAGATACAAACATAAAATCAGATAAATTAAGTAAAACCATATAACCCTAGTTTATTACAGTTATTAATGTAACCTCTTTAAAAAAAATAATTCCTAATTCTGTCCACCAAAAAGGCATAGAAATAATGACCAACCCTGCATCAGTGAGCATGTTAAACAGGTATACAATGAGCAGATACAAAATGTGGTAAACGCTATAGGACAAATGACCAGGTTTCTTTAAAAAACAAATTGCAAGAGAAAAGAAGAAAGGGAAATTTTTATGTTAAAGGTCATATCAGCCATATTGGATCCTGATTCAATCCATAGACCAATTGTTTAAATTAAAAAAAAATTTTTTTTGAGACCATTGGGAATGATAGTTTTTCTTAATGGTATTGCAGTTACATTATTATGTTTTCTAAAAGAGCCCTGATCTTTTAGAAATATATACTGAAATATTCAGAGATGATGTCTGGGATTTGCTTCAAAATAATCCAGGTATGTGGGGGAGTATGGAAGGGTATTGATAAAACAACAGCATTTATGAGTTGATTATTGTTGTAGTTAGGTGTTGGGTCCTTGGGGATACATGGTAGTATTCTCTCTACTTTTGTATATGGTTGAAAGATTTGTGTATCTTGAAATTTTCTACAATAAGAGATGGTAAAACATATACACACTCCTACACATAAAATGTTTTTCATAATTTAACACCTCTACTCAGATGAATTAATGTTTACCCAACAACCTAATGATGAAATTCACCATCATAGAGATACTTATTATCATTAATAGTAAAGGAAGGAGCCATTCAGAACCAGCTTTTAGAAATCCTGCAGTGCCTTATACCAGAATGCATTTAATGCTGAGAGCTATTTCTCAACAAAATCAGGGCTGTAAATTTACACTTAATAGTATTTACTAAAAGTAGGTCCTGAAATTATTATTATGTTTTACTGATTTACATTGGTTCAAATGTTACTTACTAACAAATTGGATCCCTGACTCCAAATGAGTACGCTTAGGTGCCACAAATACATGTTGTAAATGAACCAATAAACCCAGGAGAAAGGTGTGATAAAGCAATGCCACTTACCTAGCTGTCTCCTCAAATTGTATGTCATCCACTGAGGCTGTAACACAGGAAACCCCAGCATGTTTTTCAGCTTCAAAAAATAGGTTAAAAATGGGCTGCATTAATAGTTATTTTAAAATATTTCAGCATGCAGGAAAAGGAATAAAACAAGTGGATTTATTCTAGTAACTCATCCTCTTATGCAGTATAGGACCACTGTGCCCACACTTCTGGATGAACTGGATTGATAACAGTTCCTTTGCTCAATAAGTTATTTTTCTACTGCATGGAAATTACTGTACTTTCTCCGAAGTTTTAACTTATACTGTCTTTGATTTGAAATTCAGCACCAATACCCAGCATATCTAGCTATTCAGATAGTAACTTTAGTAAGTTGGTGTCAAATTTAAATATTTTGTCAGGTACTACCCTTCTTTCGTTTAAAAAAACAATGCATCAAAGCTGTACCTATTATCCCACATAACCAGTAGCTGAATATATTTAAACCACTTAACCAGTGCAAGCACTGAACAGTGTGGAAGACCTTAAGTTCATACCCCAAATCAGAGAGAAACTTGTCTGGGCATCAGAGAAATAGAGATGGGCACATAGTAAGTATTTAATCAATATTTATTATTTATTACTACCAAATTCATATGAAATTCACTATGCATTAATTATGTTGGAGGAGGAAAACATTGAGTAGGGTGAGAGAGATTAGGGAAGCACTCCAGTTATTTCCATGTTCCCTGCCTGCATTTATTTATTTATTTATTTATTTATTTTTGGCTGTGTTGTGGCTTCGTTGCTGCCCTTGGGCTTTCTCTAGTTGCAGCGAGCGGGGGCTACTCTTCATTGTGGTGCACGGGCTTCTCATTGTGGTGGCTTCTCTTGTTGAAGAGCACAGGCTCTAGGTGCATGGGCTTCAGTAGTAGTGGCACATGGGCTCAGTAGTTGTGGCTTGCAGGCTCTAGAGCACAGGCTCAGTAGTTGTGGTGCATGTGCTTAGTTGCTCTGCGGCATGTGGGATCTTCCTGGACCAGGGCTTGAACCCGTGTTCCCTGCATTGGCAAGCGGATTCTTAACCACTGCACCACCAGGGAAGTCCCTCTGTCTGCATTTAATTTGTTGAGATTTTTTTTTTTTTGATCGTTGGTTTTACTTTATGTAAAAGTATCCGAATTTTTCCTCTTTGGGAAAAATCTTGACATGTGGTTTTCCAAGAATTTCATTTTGAGGAACAGTCAGTTAAAACCCAAACAGACTGCATTAGCTTTTTAAAGAAATTTTAACTCCATTTTAATTTTGGAGACTTCACTCCTGCTGTCATATTATAAAAAAGAGACAGTGAATTATATTGAATTTGCATTCTTTGTGTGTAGTGGATTACTTTAATTGCAATATATATTGATAGTCCCAGGTAAAGTGATATGAGAAAATACTCCAGAGAGCAAGTATTTAAAACATTCCTCCCTATGATCTAATTCTGTAGAAAACTGGACATTCTGGTTTTACTAGTTGGAAATAACTATTCTTCCAAATATGCAGATAACATAAACTGAGTTACCAGAAAACTAACCATAGCAGAACTCTGTGTGTGAGTGATGGAGGCGGGGAAATGGGTTTCCCAGCTCTAAAGTTCAATTAGAGGAAGGAAACATAAAAGTATTAGACTCTAGAAAGTTGGGTTCAATTTAATTCAGTATATCAAACATTTGTTAAATTCCCATTGATTTCCAGACACTGAGCTGTTATCAGTCCTATCTTTTAATGAGTCTACTCAGTGACAGAGATCTAGCCATAGTCAATAAAGTGTTGACTAAAGGGTATGTAATAGACATTCATTCTGGTCACCTGACATGAGGGTGTGATATGTTGAGTTTATTAAACTATTCTTGTAGGTAAAGTGTTACCATGTACACCAACATGAGTTACCAAATTTTGAATGATTTAAATGATAACTAAAGTGCAAAAACCAATAAAAGACTAAATTTTTATTGTATATATTGGGTGTCTTCTATGTATATATAGCACAAAGAAACATAATCATAATAATTATGATTTATTATTGGCCTGGCACTGAGCTAAGTATGCATATCAATTACATGAGGTTGATACTGTTATTAGTTCTGTTTTACAAAAGAGGCAATTTTGGCTTATAAAAATCAAATACATTGTTCTAAATAGTTATTTTTACTACAGAAGCAACAGGAACTCTGAGAAAAGAAAAGACCAACCAAGGAATGCTCCCTAGAGAAGTACTTGGCTGAATATGGGATTCAGGAGCTCAACTGCCATGTTTTACATTATAGACTTTCAAGGGCCATTAAATTAAAAATCAAAAATTAAAATATGGGGAACCAACACAGGCCACAATTTTTACATGTGTTTATTTTCTTTTTACAAGTGTGACAGATATGAATTCAACAGGACCAGTCTGTTCTGGTTCTTGGTTTTGATTGCCCTTCATGTAGTATGCCAGTAAAAGTGGAGAAACCCTAAAGCTATTTCTGATTTCCTGGGGAAACTGAGAGAAGCTGAGGAACAGCTAAGTGGATATAGTCCAGGTATGATGACTGATAAAAATGACGGTGGCTTCATTCATTCTTTCTTTTAACTAATATTGATTGAACACTTGTGCTATGCCAGCCTCTCTGTAAGGTGCTTGAAATATAAAACAGCTACTATCCCTATTCTCATGGAATCTAGTGAGGAGCCAGACATTAATTAAATGAATACATAATAACAAAATGAGTTAGGTGATCTGAAGGAAACATGGATTTTGTGAGGGTCTGTAAACTGAGGAACCACACCTAGGTGGCATGTCAGGAAGGTTTCCCTGTGGAGAGGATGCTTGAAGTGAGATCTGAAAGATGAGAAGGAGTAAAACAGATGTGTGTTGTGGAGGAGAGCAGGGAAGGGCTTGCTGGGCAGAAGGAACAGTGACTACAAAGGTCCTGGGGTTTTTGTGGCAAAAATGCAAAAAGCAAGAAGGAGAGTAGGTAAGATAAGGCTGAGGGGAAGGCTGAGGATACACCATGCACAGGGCCTTGAAGCTCTTGGTTGACAATTTTTATAATATTTAGTATTAAAGATATTGTTTCAGTATCTTCTGGCCTCCAGATGAGGCCGGTGGCTAATTCTAACAAGGTCAGTGGCTAATTCTAATCCTTGTTTTCCTACAAGGATTAACATTAACCGTGTTTCCAAACCAACTTTATCATAAAGGTTTCTTCAATATTGTATTATTAGTAATATAACTATTAAGGTCCACAGTAATTGGTTATCAATTGACTCCTGCTGTGATCCGAGTTTCCAAAGGTGTAAAACCATAGAAATCTTAATGAAAATTGCAGGAGGGCAATTGTTTCTCCATTATAGGACAGAAGCACTAAGTGAGGTAACTTTAAAAGTCACATCAATATTCACATAATGAATTCAGTTGCCATGGCAATAGGCATGGCAACTGAATACTTTCTATACTTGTTTCTCATACATGTGAATTACTTTTATATTCATGTCTCCATTATTGTTATTATAACAGACCTCAAATCCTGATAAAAACTGTTAAGAGAGAAACCAAACAGACCTATCAACAAACAGAAAATAAACAGATTGGCCTCAGATATATGACTGAATTTTGCAGGTGGTTAACACACAGGGGATTAGAAACTCTATGCACACTCATTGAAGAAAACAGGAATTTGTAATCAGCTGAGCTTTACTTTTGTCCTGTATAAAATAAGAGTCCTGGGATACACGATCTTAAGCTCCTTCCAGCTCTAATATTTTAATCCTAACATATTTTACTTAAAATGTACATTTGCTGAGTCTATTAAGTGCCTTACGCAAAGCCTGGCTTCCTTTTAGAAATGAGATTCCAAGTTCTGGACCCATCCATCCAATTACCCATCCATATAATCAGGAAGTTTTTATTTAGTGCTTACTTATTAAGTGCTTACTAAGCTTCAGTTTACATGCTAATTGGCCAGGCAGGAAATAAAAGGTGAACATATATGTACACAAAGTAATTACGGATTGTGCTAAGTGGTGTGGAGGAATTTGGAAAGGGTGTTGTGATGAAAGGGTGCAAATGTAAAGCAGGTAGTTAGGAAAGACTGCTCTGCATAAATGATATTTAGTGGAGATGGAATGCATGGAAAGGGCCAAGAGAAGAGTGTAAAGGCAAAAATAACAGCAGGTGCAAAGGTCCTTCGCAGAGACTACATGACGGTGTGGAAGGCAACAAACTGAATTCAGAAGCAGATATAAGAGGTGAGTGATGTATTAAACTAGACATTAAAGAGATTTGCAGAAATGTAAACCAGTACCACTTCTCTAAGTACATTTTTGTTCCTGCTGAAAATATAGTTATTTTACAATAAAAATATGTAATGGGTTTTTGTTCTTTTCAAATGAATTATTTTTTAAAATTTCACATATGGTAAATATGGATAAAAGAACAAACACGAAAGCTCTCTGGGGGTCCTCGTTTATTTTATGGGGTAAAGGAGTCCTAAGACTAAAAGGTTTGAGAACCACTGGTCTAGGTCATTCCCAGTGTTGGATGAACAATCTCAATCATTACTTCCCAGCTGCACGGGGTTTAAAGCTCTGTCAATACCCTCCTCTCCTTCCTTCTCCCTCCTCACCGATCAGGGGTCCTGGTGTGACAGCATCCCGACCTCTGCCGTCCGGACCCCCGCCACCCCGCATCCCCACATCCCAGCCCGCTTCCCAGTTCCCAGACACGCCCCTCCGCTACACACACTGGGCCCCGCCCCCACTCAGGGCTCATCCACTCCAGACCCCCGGCACCCTGGGTCTCCCCCATCCTACCCTCCCCTTCCAGCACCCCTACCCGCCAGGCAGGCGGCAGCGTCGATCCACTTGAGCAGCTGAGCGGCGCTCAGCTCTCCGCGGAGGTTGGCGTGCGCGGGCTGGATGGCCTGGCTCACGTGCACCTCGCCGGGCGCCGGCCGCTCCAGCTCCATGGCCGGTCAAGAGTGCGAAGCAACCGGGCCTGGCCGCCGCCCGGCCACCAACTGGGCCCGCCCCCGCTCCAAAGGGCACCGAGCCGCTGCCACCCCGGCCCCGCACCCCGCGCCCTGCTGGCCACTGGGCCACCTGGTGCACCGGGAGGTGAGATTTAAGGGGCCAGGAATACCGCGAGGAGGGCGAAAGGGAACTCTCTTCTGTCTCAGAAGACACTGACTCGGGCGGCCGAGGTTGGCAAAGCTGGAACTAGACCGGGTTTCTCACCTATAAAGGGGGGATAGCAGTACTTATCTCAAGAGGACTGTGCAGAGAATTAAATGAGATAAAGTACAAAAGTCATAGCATGTGCCCGGCTAAGGTGACATAGGTGTTTGCCAAGTAAAGAGTGAGGTTATTATCAGTCTGAAGAACTTGACAGGTGATGGGGAGTTAATAATTAATTAGTTAAATGCTGTCCAGAGAAATGTAGACCTTTTGCTTTAGAAGTTGATTTTAAAGTATTTGACTTCTTATTTTCTTTTTTTTCTGGCTGTAGACTGCCAGGTAGGGTGGGCACTCACTCTTCCCATCCCTAGTTCAAAATACACCTTCTGAGTCTTAGGATAATATAATGGCTCCAAAACCCCCTGTTATTCATCTTTTTGTTATGAAATTACCTCCACTGCCAAACAAAGGGAGAAAAATTTAAAAAGGGCTGATCTTTGCTGGCACATCAGAAGTCACCCAATAAGGGAAGTCAACCTTTTGGTTTTAATATAGAGAATTTACAGTTAAAAGCTTCCAACTTGGACTTCCCTGGTGGCGCAGTGGTTAAGAATCCACCTGCCAATGCAAGGGACACGGGTTCGAGCCCTGGTCTGGGAAGATTCCACATGCCACAGAGCAACTAAGCCCATGTGCCACAACTACTGAGCCTGCGCTCTAGAGCCCGCGAGCCACAACTACCGAGCCCATGTGCTGCAACTACTGAAGCCCACGCACCTAGAGCCCATGCTCTGCAACAAGAGAAGCCACTGCAATGAGAAGCCTGTGCACCTCAACGAAGAGTAGCCCCCGCTCGGCGCAACTAGAGAAAAGCCCGTGCTCAGCAACGAAGACCCAACACAGCCATAAATAAATAAATTAATTAATTAAACAAAACAAAAAAACCTGTCAACTCATTACAAATGAGCCCAACAAATCCCAAGAGAATTTCTTCTTTATGAGAGACAGAATCTAGAACATTAGAGTTCTCATTGTCAAACTTTAGCACATATAAGCTGTTACACTTTCTAGAGCTGAAATCAGTGACTCTACAAAGCAGTTTCCATTATGGAAACAGTGACACCAGAAAACCTCCAGCATGTTATAGAGCCATAGATGTCATATTGTGAGGGCTGGCTGTATCTGGGATGGGTGAGGGAATGGACACCTGGAGAGAAAACCATGTGTCAGACAGGCAGCTGATGTAAAAGGAGCAGTTAAGATAGTAGAGCACCTGACTTGAACTCAGGACTCCTGACTTACCACAAAGTCTAACTGACTCCAACAAATCAGTGCTGCTTTTTTATCCTTGTGCAGATGGCCTGCCAAGCCCCAGCCTGGAGCATCAGAATGGAGATTCTGGTAATTTTGCTTCTCCTTTTAAAGATTTTTTTTTTTTTTTAATGTAAGAGAGGAATGAAGGAAACATGGACTTGATAACTTTTCAGGATCCTCTGTGAGTAGGTTTCTGTCCTATATAAGCATAAATAAGAATTAGATGCATTCAGTTAGGGAAGTATGAAGTTTGACTTTTATAAAAAGCATGAAAATGACTTTTTTAAACAAACAAATTAAAATGTGTGCTTCCAGGATGGTCCCCTCATGTGCTTATGCTGATTTCAATGACAGTGTTATTACTCATATCAGTTTTGGCATTCCTCATTGGAAAGTGCCTCTAGAGTTCTTAATAGCATCTTGGCAGATTAGATCATTGTTCAGCAAATATTCACTGAGTCTACTAATAACCCCATGCGAGGCACTTATTGGTGTTGGGCCTGGCCACATGACTTGCTTTGGAACGGAATGTGAGGAGGTAACAGTGTACCAATTTGGACCTAGCCCTTGGAGGTACCACATGCTCCTGTTCTCAGGAACATCTGACCTCTGCAGTGAGGAGATGCTAGCCTGAGCTGCTGCCCCATCGGCATCTGGGTGCCGGGCTGAATTCACATATTGCAGAGCCATTCCAGCCAACCTGCAGACTTGCAGCCTGAAGCTGAGCCACACAGCAGACATGCAGACTCCTGAATGAGACATAACTATTTATTGTTGCATGTCACTGTGATTGGGGGATTGTTACACAGCAATAAATAACGGTTACATGCATGAATTTCATTTATTAGTATTTTAGAAATTTTATTAAGTTATTGGAAATAAAGTGTGTGTTTAGGTTGGGTTGTATTGTTTTGGGTAAAAAAGGTGACTGAAGTGATAGTAATATGTAAATACTTGTGTACTTGCTTTATACGTATACTTGGTGGCTTTCTGAAGTGATTATCTGGAAAGGGATAGCATGTGTCTGTATATGTATGTTTAGGAACATTTGATCAAAGAAGCAGACACAGTACACAAAGTCACTATTGTTTTCTTATATATATTATCTCCTAATTAGATGTCTTGATTGTGGTTTCATAGCTTTTGTTGGTTTTGCACTGATTTTCATTTTCATAGCCTCTGCCTGAAACTACTGTTCTTATGTTTTTCTCAATAACATCTGCATGTGTGAACATTTGTTATATCCTTTATCTGTCAAGGATTTTTGCTATTATGTTTGAAAAAAAGGCTTCCATTTTCCATTTCTGTTTAGAGACATCTTTTGGAGATGAGCAGGCTGTGAAGCCAGCTTGATTTTTAAAAGGTCATGCACAAGAGCAGGAAAGCTCATCAGGAAGAGTATGGAAAGTATGATAATCACTAGAATAATAAGAACATCTTTAGAATGTTGTTGTAGGAGGGAAACTAGAGAGTTGAACCCCGTCATTCTGGAGATGAGGGAATGAGGTGTTGGCCCTGGCTCACATTGCAAAGATAATGGTCAGGCTTTGAGAAAACTGAGAGCAAGGAGCATGACATATAAGAAAAGAGACAGAAAAAAGTGCTTCCCCCAGAAGCGGACCCTCCAACAGGAATTTGAGAGCAAGCAGTTTATTTGGGAGAAAACTGCAGAAAGCACCTGTAGGAGAGTCAAGAGTGTGGTCCTGGGCTTCCCTGGTGGCGCAGTGGTTGAGAGTCCACCTGCCGAGGCAGGGGACGCGGGTTCGTGCCCCGGTCCGGGAGGATCCCGCATGCCGCGGAGCGGCTGGGTCCGTGAGCCATGGCCGCTGAGCCTGCGCGTCCGGAGCCTGTGCTCCGCAACAGGAGAGGCCACAACAGTGAGAGGCAAAAAAAAGTGTGGTCCTCAGACCAGCATCAGCACCACCTGGGAGCTTGTTAGAAATGCAGAATCTCAGGCCCCACCCCAGACTTGCTAAATCAGAATCTGCATTTTATTAAGATTCCCAGGGGAGTCATAAGCACATCCAAGTTTGTGAAGAACAGCCTGAGTTATTCCTGCCGGAGACGTGGAGGAGATTGGAGGTTTCTACCCTCCAGTCTCCACCTTTCATTGGCTGAGAGCTGCTTCCCAGCATAAATTCCTCAGCACTTACACTGACTGCAGGGCAAGAGCGGGCTCTCAGGCAGAGCTTTGCCTCCTTAGGAAGGGAGGATGCTGTCAGCTTGTACTGGAAACTGGAATGGCGAGTGCCGAGGGGATGGTGGCAAGGCACCAAGAGCCATGATACTTACTGTTCTGAACACCACGGGCAGCTGGGAGCCTTTTCTTTTTATGAGACGAATCCCAGGCAGAGGGTTTGGTCATTTAAAGTGTTTCACACAGAGATGAACTTTATTAGCTAGCAGTCTCTATCTCCACCTTTGGTAGAGGTTATGAAAGGTGCCAGGTCAGTGTTTTCAAATTCAAATTTATACGGATATGGTTCAAAGTTTAAATACAGAGTTCCTAAACAAAAAATTCAGAGTGTGTTTCCATGTATTTCGGGTGCCAAGTTCTTGCTTGGAGGGTCTTTTTTGCTCCTGGGCCCTATTCTTGGGGTCACGCTGACCTTGGGAAATTGAACTGTCCCATTTAGCGCCTGGAGCCTCAAGCAAAACTTTCTCCTGTTTGTTCCTGTGCCTTCCGTGGCCCCAGCTCTCAGACAAGCATTAGATGTACAAGCCAGGTGTTACCTAATGCATGTGGAGTGCAGCACTTTATTTTTTTGAACAAAAGCCATGTGTATAGAGTCCAATATTTTCTCTTCCCAGGGTTTGCTTGGCCCTACCTTCATTCCAGGAACAGCTCAGTGGAACCCCCTGGCTGCCACCCCCATTGCTTGACAGTAGGCTGGACTCCAGGGATTGCTTTCAAATATGGAGCCAGCCTTGCATCTCTGGAATAACCCCACTTGGTCATGGGGTATAATTCATTTTACATGTTGCTGAAGTCTCTTTGCTGTTATTCCGTTAAGGATTTTTACATCCACATTTTTGAGACATATAGGTCTCTCCTCTTTTTCTTCTTTTTCTTTACTGTCTTTGGTTTTGGTGTCAGGTTCATAAAATGAATTGGGAAGTGTTCCCTCCATATTCTAGAAGAAATTGTTCTTTAAACATTTGTTAGAATTCTCCAGTGAAACCATCTGAGCTACTCATAACATGCTACACAGCCCTATGAAGTGTGGGTATTATTATAATTCCCATTTTATAGATGAGGAAACTGAAGCAACTTGCCCAAGACCACACAACTAGGAAATAGTAAAGACAGGATTCAAACTCAGTAATCTGGCTGGAGTCTCAGCTAGGCTGAGAAGGTGACCAGTGGGGTCAGGACCACACAATTAGGAAATGAGAGAGATGGGAGTTTACCCAGATCTAAGTTCAAAGGCCATGCCTCCCTTCGTCAAGCTACCTTCACTCATTCATTCATTCATTCAATCAGTCCATATTTATTGAGTGCCTCCTGTGTCCCAGAGACTGTTCAAGGCACTGGATAAATGAAATGATGAGTGAAATAGATTTAGTCCCTGACTTTATAGAGTTCATGGTTTAATAAAATGTGCTACAAAAATGTAAATCATTCTAATAAGGATGAAGCAGTGATAAACATGTATGGAAACTAGCTGATGGCTCTGGGCAGATCCTCAAATTATATCCAGCAGTTGACCATTTACTAGACTGAAGATCACTCCTGATTTGTGTGTGTGTTTTTAGACAGTCACAAACTTGCAGAAAAGTGGAAGTACCATACAAAGATGTGCTTGTTGCTGTTGGAGTGTCACTGCTCCCAGGCCCTCACTGTGGACATAGCTACAAAGTGTAAGTGTGTGTGTATATCTGTCTATAGTGGATTGAATGATGGTCCTCCCCAAAGATATGTCCATGTCCTACTCACCAGAACATATGAATATTAGCTTATGTGGCAAACAAAAAAAAATGTGATTAACAATCTGAGAGGAGAAGCTTATCGTGGATAATCTAGATGGGCCCTAAATCCAATCACGTGTATCCTTATAAGATAGACACCCAGAGGACAAGTCACACAGAGGAGAGGAGGAGACAGAGGGTGGTGTGATGTGGTCATGAGCTAAGGAACACACAGCCACCAGAAGCTGGAAGAGGTGGGTACAGATGGAGTGTATCTGTGCCTTCACCTTGACTCCTGACTTCCGGCCTCCAGAACCTTGAGAGGAGCAACGTCTGTTGTTTTAAACCACCCAGTTTGTGGTAACTCGTTGCCCTGGGAAACTAATACACTATCTATAAAACCCCAAATTCAGATTTTTTTTTTTGGCCACTCTGCATGCAGGACCTTGTTTCCCTGACCAGGGATCGAACCTGTGCCCCCTGCATTGGAAGCACGGACAGGACTGCCAGGGAAGTGCCCCCAAATTCAGATGGATACATCAGTTCCCATCCACCAATGCAGGGTTCATTTTATTTCTCTTTCCGCATATCTCTAACTCCATTTTCTGACAATGAGAAGCCTGGCTTACATCCCACTTGGCAGATTGCCTTATTTGGTCAGTCCCCCCGTGTGTATCCAATCTACCACCTCCAGATCATTATTGCCCTTGAGGGGCACCCTCCTCATCTGCTCAGGCTCCAACGCCCAGCCGGGCCCTGTCCTGGGGCCACCTCCCCACTAGGCAGGCACAGCCTCCCGCTCAGGCAACCTGCGCATACACACACCTGCTCGCCTCACATGATGGCTTTAGGCTGAGGAAGAGGTGGGCCCTGACTAGGTGTGCCGGCGCCGCCCTGCTTGCTGAACGCCCTGCAGCCCAGCGCAAGCCCCGCTCCCCCTGGGATCCGCGTGAGCCCACCCCAGTGGGGCTAGATGTGGCTGTGACCCTGCAGTGGGTGGGAGGGGCCAGGGGCCGGCTCCCACTGAGACGCCCTCACCCTGCAGGACCAAGTACATCTTTTCCCACGAGGAGTCATCAGCCAGGACTTGGTGACCGGAGTGATTCTGGAAGGCTAAAACCAACTGGAGGTTTCGATACTTTATTTCATTTAGGAAGAGGCCTGTACCTAAACATCAGAGGCATTTCTTGGTGGCAAATTGGATATTTCTCCCCTATTATATAGGCATCAATCTGCTGTGAAGAAGCCTTCAGATTAAATTTCAATGATGAAACAAGATTAGTCCTGGCAGGTATATAGATCCTCAAAGAATGTGCAATAACTCCTCATAAAACAGCCTAAAAATATTCTTTCTGTCAGTTCCACACTTTGTAAAGAGGCTTTATGATTTGTGCTTCATAATATACTGCTTAAATTTTAAAATTGTTTAATACCAGCATGACTTTTCTCTCTAAAGAGATTCATTCACCAACTACTTCATTGAACACGTTATCTTAAATACGTAATATTGACCAGACACTGGGCTAAGCATAGGTAAGGTCCTCGTTCTCAGAGCTCAGGGAGCTCTCAGTCTGTTATTTACATCAGTAGTGGGCATATCATATGATACTGTACACAGTGCCATGGGGACACGGAGAGGGGAGGCTCTCCTCTGCATGGTCATCCCCAGAAACTGTTCATCACTTTGTCAGTCAAGCAGCAGGACCTAAGCATCCTAAGCAAAGGGGAATGCTTTGGAGGCTCCCAGAACTGACTAGATTTGGAGAACCAGTCTTGACAGTGGGCAGGTGCAAACGCTGTGCTGCAGGGCTGAGAAGTGCAGCAAATGTATGTTAAGAAGATTCTGGGGCTTCCCTGGTGGCACAGTGGTTAAGAATCAGCCTGCCAATGCAGGGGATATGGATTCGAGCCCTGGTCCGGGAAGATCCCACATGCCGTGGAGCAACTAAGCCCGTGCACTACAAACTACTGAGCCCGCGTGCCTAGAGCCCATGCTCCGCAACAAGAGAAGCCACCGTAATGAGAAGCCCGTGCACCGCAATGAAGTGTAGCCCCCGCTCATGGCAACTGGAGAAAGCCTGCACGCAGCAATGAACACCCAACACAGCCAAAAATAAATAAATAAAATAAATTAATTTAAAAAAAGAGAGACCCTATTAAAAAAAAAAAGAAGAAGAAGATTCTGTATGGCCTTGCCTCTGCTCCTTCCTTCCTTGTGGACCTTGGTTAAGATCTAAAGTCCCAGGAGAGAGCATCTATCTGCTCAAGCTTAACTCATATGTCTTCTCATGGTCCTAGGACTGGGGAAGGGAAGGGTACAGGAAGGGCAAAACCTGTTTCTCTTGGTTTCAGTAGAGATGAGACAGGTGCCTGGAATTACTTTCTCACTAAGATTAAACCCACTGTGGGAGAAGTCATTCTCCCAAAGGAAATTGGATTAGGAATGGAGAAGGGAAGCTAGACAATTTTTAAAAAATTAGCAGTGACTTGTACAAAGGCATTCAGGCATGGGGAAGACAATGGGGAAAGGCAAGTCCTTGATAATGTTCTTCAGCTGCTGGATCAAGCCTCACCTGAAACCAACATACTTTGGAACTTTCCAATTACATGAACAGATAAGTTTTTTCTATGGCCCTTCCTCCCCCCACTTTTTTTTGCTTGTTTGTTTAAGCCCGTTTGAATCTGGTTATCTGTCATGTGTAACCAAAAGGTTTCTAACTGATACACCCGCACAATGGTCTTACACAATTTCTGGCAGTTCTTTACTTTTCTTTTATTTGCTATGAAAATATTCATTATTTTTCCAGTCTCTGAGTGACATCAGTGCTTCTCATTTTTCGCTCATATCAGGTAAGTGATCCAGCTCCATAATATAACATTTTTATTTTTCTCAAATAGGTGGTATACTTTTATAATGATGTTTGATTACACACTTTGCAGCATCCTAATAAAACAAAGGCAACACACATTGGAAATCAATTTTTCTTACAGAAATTTTGAAATCAGTTTTTCAGCCATGCAGCTGACTGCGCTAGAGATGCGAAACCTCCACAGTCATCAGTGTGTCTTTAAATCAGGCAACCGCTCGGTCCCCACAAGGTCTCACCGGCATGAGCCCTGCCTGGGTGCTATGGGGCACGCAATGCAGCATCAAAGAGATCCAGGTCAGTTCCTGTCCCTATGGGAGACTAGAAAAGTAACCCAACTTTATATAATGCTGCATTATCCTGAGGGGCTTTAGAACCATTAATTAATTCACAAGACACTCTGCATGGGAGCAGCCACTATAATTACTCCAATTTTACAATGAGAAAACTAAGGTCCAGATATTTACCCTGCATTGTCCACCTAATCAGTAATCAAATCTGAATTCCTAAGTAACTCTGCTTCTTTGGCTTGTTGCCATTTGCGATGTTATTTAGCTAAAATAATATGAATGTTTTAAACAATATCCTAATAATTATTCATCGTATAGCATTTGAAAAGAAAAAAAATGTTCTATAATGTAGATATTGACGTCTTGGATTTTTCATTAAGGATTTTTTTTCTCTTAATTTTATCACATGAGAGAAAATCAAAGAGGAGAAAATTGAAATTAACTTTACATTACAGGACAGTAATTCATAGGTCAAAAAAATGTTGGTTTACAGATTAGAACTAAGAAAGACAATTGGAGCTAATAAAGATTTTAATAAATCTTAGAAAAAATATATTTCCTACCTGTTGGAATTACGACTGTCTTGCACATTCTCTCCTCGATAGAATCACACGTGAAGCCTGGGATATCAAAGGAACATAAACATTTCCTTACTATTTTGCTCTTATTCTTTCAGAATTTGGTCAGAAGAAGTTTGGAGGCCAACGACGACAATAATTAATATTTCAAAATCCTAATACAAACGGGAGTAGGAAGCCAAGAGGGTCCCGAATATTCCCTTAGCAAATGTTGAGAGCTTACCCTGGTCTCATGGAGCTTACATTCTGCTGAGGGGAGACAGAAGCTGAACAAAATAAACGTGTGTGTGTGTGTGTGTGTGTGTGTGTGTGTGATGCTTGGAGAAAAAATGAAGCTGAAGAGGGATGGAGGGAGGTAGGCGTGGCTGCAATTTTACACAGGATAGTCAGGAAAGCTTCCCTGAGACCCGATATTTGAGCAAAGGTCAGAAGGAAGTGACAGAGGAGCCATGAGGCCTCTCTAGGGGAGAAGGTTGTCTTTAGGACTGTTCACTAATGTTCCTGTCCTTCTTCTTCTGGCCACATGGTAGGACTATCCCGTATCTCCCCGAGTATGAATTGATTTGACCAATGAGACGTAAGCAGCGGTGGGTAAAGGACTTTAAGGGTCAGGGCATGATTTGTCGTGTTCCCTTCTCTTCAGCCAGTGGGGTCCGCATAGAAGAGGCCCCCTCAGGAGGCATCTCTGGCACAACAGCATGGGCCAGGGCCTACAGCTAACCCAGAGACTCTGTTGCTGTAACCCTGAGATTTGGGGGTGGTGTGTTATTGCAACATTGCCTAGGTTATTCCGACTAATGTAGCAGTGTTCTGGATAAGGGAGCAGCAGTGCAAAGGCCTTCAGCTGGGGGTGTACCTGGCATGTTGGAGGAACAGAGCAGAGGCTGGGTGGAGCAGATCGGGCCGAAGTGTCCTGAGATGATACCAGAAAGGTAATGAAGGGAGAGAAGTTGTGCAGGTCCTTCAAAGTCACTGTAAATATTTTGACTTTTAGTCTGAATGAAATGGAGAATTAGGGAGCTTTGAGTAGAGGAAAGATAAGATTTGCATTACATTTCAAAAGGATAAGTCCAGCTGCTCTGTTGAGAATAGATTGCTGGGGGCAAAGGTGCAAGAAGGGGAATTAGGAGACCATTGCAGGTCATTGTATGTATATGTAATAGAACCCAAGGGTCTGGGACGCAGGGGATGGAAGTAGGGATGAACCCAATCACTGTCGCTTATGCTGCTTGGAAAATGTGTGATTCCAGTCCTTGCAATTCCCAACTCAGGGCTTTGTGGGTGTAGATCTCCTGATTCCCAAAGGGGGACACTTCTGCTGGGGGTCCAGCAAGAGTCCCGGTCACTCCAGGCTCCTTGTGCCAAGGGACCAGCAGGGAGGAAAGGTGTCACCATTCCCGCGAGGGCCACTGACCTAAAACTCCAGGAGTAGGTTAGATTTTTGAGGAAGGCAAAAATACATTCGGCATGCAGTAATTTTCAGAGCATCTCTTGGTTCTCACTTGCCCAATTTTGGTGATTAATAGACCTGTGCAGCAGCCATGTCCTGTGAAGGACATGATGACAAGGATAAACAAGATCCCTCAGGGATGAGGATGTAATTAACTCACCTGGTAAACTGCCTCAGCCAGTAGAGGTGTAGCCAAGGGGAATCTAGAACGGGCAATTGAGGAGGGTGATTATTAGCATCATCACATTTCTGAAACCAGCTGCAGCGTGGGGGATACAGCTTGTCCCACTAAGTTTCCTCTTGTAAGTTTTCTCCAGGAAAAGAGATCAGTTAGAATTTTGGAGTGGCTGGTTCCAAAGTTGTCTGACTTACTGTACAAAGCAAGTGGATCTGAGCAGGCAAGGGGTGGACTTCAGTGGATTTTGTGGTGCACTGCACACAATACCTGCTTCAGGACCCAAGCTTTCATTCTCCCAGTTACCAAGAGTGTCCCTATTCTTGGATGACACCTGGGCACTTCCCCAGGATTTGCCCTTAGTGGAAGGAAACTGCTGGGGTTTTATTTATGTTCCCTTCCCATAGGGAAGTTGTATTCAGTGACTGGCTAATTTGGGGAGTATAAGGGCCTGGCCTCTTGCTTCACTCTGGGACATCTCTGAAGAACATGCCTGGTTTAGAATCTCTGTGGGATTGGCTGAGGTCTCTGATGTACCTATATCATAGTTCAACTTCTCCCTCTGCCCTGTCTGTTCCCTTCCCTTCTGGGGTAGACAGAATAATGAATGGCTTCCCAGAGATGTCTACATCCTTCTCCCCAGAACTCATGAATGTGTTGCCTTACACAGCAAAAGGAAATTTGCAGACATGATTAAGTTAACGATCTGGAGATGGAGATATTATCCTTGGTGGACCAAATGTCATCACAAGCGTCCTTCTAAGAGAGAATCAGGAGGTCAGAGAAGAGAGAAGATGCTTCGCTGCTGGTTTTGAAGATGGAAGAAGGGGCCACAACCCAAAGAATGTAGGTGGCTTCCAGAAGAGGAGAAAAGTCAGGAAAGCAGATTCTCCTCAAGAGCTCCAGAAGAAAGGTGGCTGTGATGACTGATTTTGGACTTTGATCTCTAGAACTATTAAAGGATAAATTGTACTGTGTTAAGCTACTGTTTGTGTTTTTTTTTTTTTTTTTTTTTTTTTTTTTTTTTTTTACAGGAGCAATAGGAAACAAATACACGTTCCCTTACAGGTAATTTACACCATTAGAGTTTTGTTCCTTTTTGCAGAGGAACTGGGGATATTTGGATGTATTGAACATGTTCATGCCACACTGAAAAAACTTACTATGAGGATGAATTAAAAGGTAGAAGGACAAATGGTTGTCCACTACTCTGCTAGCTTGGGGAAGACAAGATGGAAAAACAGGATAATAAGTTAGAGACCTTAGCCTCACATTTTGCAAAGCTAGGAGGACACTAGATGCCACAGATTAAGATTCAGGTGCTGACAAAACCTGATTAAGCTAAGAGGTAGAATGTGTGGGAAAGTAATGAGAATAAAAGGGAGTAAAAGAAGCTTTTAAAAATACAGACTGCTATAGCCAAAAATCGATTTGTACAAAACTACTAGGAATAATAAGAATGAAAGAAAATGACTATATATGAAAAGTAACATGTATGTTTTTGGTAAAAGAAGGTAAGAGGAGTGGAGGAATTATTCTAAGAGAAAAATCCAGGGTCAAGGTGTATATTTTCCTGCTGTATTGTGTTTCTGTTTCCTATGCTAGTGTGATCAATCATCAGAGAAACTGTTTGGGTTAGAAAACTTTGATTAAAATATTTGACTCTCAGACTTCCCTGGTGGCGCAGTGGTTGAGAGACGGCTTGCCGATGCAGGTGACATGGGTTCGTGCCCCGGTCTGGGAGGATCCCACATGCCGTAGAGCAGCTGGGCCCGTGAGCCATGGCCGCTGAGCCTGCGCGTCCGGAGCCTGGGCTCCGCAACGGGAGAGGCCACAACAGTGAGAGGCCCGCGTACCGCAAAAAAAAAAAAAAAAAAAAAAAAAAAATTGACTCTCTTTATAATGTAGTACAGAATTCTCTATTGGCTCACATGAGTATTCAGATTGTTGGTCTCTTCTTGATGAGAAATTGTAAGCAGGGGATTTTATTTGCCTTTTCAGTGATCTGCCTAGAAAACAAAGATTTTGTGTGGTGTCATTTTTTTTCTCTCATGTCAGGTCTTTGATTATCTAAGAGGGCTGCATCTTACAACTATATATATATATATATATATGTTAAATTACGTGGGAAGCATTGTCAAATAAGTATTATGTTGTATCTAGAAATGATGTAAAATTCCTGGAAATCTGATATGTCCAAATAGAATAACTTTGACAAGTAAGAGTTTTCTGATAACTTTAAGATCATAAAACTGAACTGGGTAGGAATTTCCAGAACTAGATTCAAGCAGAGCAAGAATTAATATGGGGCTGAATTAATTGATGAGGGTGATTATAATTTCTTCCAGATATAAGGAAACCTTTCCTTTTAGACTAACTATGACTTACAGCACAGATAGGGAGAAAATGATTGTTTCATATCTCTTCATTGCAAGCCTGTTCCTAAAAATTGTACATTTTAGAACAAGAGTCCAAATGGAGGCCCACACTCCATATGTCTAAATATTTAAAAATTATAAATCAAGTGAGCAAATTGTTAAAATATGTTCTATCCTCCCATCTTAAAATATACATTTATGATGACAAAATAGAAAGTTGGCAAAATACAAAACACAAATGAATTTATTATTACACATGTCTTTGGGCTGATGATGTTTGGATGAGTAACTGTTTCATATTGTAGCAAGTTACACAGCCACTATGTACTACTGTTGCACATACTTCCCTAATTCCCAGGTATCTCCCCAATCAGGAACTGGAAAATGAAGGAAAGAAACAAAGACAGAACTCCCAGGAAATACCTTGATGTGCAATAGAATCTATTGTATACATAACCATCTCACAGTAAAGTTGTCAGGTGAATTAGTTTCTCTTTTCACTTACTGAAATTTTTCACTGAACTTCTCCCAATGAAATCCTCCCACATTCTAAAGCAGTGTTTATCTCTGACTGAAAAATCACAAACCTTTATTAAATTCAGATACCTTTTGAGGGTGTAGGGCAAGCAGGGTGGAGAGGCATTTCCCTGAGACCTGGACAGTGTTACTCATTAGAATGGATATTTAGGGTTAAGGATGGTGCCACGTCAGTGAGTGCCAGACCCCAAGAGTATCACATGTATAGTTTAATAAAAATTGGGGTGGGCGTGCCTGTGTTACATGGAGCCCTTTAAAGTGCAGGACCAGGGCAGGGGGCCCCTTTTAATGTAAGGGCATTGTCACCTCATTGTTCCGTGACATAGGGACAGAAGTCTAGGAAACAATGACAGGACTCTATGTGGGGTTTAATCCACTTTTAACCCCCCCACCACACACCCTCAACAACAGAACAATGATGAGGCTGCAAACCTACTGTTTAGTGATCATGTTCATTGTTTCCATTCATTCATGTGTCAGATGCTGTTCTAGGCATAACAGTGAGCAAAGCAGTCAGAGTTCCTGCTCTCATAGAACTCACATGTTAGTGGGAGAAGACCAAAGATAAACACAAACTATAAGATAATTTATCACCAACGATAAACGCATAAACTATAAGTAAGATAATTTATCATAGAAATAAGTGCTATGAAGAAAATAAAGCATGAAATGGGGCAGGGGCAGGGGTGGACAACTTTAGCTACAGGGGTCAGGGAAGAGCTCTCTGGGGAGGTGACTTTTTGGCCAAGACCCACAATAAGAGTAGGAGGCAGTAATGCAAACATTGAACACATTAGCTAACTGGATTTCCTGATATTAGAGGGTTAAGAAGAACCGCTTTTTAAACTTCAGCACTTGATGAACATCTTAAGTACTTAGGCCCACTATCTTGCTATCATCTGTAGTGCAACAAATATAAAATTTTTCATAGTTCTGGACTTTCTACCACACCTTGATAATTAATGCACAGAATATAAATGTAAAATTGTGATCAGACCAAATCTGACCTGAATTCAGAATATACCCTATAAAACACATCACTCAATAGAATTTTTATATCAGCTACCTTGCTGTTCTTTCTCAAATAGCAAAATAATAACAATTGTCTTTGTGATTTCTAATGTTTTTCTAGAACTGATCTTAATATGAAAGACTTGATTTCACTAGGTAAGTTTTTAAAAAGCTAAATCTATATAGAATAAAAATTTAGTCCTATACATGAGATTTTTGATTAAAGAATACTCAAAGTTCTAAGTTCTTAGTCAACCAATGCACCTCATAGACTGAAATGGAGCAAAACCTTAATATTTTTTAATTTGAAAAGAGGAAATTTACCAGCTGGTTTTAAAAGAAATATGCATGTATAATTTGGGATTTTTTAAAAATATAAATTTATTTATTTATTTATTTTTTGGCTGCGTTGGGTCTTTGTTGCTGTGCGCGGGCTTTCTCTAGTTGCGGCGAGCGGGGGCTACTTTCGTTGCGGCGTGTGGGCTTCTCATTGCAGTAGCTTCTCTTTGTTGCAGAGCACAGGCTCTAGGCACATGGGCTGCAGTAGTTGTGGCACGCTGGCTCAGTAGTTGTGGCTTGCGGGCTTAGCTGCTCCACGGTATGTGGGATCTTCCCAGACCAGGGCTTGAACCCGTGTCCCCTGCATTGGCAGGTGGATTCTTAACCACTGCACCACCAGGGAAGTCCCTGGGATTTTTTTGTAAATGCTAAATATTTTTTTCACATAATAGAATCAACCTAAAATAATTTTCATTCAATAATTTCTAATTATAAAAGAGAATCATTAGACTTATTTAGTACTCTATTTATTTTTAGTACTTTATTGTTGCTTGTGCCAGACAGCATACGGAGTGATTTACATGCATCATTTCATGTAATTGTCACAAAACCTTGCATGGATTAGTATAAGGTAATACTAAGAATTAGAATTCCTATTTTGTATTTGAGAAAATAAGCACAAGTTAGGCACCTTGTCCAAAGTCACACACACTGGGAAATTGTGGAACCAGAAATGGAACCTGAGCAGCCTGACTTCAGAGTCAACTTAATGCTTGAGATTATGACAAGCTTCTAGATATTTTATACTGTTTTATTCTTTATAATATTGGCATGATTACATTCTTACATAATCTGAAATTTGCTTAATTCTTAGGAGTTTCTCCAGAAATTCAGTATATTGAATTTTTAAAATATAATTATAACTGTTTATATAATTTTTAATATACTTATATAATTATTTTATATAATATTATATACTTTTTTATAATATGAAACTTTATTCTAAAACATATCCCAAACTGCAAGACACAAGTACCATTGAAACAGGTAAATGTATACGTACGGAGAATGGTGAAACAGAATTTTCGCCTTTAAGAAGTCTTTATCGGGCTTCCGGTAAGATGGCGGAAGAGTAGGACGCGGAGATCACCTTCCTCCCCACAGATACACCAGAAATACATCTACACGTGGAACAACTCCTACAGAACACCTACTGAACGCTGGCAGAAGACCTCAGACCTCCCAAAAGGTAAGAAACCCCCCCATGTACCTGGGTAGGGCAAAAGAAAAAAGAATAAACAGAGACAAAAGGGTAGGGACGGGACTTGCACCAGTGGGAGGGAGCTGTGAAGGAGGAAAGGTTTCCATACACTAGGAAGCCCCTTCGCGGGCGGAGACTGCGGGTGGCGGAGCGGGAAAGCTTCAGAGCCGTGGAGGAGAGCACAGTAACAGAGGTGCGGGGGGCAAAGCGGGGAGATTCCTGCACAGAGGATCGATGCCGACCGGCACTCACCAGCCCGAGAGGCTTGTCTGTTCACCCGCCGGGGTGGGCGGGGCTGGGAGCTGAGGCTCGGGTTTCGGGTTTCGGGTGGAGGCAGGGAGAGGACTGGGGTTGGCGGCGTGAAGACAGCCTGCAGGGGGTTAGTGCACCATGGCTAGCCGGGAGGGAGTCCGGGGAAAAGTCTGGACCTGCCGAAGAGGCAAGAGACTTTTTCTTCCCTCTTTGTTTCCTGGTGCGCGAGGAGAGGGGATTAAGAGCGCTGCTTAAAGGAGCTCCAGAGACGGGCGCGAGCCGCGGCTAAAAGCGCGGACCGCAGAGACAGGCATGAGACGCTAAGGCTGCTGCTGCCGCCACCAAGAAACCCGTGTGCGAGCACAGGTCACTATCCACACCCCCCTTCTGAAGAGCCTGTGCAGCCCGCCACTGCCAGGGTCCCGGGAACCAGGGACAACTCCCCCGGGAGAACGCACGGCTCGCTGGCCTCTGCCGCCGCAGGCTCGCCCCGCACTCCGTGCCCCTCCCTCCCCCTGGCCTGAGTGAGCCACAGCCGCCGAATCAGCTGCTCCTTTAACCCCATCCTGTCTGAGCAAAGAACAGATGCCCTACGGTGACCTACACGCAGAGGCGGGGCCAAATCCAAAGCTGAACCCCAGGAGCTGTGAGAACAAAGAAGAGAAAGGGAAATCTCTCCCAGCAGCCTCAGAAGCAGCGGATTAAAGCTCCACAATCAATTTGATGTACCCTGCATCTGTGGAATACATGAATAGACAACGAATCATCCCAAATTAAGGAGGTGGACTTTTTCAGTTAAGGAGAGCAGGATTTATGATTTTTTCCCCTTTTCCTTTTTTTGTGAGTGTGTATGTGTATGCTTCTGTGTGAGATTTTGTCAGCATAGCTTTGCTTCCATCATTTGTCCGAGGGTTATATCCATCCGTTTTTTTAAAAAATTTTTTTTCTTAATAATTACTTTTTATTTTAATTATTTTATTTTACTTTATCTTCATTCTTTCTTTCCTTCCTTCCCTCCTTTAGACAACGAATCATCACAAATTGAGGAGGTGGACTTTGAGAGCAAGATTTATGATTTTTTCCCCTTTTCCTCTTTTTGTGAGTGTGTATGTGTATGCTTCTATGTGAGATTTTGTCTGTATACCTTTGCTCCCACCATTTGTCCTAGGGCTCTATCCGTCCGTTATTTTTTTTCTCTTAATAATTATTTTATTTTAATAACTTTATTATATTTTATCTTTATTTTATTTTACTTTATCTTCTTTCTTTCTTTTTTCCTTCCTTCCCTCCTTCCTTCCTTCCTTCCTCCCTCCCTCCCTCCTTTCTTTCTTTCTTTATTTTTACTTCTACTAATTCTTTCTTTCTACTTTTTCTCCCTTTTATTCTGAGCCATGTGGATGAAAGGCTCTTGGGGCTGCAGCCAGGAGTCACTGCTGTGCCTCTGAGGTGGGAGAGCCAACTTCAGGACACTGGTCCACAAGAGACCTCCCAGCTCCACATAATATCAAACGGCGAAAATCTCCCAGAGATCTCCATCTCAACTCCAGCACCCAGCTTCACTCAACGACCAGCAAGCTACAGTGCTGGACACCCTATGCCAAACAACTAGCAAAACAGGAACACAAACCCACCCATTAGCAGAGAGGCTGCCTAAAATCATAAGTCCACAGACACCCCAAAACACACCACCAGACGTGGACCTGCCCACCAGAAAGACAAGATCCAGCCTCATCCACCAGAACACAGGCACTAGTCCCCTCCACCAGGAAGCCGACACAACCCACTGAACCAACCTTAGCCACTGGGGACAGACACCAAAAACAACGGGAACTATGAACCTGCAGCCTGCAAAAAGGAGACCCCAAACACAGTAGGATGAGCAAAATGAGAAGACAGAAAAACACAGAGCAGACGAAGGAACAAGATAAAAATGCACCAGACCTAACAAATGAAGAGGAAATAGGCAGTCTACCCGAAAAAGAATTCAGAATAATGACAGTAAAGATGATCCAAAGTCTTGGAACTAGAACAGAGAAAATGCAAGAAACATTTAACAAGGACCTAGAAGAACTAAAGATGAAACAAGCAATGATGAACAACACAATAAATGAAATTAAAAATACTCTAGATGGGATCAATAGCAGAATAACTGAGGCAGAAGAATGGATAAGTGACCTGGAAGATAAAATAGTAGAAATAATTACTGCAGAGCAGAATAAAGAAAAAAGAATGAAAAGAACTGAGGACAGTCTCAGAGACCTCTGGGACAACATTAAACGCACCAACATTCGAATTATAGGGGTTCCAGAAGAAGAAGAGAAAAAGAAAGGGACTGAGAAAATATTTGAAGAGATTATAGTTGAAAACTTCCCTAATATGGGTAAGGAATAGTTAATCAAGTCCAGGAAGCACAGAGAGTCCCATACAGGATAAATCCAAGGAGAAATATGCCAAGACACATATTAATCAAACTGTCAAAAATTAAATACAAAGAAAACATATTAAAAGCAGCAAGGGAAAAACAACAAATAACACACAAGGGAATCCCCATAAGGTTAACAGCTGATCTTTCAGCAGAAACTCTGCAAGCCAGAAGTGACTGGCAGGACATATTTAAAGTGATGAAGGAGAAAAACCTGCAACCAAGATTACTCTACCCAGCAAGGATCTCATTCAGATTTGATGGAGAAATTAAAACCCTTACAGACAAGCAAAAGCTGAGCGAGTTCAGCACCACCAAACCAGCTCTACAACAACTGCTAAAGGAACTTCTCTAGGCAAGAAACACAAGAGAAGGAAAAGACCTACAATAAGGAACCCAAAACAATTAAGAAAATGGGATTAGGAACATACATATCGATAATTACCTTAAATGTAAATGGACTAAATGCTCCCACCAAAAGACACAGATTGGCTGAATGGATACAAAAACAAGACCCATATATTTGCTGTCTACAAGAGACCCACTTCAGACCTAGAGACACATACAGACTGAAAGTAAGGGGATGGAAAAAGATATTTCATGCAAATGGAAACCAAAAAAAAGCTGGAGTAGCAATTCTCATATCAGACAAAATAGACTTTAAATAAAGACTATTAGAAGAGACAAAGAAGGACACTACATAATGATCAAGGGATTGATCCAAGAAGAAGATATAAATATCTTCTGTAAATATTTATGCACCCAACATAGGAGCACCTCAATACATAAGGCAAATACTAACAGCCATAAAAGGGGAAATCAACAGTAACACATTCATAGTAGGGGACTTTAACACCCCACTTTCACCAATGGACAGATCATCCAAAATGAAAATAAATAAGGAAACACAAACATTAAATGATACATTAAACAAGATGGGCTTAATTGATATTTATAGGACATTCCATCCAAAAACAACAGAATACACATTTTTCTCAAGTGCTCATGGAATATTCTCCAGGATAGATCATATCTTGGGTCACAAATCAAGCCTTGGTAAATTTAAGAATATCGAGATTGTATCAAGTATCTTCTCCGACCACAACACTATGAGACTATCAATTACAGGAAAAGATCTGTACAAAATACAAACACATGGAGGCTAAACAATACACTACTTAATAACGAAGTGTTCACTGAAGAAATCAGAGAGGAAATTAAAAAATACCTAGAAACAAATGACAATGGAGACATGACGATGCAAAATCTATGAGATGCAGCAAAAGCAGTTCTAAGAGGGAAGTTTATAGCAATACAATCTTACCTTAAGAAACGGGAAACATTTCGAATAAACATCCTAACCTTGCACCTAAAGCAATTAGAGAAAGAAGAACAACCCCCCCCCCCAAAGTTAGCAGAAGGAAAGATATCATAAAAATCAGATCAGAAATAAATGAAAAAGAAATGAAGGAAACGATAGCAAAGCTCAATAAAACTAAAAGGAAGATAAACAAAATTGATAAACCATTAGCCAGACTCATCAAGAAAAAAAGGGAGAAGGATGAAATCAATAGAATTAGAAATGAAAAAAGAGAAGTAACAACTGACACTGCAGAAATACAAAAGATCTTGAGAGATTACTACAAGCAACTCTATGCCAATAAAATGGACAACCTGGAAGAAATGGATACATTCTTAGAATTGCACGACCTGCCAAGACTGAATTAGGAAGAAATAGAAAATATGAACAGATCAATCACAAGCACTGAAATTGAAACTGTGATTAACAATCTTCCAACAAACAAAAGCCCAGGACCAGATGGCTTCACAGGCGAATTCTATCAAACATTTAGAGAAGAGCTAACACCTATCATTCTCAAACTCTTCTAAATTATAGCAGAGGGAGGAACACTCCCAAACTCATTCTACGAGGCCACCATCACCCTGATACCAAAACCAGACAAGGATGTCACAAAGAAAGGAAACTACAGGCCAATATCACTGATGAACATAGATGCAAAAATCCTCAACAAAATACTAGCAAACAGAATCCAACAGCACATTAAACCATGATCAAGTGGAGTTTATTCCAGAAATGCAAGGATTCTTCAATATACGCAAATCAATCAACGTGATTCACCATATTAACAAACTGAAGGAGAAAAACCATATGATCATCTCAATAGATGCAGAGAAAGCTTTAGACAAAATTCAACACCCATTTATGATAAAAACGCTGCAGAAAGTAGGCATAGAGGGAACTTTCCTCAACATAGTAAAGGCCATATATGACAAACCCACAGCCAACATCGTCCTCAATGGTGAAAAACTGAAAGCATTTCCACTAAGATCAGGAACAAGACAAGGTTGCCCACTCTCACCACTCTTATTCAACATAGTTTTGGAAGTTTTAGCCACAGCAATCAGAGAAGAAAAAGAAATAAAAGGAATCCAAATCAGAAAAGAAGAAGAAAAGCTGTGACTGTTGGCAGATGACATGATACTATACATAGAGAATCCTAAAGATGCTACCAGAAAACTGCCAGAGCTAATCAATGAATTTGAAAGTAGCAGGATTCAAAATTAATGCACAGAAATCTCTGGCATTCCTATACATTAATGATGAAAAATCTGAAAGTGAAATCAAAAAAGCACTCCCATTTACCATTTCAACAAAAAGAATAAAATATCTAGGAATAAACCTACCTAAGGAGACAAACGACCTGTATGCAGAAAATTATAAGACACTGATGAAAGAAATTAAAGATGATACCAATAGATGGAGAGATATACCATGTTCTTGGATTGGAAGAATCAACATTGTGAAAATGGCTCTACTACCCAAAGTAATCTACAGATTCAATGCAATCCCTATCAAACTACCACTGGCATTTTTCACAGAACTAGAACAAAAAATTTCACAATTTGTATGGAAACACAAAAGACCCCGAATAGCCAAAGCAATCTTGAGAACGAAAAACGGAGCTGGAGGAATCAGGCTCCCTGACTTCAGACTATACTACAAAGCTACAGTAATCAAGCCAGTATGGTACTGGCACAAGAACAGAAAGATAGATCAATGGAACAGGATAGAAAGCCCAGAGATAAACCCATGCACATATGGTCACCTTATCTTTGATAAAGGAGGCAGGAATGTACAGTGGAGAAAGGACAGCCTCTTCAATAAGTGGTGCTGGGAAAACTGGACTGGTACATGTAAAAGTATGAAATTAGAACACTCCCTAACACCATACACAAAAATAAGCTCAAAATGGATTAAAGACCTAAATGTAAGGACAGAAACTATCAAACTCTTAGAGGAAGACATAGGCAGGACACTCTATGACATAAATCACAGCAAAATCCTTTTTGACCCACCTCCTAGAGAAAGGAAATAAAAACAAAAATAAACAAATGGGACCTAGTGAAACTTCAAAGCTTTTGCACAGCAAAGGAAACCATAAACAAGACCAAAAGACAACCCTGAGAATGGGAGAAAATATTTGCAAATGAAGCAACTGACAAAGGATTAATCTCCAACATTTATAAGCAGCTCATGCAGCTTAATAACAAAAAAACAAACAACCCAATCCAAAACTGGGCAGAAGACCTAAATAGACATTTCTCCAAAGAAGTTATACAGACTGCCAACAAACACATGAAAGAATGCTCAACATCACTAATCATTAGAGAAATGCAAATCAAAACTACAATGAGATATCATCTCACACCAGTCAGAATGGCCATCATCAAAAAATCTACAAACAATAAATGCTGGAGAGGGTGTGGAGAAAAGGGAACCCTCTTGCACTGTTGGTGGGAATGTTAATTGATACAGCCACTGTGGAGAACAGTATGGTTCCTTAAAAAACTGCAAATAGAACTACCATATGACCCAGCAATCCCACTACTGGGCATATACCCTGAGAAAACCATAATTCAAAAAGAGTCATGTACCAGAATGTTCTTTGCAGCTCTATTTACAATAGCCCGGAGATGGAAACAACCTAAGTGTTCATCATTGGATGAATGGATAAAGAAGATGTGGCACATATATACAATGGAATATTACTCAGCCATAAAAAGGAACGAAATTGAGCTATTTGTAATGAGGTGAATAGACCTAGAGTCTGTCATACAGAGTGAAGTAAGTCAGAAAGAGAGAGACAAATACTGTATGCTAACACATATATATGGAATTTAAGAAAAAAATGTCATGAAGAACCTAGGGGTAAGACAGGAATAAAGACACAGACCCACTAGAGAATGGACTTGAGGATATGGGGAGGGGGAAGGGTAAGCTGTGACAAAGCGAGAGAGAGGCATGGTCATATATACACTACCAAACGTATGGTAGATAGCTAGTGGGAAGCAGCCGCATAGCACAGGGAGATCAGCTTGGTGCTTTGTGATCGCCTGGAGGGGTGGGATAGGGAGGGTGGGAGGGAGGGAGACGCAAGAGGGAAGAGATATGGGAACATATGTATATATATAACTGATTCATTTTGTTGTAAAGCAGAAACTAACACACCATTGTAAACCAATTATACTCCAATAAAGATGTTAAAAAAAGAAGTCTTTATCAATTAAGACCCAATATAAAGATTTGTTTCAAAACAAATTACATATATTAACTCTAGCATAATTCTAAAAAATAGTCAAAGTAAAACACAAAACTATGTAAACTGTGAATTCAAGTACAAAAACAAGATATATGTACATTTGAATCTGTGTAGAGTGCTTCAAATTAATTGTAGTCTAATTCCAAACAGATTGCATAACAAGTCCACAACAAGTCATAGACTAATGAACAACAATTTCATAAAATGACTAAATGATTTATCTCCAAAATCTCCTGTATGATCTGGCAACTGCCATCTCTACCTCCTTCCTTACCTCTAAAATAAATCAGGTTCTGTCACATCTGATGTTAACCACTGCATGGCTTATTAGATTTTGGGCATTTTGATTGAAACCTTTTCATTAAATTTGCTTTCCTGTGACATCTTTCTTCATCAGTATGTCTTCTAAATTCTAAATATTTCAGGTACCAAAATCTCATTACTGCATGGTATAATTACGGTAGCTTCCTTCGTTCAAGTGGACATTTAGAGTTCTATTCAAATGAATGAAAAAGAAGAGCAGACAACTCCACACGAACAAGGTAACTTCATAAATATACTTCTTTATTCTTTAATACTCTTTAAATATTATTAGTAAGTAACTCCCCAGGTCAGAGTTTTAGAGCTTAGATGTAGTAAAAGCTCAGAATGTAGTCAAGGGAACAAAAGTTAGTCCTATAGAGATGTGGGTACATTTTAAAATTTTGTTAAATATGTGAAAGGGCTAATGCATTGGGCAGGGGACGCATTTAATCATGTCACTTCTGACTCTCATCACTTCTTAGCTGCTTGTTTCTTTAGGAACCTAAAGTCTGAAAAGATCGATATTATTAGACAATTTCTCTGGCATTTTCAATAACAACATAGGAAAATCGGTTGTTAACATAGGAAAGTGAACTCAAAGATGGTGGTAAACTTTCAGAAAAATCAGGCCTCCAAATCTGCTTTTATTATCAGACTGTTTCTCTACCTCAATAAAATTTTCTAGCTATTTATAAGATCTTATCTTGACATTAACAGTGTTAGATATAGTATTATTACTAGTATTATCAAAATGCAATAGCTTTAAGAAGAGATATTTTATCATTGTTACTTTCTTGAAGTTTATGATGCTTAGAGATTTTTCAAATCCATGATCTTATTTTAGAGCTGAACAAACTGAGGCTCAGAGAAAAACATAACCTGTTGAGTCATGTCATGACAGCAAGGTTATAACGCCCACTTCTTTCTGTCTGCTAATACTATGGTCACTGTGACACTATACTCTACTGCTTCTAATCAGAGGTCTTTAATTTCTTAATTTTAAAAATAACCAAAATATTTTAATAAGCAAAAGTAACAAAACTTTGAAAGTTAATATCTGAAGTTTTTCGTTTTTTTTTTTGTTTTATTTTTTTGGCCATAGTTTACATGTATTCCTTATTAGGAATATGTCTCCATCTTCTTGTTTGGGGTGAGTCAAATTTTTATGTTTTGTTTCACTTAAACATAAAACCTGAAACTGTTAACACTCTTAGAAAACATAGAGGAGTTCCTAGACATTGATTTTTGGCAATGACTTTCTGGATATGACAGCAAAAGCAAAATAAATGAGATTATATCAAACTAAAAAGCTTCTGTGCAACAAAGGAAATATTCAGCAGAATGAAAAAGCAACCTATGGAATGGAGAAATTATTTTCAAACCATATGTCTATTAAGGGCTTAACATGCAAAATATAAGGAACTCGTATTACTCAATATCAAAAAATGGGCAAAGGACCTAATAAACATGTTTCCAAAGAATACTTAGAAATGGCCAACAGGATCAGAAAAGGTGTTCAACATCACTAATTATTAGGGAAATGCAAATAAAAATTACAATGAAATATTATACCTGTTAGGATATTGCTTATTAAAAAAATAATGTGTTGAGAAGTGTAGAGAAAAGGGAACACTTGTACACTGTTGGTGGCAATGTAAAGTGGTGCAGCCACCGTGGAAAAGAGTATTTAGGTTCCTCAAAAACTTAAAAATAGAACACCATATAGTCCAGCTATCCACTTATGGGTATTGATCCAAAGGATGGATGGACCTGGAGGACATTATGCTAACTGAAAAAAGCCAGACACAAAGATGAATGTTGTATGTGGAATCTAAAAATCATCAAACCCATAGAAACAGTAGAATGGTGTTTTCCAGGAGTTGGGGGAAGTAGGAAATGGAAAGATAATGTTCAAAGGGTAGAAGGTTTGAATTATGTAAGATAATTTCTGGAGACCTGTTATTCAGCATAGTGCCAACAGCTAACAGTACTGTACTCTTAACACACACACACACGTACGTGACAAATTGGGTGAGAGGAAACTTTGGGAGGTGATGGATATGTCTGTGTTTCTGATGGTTTCATGGGTGTATACTTATCCCCAAACTTAGCAATATGTATATATAAAATATGTACAGCTCTTTACATGTCAATCATACCTCAATAAAATGATTTAAAACAAACAAAACATGTAGACTTTAAAGATTAAGAATTTTGCTGCTCTTTGATGCTATTCGCCCACGGGGAACATAATGGCGCTGTGATTTCTGGAGACCGTTAGGCTTTCATGTACCATTCAGGCTCAGGGAGAGGGAGCTTACCTCAGAGAGGGGCATGTACTCATTCAGCTACACAGCAGCCGTGTCTGCCAAGCTGGCCAGAGGAGCTGCTTGCACTTCTCCATCCCACCTACACGCCCCACTTTAATCTTAGCCTTTGAGTAGACATGTGAGTCACTTGGGACACAGAGTGAAATCACAGCATTTAATCAGCATACTCACTTGTTAATTTTACTTGTTTCCTATGAGGGAGGAAGTCTCATCTCAGGGGAGTAACCAGTTAATTATTGTAAGCAATCATCAAATACTCAGGTTTCAGAAGTATGCTGGGCTATGATTTAATTATTTTCCTTAAGAAATGCTTCCTATTTTAATTTTTCAAAGCCATATAACTAATGTGTTTTTGCTGGATATGACTGCCTTACCACCAAGAGTCTCCCCTTTCCCTCACATCAGATATTGAGATAATTGAATGTGTTTAGATGAAAAAATACTGCATTAGCATGTTTTAATGAATTAGGTTCACAGAAGAAATTCATAGATGTAATGAGCATGCATCTAAAATATTTAAATTACTTATTTATAGGTTTTTAGAAGTCTTAGAAGCCTAGGTATATTTACTATAAACCACATTGAGGAACTGTTGATGGAAGAGGTGGAGGCGGCTTGTTATAAAACAATCAGCTCACACTTCATCCATGTAAAGGATCAATAATGAAAGAGGAAGGGGCATGCTCTCGCCCTCCCTTCCTCTCCCCCATTGCTTTAAAACATTGGGAAGAAAACTACACATTTATAATATTCCATCAAAGCTAATTTGTAAGATATTAGTAGATGTTTGTCTCTGTTACAATATGTGGAGCCAAAAAACCATAGTGAACTCAGGGTCTTCAAGAATCATACGCCTACCTAATAGGATATGCTTAACAGTTATCAGTAGAAACCAGTAATCATGCTTAATAAAAAGATAATCAGTTCGTTGTTGAGCTATCATGTTCTATCAGCCACTGAACACTTTCTTTCCTTAACAACTGCTAACACCCAGATAGACAAGTAAAAGGAAAAAAACAAACAAAAAAAACCTTGAAAAACAAAACCCAAACTGACACAATGCAAACTATAGAAGTTGGAGGTAAAACATAGAATAGCTAAAAGTTTTGTGGGTCTCCATGGGGACTGACAGAGACTGGGGGACGGGTACAAGGGAGGGAAGCAGTGAGGCTTCATTCTGAGTAGCTGCTAATGCATGCTGTAAACCACCTGCTGCAGATTCAAACAGGACTCCAGGGACCAATGGGGAGGGGTACAAGTAGGGAGAGATTGAGAAAGGTTACCTTTAACTGACTTGAACGTAAATAATGGGTCTTGTGGTAGAGGTGAAGAGTGTAGTTAGCCCCAAAGCAAAATATCTTGAAAGATTGCTTAATCGAGAAATGGAATTCTTTTATCAAATTGTAATCTTTCATTACAGGAAAGATTATAGTAATTGTGAGATGCCATTACCACTTGCCACAGTAGTTTTAAGATTTGTATCAACTTGGCTTTATTTACCTGGGTTTTCCTGGAGTTATTTATTTATTTTTGCCTTAATAAGCTTCCAAAAACGATTGGACACTGTTCTTACCAGTGTCAAAGTTACTCCTTGAGGAATAAGGTAGTGGTTTCAAGAGCCACATTAATCCTTTTAAAGTAATAACTATTTATGAAGGTGCATTAACTTTTCAATAATTCTACATGGTACCTTAACTACAAGGACTAATTGTAGGTACTAGAGATAATAGGACTCCCGAATGAGAGAGAAAGATATATAGAGAGGATTTAATGTAATTCTACTTACAAAAATTATATGAATTTCTTATTAGACAAGTTTGATTTCACTTGATGAAGATAATGCATGATTGGGTAACGAATTTTTTCATTGACCTGTAAGAGTTTTTTCTATGTACTCTTCTATTGTGAAAGGAAAATAGTTTTTTTTTTTTTCTAAAGCTGAAAATAGGGTTTGTTTATTTTAAAGCCGCCTTCTTGAAGTTTCCATTCTCATCCCTCCATCTTAACTCACTCTCTTTGTTTTAAACGTGGCTTGAGAAATAAGGTTTTGTGATGCGGGCAGAAGCTGTCGAACTAACTGCAGGAAAAGGAGTGTTGTGCTCAAGTTGGATATATGAATGGA
Organism: Leucopleurus acutus; assembly: GCF_964270905.1. Lineage (NCBI taxonomy): Eukaryota > Metazoa > Chordata > Mammalia > Artiodactyla > Delphinidae > Leucopleurus > Leucopleurus acutus. The sequence continues at coordinate 111,859,730 of NC_139145.1, read as the reverse complement.
ATTATTTCAAAGGAAGACAGAGGAACCAACCCTGCACATAAATTTCTTGGTTCTTTGCAGCAAGACTCCTCTGGTCTCATCTCTTCTAGAATGTAAAGGTCAAAGTAAACTTCACACAGCTAGCTTCTTATCTCCGTATACTGGCTAAATGTCTTAGGAGGACAAAGTTTACCTAATGGGAAAGTAATCTTATAATTCTGTTTGCATTCCAGAAATGTTCAGATTATGTTTTCCAGTTGAAACAGTTCTATATACAAACATCTTCAAAAACCAGTTCTTTAAGATGTCTGATTTATTTTTTCTTGTTACTGAAATATACTTGATTTACAATATTAGTTTCAGAAGTACTGCATAGTGATTCAGTATTTTTACAGATTATACTCCATTAAAAGTTATTATAGGATAATGGCTATAATTCCCTGTGCTGTACAATATAACCTTGTTGCTTATCTATTTTATACATACTAGTTTGTATCTGTTAATCATATACCCCTAACATGCTCCTTTCCCCTTCCCCCGCACCACTGGTAACCAGTAGTTTATTTTCTATATCTGTGAGACTGTTTCTGTTTTGCTATATATATTCATCAGTATTATTTTTTAGATTCCACATATAAGTTATATTATATAGTATTTGTCTTTCTCTGACTTATTTCACTAAGCATAATATTTTCTAGGTCCATGTTGCTACAAATAGCAGAATTTCATTTTTATGTCTAAGTAATATAATATTGTATATATATATTCTACATCTTTATTATCCATTTGTCTCTTCATGGGCACTTGGGTTGCTTCCATATCATGGCTATTGGAAGTAGTGCTGCTATGAACACTGGGGTGCATGTATCTTTTCAAATTAGTGTTTTCATCTTTTTCTGGATATGTACCCAGGAGTAGAACTGTTAGATCATATGGCAGTTCTATTATATATTTAGTTTTTTGAGAAATCTCCATACAGTTTCCCATAGTGACTGCACTATCTATATTCCCACCAACAATGTATGAGAGTTTCCTTTTCTCCACATCCTCGTCAACATTTGTTATTTGTAGATTTTTTGAAGGTAAGTATTCTGACAGGTGTGAGGTGATATCTCATGGTGCTTTTGATTTGTTTACACTCCTCTGATTAGCAATGTTGAGCATCTTTTCATGTGCCTGTTGGCTATCTCTGTGTCTTCTTTGGAAAAATGTCTGTTCAGTTCTTCTGCCCATTTTTTAAGTTGGGTTGTTTGTTTTGATGTTGAGTTGTATGAGCCATTCATGTATTTTGGATATTTACCCCTTGTCAGTCACATCATTTGTAAATAATTTCTCCCAGTCAGTATGTTGACTTTTAGTTTTGTTGATGGTTTTCTTTGCTGTGTGTAAGTTTTTAAGTTTAATTAGGTCCCATTTGTTTCTTTTTGCTTTTGTTTCCTTTACCTTAGGAGACAGATTGAAAAAAATATTGCTACAATTTATGTCAAAGAGTTCTGCCAATGTTTTCTACTAGTAGGTTTATGGTTTCAGGTCTCAAATTTAGGTCTTTAATCCATTTTGAGTTTATTTGTGAGAAAACGTTCTACTTTCATTCTTTCACATATAGCTGTCCAGTTTTCCCAGCACCATTTATTGAAGAGATGGTCTTTTCTCCATTGTATATTCTTATCTCCTTTGTAGGTTAACTGACCATAAGTGTGTGGGTTTATTCTGGACTTTCCATTTTGTTCTATTGATCTATTTATCTGTTTTTGTGCCAGTGCTGTTTTGATTACTGTAGCTTTGTAGTATAGTCTAGAGTCAGTGTGATTCCTCTAGCTCTGTTCTTTCTCAAGAACATTTGGACTATTTGGGGTCTTCCATACAAATCTTATTTGTTCTATTTCTGTGAAAAAATGCCATTGGTATTTTGATAGGGATTGCATTGAATCTGTAGATGGCCTTGGGTAGTATGGTTATTTTAACAATATTACTTCTTCTAATCCATGAACAGGTTATATCTTTCCATCTGTTTGTTTTTTGTCTTCAGTTACTTTCATCAGTGTCATAGATTTCTGAGTTCAGGTCTTTTACCTCCTTAGGTAGGTTTATTCCTGGGTATTTTATTCTTTCAGATGGGATTGTAAATGGGGTTGTGTTCTTAATTTCTCTTTCTGACATTTCACTGTCAGTGTATAGAAATGCAACAGATTTCTGTATATTAAATTTGTATTCTGCAAGTTAACCGAATTCGTTGAGCTCTGTTTAATGGTGGTGTCTTTAGGATTTTGTACGTGTAGTATCATGTCATCTGCAAACAATGACAGTTTTATTTCTTCCTTTCCAATTTATTGGATTCCTTTTATTTCTCTTTCTCCTGACTGCTGTGGCTTCGACTTCCAAAACTGCATTGAATAAAAGTGGTGAGAGTGGACATCCTTGTCTTGTTCTTGATCTCAGAAGAAATGCTTTAAGCTTTTCACCATTGAGTATGATGTTAGCTGTGGGTTTGTTATATATGGCCTTTATTATATTGAGGTATGTTCCCTCTATGCCCTGTTTCTGGAGAGTTTTTATCATAAGGGATGTTGAATTTTGTCAAAAGCTTTTTCTGCATCTATTGAGATGATCATATGGTTTTTATTCAATTTGTTAATGTGGTGTATCACTTTGATTGATTTTGTGGATATTGAAAAATCCTTGCATCCCTGGGATAAATCCCACTTGATCATAGTGTATGATTCTTTTGAGGTAGTGTGGGATTTGTGTTTGCTAATATTTTATGGAAGATTTTTAAATCTATGTTTATCAGTGATATTGGCCTGTAATTTTCTTTTTTGTGTGATATCTTTGTTTGGTTTTGGTATCAGGGTAATGTTGGCCTCATGGAATGAGTTTGGAAGCATTCCTTCCTCTGCAATTTTTTGGAATAGTTTGAGAAGGATAGGTGTTAACTCTTCTGTAAATGTTTGTAGAATTTGCCTGTGAAGCCATCTGGTCCTGGACTTGGTTTGTTGGTAGTTTTTTTTTAATTACTATTTTTGTTTTCACTACTAGTGACTGGTCTGTTCAAGTTGTCTGTTTCTTCTTGATTCAGTCTTGGCAAGTGCATGTTGTTAGAAACTTGTCCATTTCTTCTAGCTTGTCCAATTTATTGGCATATAACTGTTCACAGTATTATGATTTTTTTGTATCTGAATGGTATCTGTTGTTATCTGTTCTCTTTCAGTTTTCATTTTGTTTTAATTGGGTCCTCTTTCTTCTCTTCTTGGTGAGCCTGGCTAAAGTTTTATCTTTTTTTATTTTTGAGGTACGCGAGCCTCTCACTGTTGTGGCCTCTCCCGTTGCGGAGCACAGGCTCCGGACACTCAGGCCCAGCGGCCATGGCTCACGGGCCCAGCCGTTCCGCGGCATGTGGGATCTTCCTGGACTGGGGCACGAATCTGAGTCCCCTGCATCGGCAGGCAGACTCTCAACCACTGCGCCACCAGGGAAGCCCTATCATTTTTTTAATCTTTTCAAAAACAAAAAAAACAAAAAAACCCCAACTGTTCTTGCTTTCATTGATCTTTTCTATCTTTTAAATCTCTATTTTAATTATTTCCTCTCTGACATTTATTATTCCCTTCCTTCTGCAGACTTTGGGCTGTGTTTGTTCTGTTTTAAATTCCTATAGGTGGTAGTTTAGGTTGTCTATTTGAGATCCTTACTGTTTCTTGAGGAAGGTTGGTATCACTGTAAATTTCCCTCAGAACTGCTTTTGCTGCATCCTGTAGATTTTGGAGTATTGTGTTTCCATTTTCATTTATCTTGAGGTATTTTCTGATTTCCTGTTTGATTTCTTCACTGACCTATTTGATTTTTAGTAGCATGTTGTTTAGTCTCCAAGTGCTTGTTCTTTTCCCATTTTTCTTTCTGTACTTCTAGTTTCATGCTGTGTGGTTGGAAAAATGCTTGAAATAACTTCTATCCTCTTAAATTTGTTAAGACTATTTTGTGGGCTAGCATGTGACCTATTGTGGAGAACATTCCATGTCCTTGAAAAGAATGTGTATTCTTCTGTTTTGGGATGGAATATCCTGTAGATATTAAATCCAACTTCTCTAAGGTGTCATTTAAAACCACTGTTTCCTTTTTGATTTTCTATCTGGTTGATCTGTCCACTGATGTAAATGGGCTGTTAAAGTCTCCTACTATTATGGTGTTATTGTCAATTTCTCCCTTTATGTCTGTTAATATTTGCTTTCTATATTTAATATTTGCTTTCTATATTGGGTGCATATAGGTTGATGAGTGTACTATCCTGTTTTTGTATTGATCCCTTTATCATTATCCCTCTTTGTCTTTTGTTATAGCCTTTGTTTTAAAGTCTAACTTGTCTGGTATGAGTATTGTTACCCCTGCTTTCTTGTTTCTGTTTGTATAAAATCTTTTCCCATCCTCTCACTTTGTCTGTGTGTGTCTTTAGCTCTGAAGTGAGTCTCTTGTAGGCAGCATATAGAAGGGTCATTTTTTTTAATCCAATCAGCCATCCTGTGTCTTTTGTTTGGAGCATTTATGTACTTACTGCCATTTTATTACTTGTTTTCCATTTTTCTTTCTTTTCTCTTTTTTAGTTCCACTCTGTTCATTTCTTCTTTTTGCTTTTTCATTTCTTCTTTTTGCTTTTTCCCTTGTGGTTTGATTTTCTTCAGTAGTATGCTTGTGTTCCTTTCTTTTTAGTTTTTATGAATCTGTGTAGGTTTTTGATTTGTGGTTACTATGGAGTTCACATATGTTGTCCTATAGGTATATCTACTTGTTTCAAACTTGTAGTCATTTAAGTTCAAACACATTCTAAAATATCTAAATTTTTATTCCCCTACCCCACTTTTTGCATTTTTTATGTCGTATTTTATATCCTCATGTTTATCTCTTAACTGTTTATTATAGTTGTAGTTGATTTTATAGTTTTTGTCTTTTAATCTTCCGACTGGCTTAAGTGGTTGATCCTCAGTCTTTACAATATATTTGCCTGTCCTAGTGGGATTTTCCTTTTGCCATAGATACTTACCTGTTTTCCACTTAGAGAAGCCCCTTTTAACATTTCTTTAGGGTAGGTTTAGTATTGATGAACTCTTTTAGTCTCTGCTTATCTGAAAAGTTCTTCATCTCTCATTCTATTGTAAATGATAATCTTGCTGGGTATAGTATCCTAGGCTGCATATTTTTCCTTTTCAGAGCTTTGAATTTATCGTGCCACTCCCTTCTGGCCTGCAGAGTTTCTGCAGAGAAATCATAAGGCTGATTGATAGCCTTATGGGGATTCCCTTGTATATGACTCTTTGTTTTTCTCTTGCTGCCTTTAGAATTCTCTTTCTTTTTGTCATTTTGATTCTGATATGTCTTGATGTGGGTCTGTTTGGGTTCATCTTTTTTGGGACCCTGTGTGATTCCTGTACATGGATATCTATTTCCTTCTTGATGTTTGGGAAGTTTTTAGTCGTAATTTCCTCAAATACATTTTTGATCCCCTTTTCACTCTCTTCTCCTCTGGGATCCTTATAATGTGAATGTTGGTATACTTAATGTTATACCAGACATCTCTTACATTGTTTTCATTTAAGAATTTTTGTTTTTCTTTAGATATTCTAATAATTGGGTGATATCCATTATTCTATTTTCCAGATCACTTATGCATTCTTCTGTGTCAGTCTGCTATTCATTCCTTCTGTGTGTTTTTGATTTCAGCTATTGAATTCTTCATTTATGATCAGGTGTTTATTTTCTAGTCCCTTGTTAAAATGTTCACTGTGTACATCAATTCTTTTCCCTAATTCAGTTAATATTTTTATTACTAATGTTTTGTGTTCTTTATCTGGTAAATGGTTTATTTCTATTTCATTATTTTTTCAGGGGGTTTCTCTTGCTCTTTTTCAATGGAGAGTAGTTCCTCTGCCTTTTTGCTTAACTTTCTCTGCCTCTATGAGTTTATGTGAAACAGTTACCTATTGTGGTCTTGAAGGGGTGTTCTTATGTGGGAGCATCCCTGTGCAGACTGAGTGTGCCCAGTGCCTTTGGTGGGTGAGCAGGATTTGACATGGATGTAAGTCACATCTTTCTTCAGGGTGTGCTGGCAGCTATCACCTTGGTAGGTGGTGGGGCTGGAGATGGAGTCGCTAGAGCTGGTTCTGGGTGTGGGACTTCCCCTTTGCTCAGTGGCTATCACTGCCCTGAGGCCCTGAGGGCTGTCAGAAGCCTGAGAGCTGGGTCTGAGCTGGCTCTGTTCCCTTTAAGTGTATGTTTTTTCCCTTTCCCCTCATTGCGACCCTTGCCCCAGAGTGGGGGCATGCTGGAGCAAGTGGGGCCTGTGCAGGCTCTCAGAACATGTCCTCTGCTGACCGAGATCTAAGCTGTGTCCGATGTGCTGCCTTTGCAGGCACCCACAATTGTTTCCTTTGCTGTGTTTAGACACAGCCTCAGGTGTAAGTCCCCTTTGTCCCTCACAGCCAATCACTGCCCCCAGCCTCTGCTGCCCCTGCCCTGTGTAGCATTGCTCCACAGGGCAGGCAGGCCCCATGCAGACTCTTGGTGTGTATTGGAGGGTGAAATGTGGTGGAGTGGCTACTGTCAGAGATTCAGCAGCTTCTGATGCGCTGCGTGTGTAATCACTAACAGTGGGCGCGGCCATCCAACCCAGGCTCCACCCCAGGACTGGGCTGCCTGTGTCCCACGGTCACGTCTTTCCCCTGGTCATGGCTGCTCCAGATCCTGTGCTGCACTGTGGTGTGACGTGAGTGGGGCCAGAGTGTTGGCTTGGCTCAGGCTGGAATGTGTGGCAAAGTGACTGCAGGAAACCCGGCAGCCATTAGAGCAGACCTCTCTCTGTCCTGCTTAGGGACAAGGCAGTGAACGTGTGCTCCTTACAAGGATATCCAGGCTCCCCCAGCCCTTCCGTTACTCCTAGCAGTCCTCTAACCAGCCAAGGGGGCTTTTCTCCTCCAAGTAGGACCCCAGGGCTGGGGTGCCCAATCTGTGGTTCCAACCATTCACTCCCCAGGGTGGGTGTCCCCCCGTGTGTTCTCCTTTTCCTCTGAGTCCCCTCCCAGTGGCACAGGTTCCAATCCTGTTGCTTTTCTTCCCTTCCCACCTGATTACCTATGTATCTTTCTTAGAGCCTTGGTTGTACAGGAGTCCTTCTGCCAGTTTCCAGTTTTCAGTGACAGTTGTTCCACATGTAGATGTATTTTTGATGTGTTCATCAGGCGAGGTGAGCTTCACATCCTCCTACTCCGCCATCTTGATCTCAAACTCTTAGATCTCTGATTTCTTATAATTAAGTCAAATTTTTCAATATATTCTTTTAACATAATCACTGAAAATAAAAATTCATAGCCAAGTAACCAAGAAATGTCTTGAACTCTAAGCACATTCTGAATATTTATGTTGATTTTCAACTTTTAATCAAATGGTAAAATATAAATTCAATTTGTGAAATAAGCATTTATTCTAAAGAGTTTGAAAGTTGAAATGTTAATAAATCACTGTTAGCACATATATACTCTCTCTCTCCAAGTCCCAAATTACCTCTTTTTCACAATGCTTTTGTTTGAATCCCATCTTTTGTCTATAAGTTTTTATGTCAAAAATAGATTTGAAGTGTTTCAATTGCTGGCATTTATATCTGAAAACAGTTGGAATGATGTAGCTTATTTTTGGCAAGCAGAATCAAGATCCACCACAAAGCGATCCATAATATAGAGCCTATAGCATAAATTTTTGTCTTTGGTGGGAAGAAATCCACAATAGGTTAGGGACTAACTGTACACATTTACTTCTGAAGTTTATGTGGCAGTTTAGTGATTAATCACTAACCTTGGTAAATGCCAATTTCCTACTTACTAGGAGTAAGAACATCTATTTGTGCAACTCAAATGGAAAAGGTATGTGATTTAATTATTTGTCTGCTCCAAAACTCCTCTTCAGCTGGATAAGCTTTTACATTTCCAGTGCCTTTTTTAAAAAAATTTATTTATTTGTTTTTATTTTTGGCTGTGTTGGGTCTTTGTTGTGGTGTGTGGGCTTCTCATTGTCGTGGCTTCTCTTGTTGTGGAGCACGGGCTCTAGGTGCATGGGCTTCAGTAGTTGTAGCACGCAGGCTCAGCAGTTGTGGCTCATGGGCTCTAGAGCGCAGGCTCAGTAGTTTGGCGCACGGGCTTAGCTGCTCCGCAGCATGTGGGATCTTCCTGGACCAGGGCTCAAACCCGTGTCCCCTGCATTGGCAGGCAGATTCTTAACCACTGTGCCACCAGGGAAGCCCCTCAGTGCCTCTTTAATGCACAAGTGTGGACCTCAATTTTTGAGGCCCAATGCAAGAGCTCGTGTCATGGCAAACTTGATGAGAAATAATACTGCCAAGTGAACCAGAAAGATATTTTATTTAACAGATTTCAAATGAAGATCAAAGTTATCTGGAACAGATACTTTTCCAATCTACATTTTGTGTTTCCTGAAGTGCTGCCTGCCAGAGCAAAACAACATAATATTTCTGGTTGCTTGAAGGAAAGGATGTTGATATTGCTTACTTATTTTTGCAGATACACAGTTCAGTAACTCTCTTACACAGAAACACTATACAAAAGCTTTCTATAACTTAAATACAGTAGTAAATACCTTATTAAACAAGGTTTTGAGTCATCTGGGAAGTGAAGTAACCAGAGAGAGCTTGCCAGACTTCTACTCACCCCAGACCACCTCCCCTTGGAGATGACTTAAAAGGCTCATCTTAGAGATACTCGCAGCATATATGTTCTACTGAGATTTGGACCTTGAATGCTTTACATTCTAAAGTGAGCTTCACTGGACCATGTAGTTTTACAACCAGAAATCTTTCAGCAAGATTACTATTTTTTGAGAAGGGCCTGAGAGAATTGTGCTGCCTATTTCAAAAGGAATTTTCGCTAAATGGATTGAATTTTAAACTTTGTCTCAATATTGAGAATTTGGTTATGTTCTGATTTTTGTGGAGATAATTATCTTAGAAATACTGGTAGTGGTCTTATTAATGCACTTTTGGTACAAATTAGATATGGCTCCTATATTGGTTTTGATTTGGTTATTGGATTCAATAAATTTCTTATTAGTAACTCTTATACTGAGCATTTCAATTTTGAATTGTGTATTAGTTTGAGAACTTTTATGGTGAGATGATCTCTTGCAATTGCTAGTGATCTATTTTCATAAAACACTTTCATATATTGCTTATATGTTTGAAAGTGTTCATTGTATTCTCTTTTTCTCTGGGTATAAGTTCAGCTCTCTGGAGCTTTTTCAATCGAATTAAAAATTGTGCCTAGGTAAGTACTTCTCAAAGATGAAGTAAATATATGAAATTTGGCTAGTAACCGCTTGTTGTAATAGCATGCTGAGTTCTCAAAATTAAAATTAATTACTACTTTCAATTATTTATACATGTGTTCTGTTAAAACAGTTTTGAGACCATTAAATATGTGTCCTATCCCTTCAGTCATAAGTGAATAATGATTAACTTCATGACAAGACAGTGAGCACCATTAAGACTGTCAAGAGAATACTTTTGACTTTTCAACTCTTAAACTATTTCTTTCTCTGAAACAATATTTACAAAAATAATAAACACTGAATTCTTCTATACAATGTATTCTAATTTTATGTTTTATATTATATGTGATAACGGAGATTATATTGTGAGCACATTTAAAAGCAAAGTTTTTCATGTGACCTGAGTAGATATCAGGAGTTTCCTATTATCGTCAAGAATTACGTGCTATAAGATGCAAAGATACAGTCACGTGAGGAAAATTTGATATCATTGTACACTGAGAAATGCACCTGTAGCCAAGCAGGGCCCTTCAGACTTCAAGGGAAACTTTGCAAACTAAGACAGATAAACATTTATATGTATAATGTCTATTGGCTCTAGAGCTTTCTAAACGGCAATACCATATTTGTCATCAATTTTGTAGGGAATAAAACTTCTGGAATTTCTTTTATTTAATTTTTATGCCTCTCTAGATATAAAGGGTTTGTTTTACCTTTAGAGATACACTGAGCTATGGGAACAAACACTTGGTGAGTCTCACTGTGTGGGCCTGGGTGTGCAGTCTCCAGCCCCTTACCCTTCATTTTGTACTTTTACTGTTATCTCACTTACCAAAAGGAGCCGAGGAGGCATTAAACTAATTCTACTGACTTTTTTTTTTTAATGTATGTTACTCTTGTCCTGAATCTACAGGATGTTACTACCACTAATAGCCACTTTTGCACCATTAGAAACAGCTTAAGTAACAACTTCCAGAGAAGTTCTTAGTTATAGGACTCTACCTGTTTCAATTCAGGGACTCTCCAGTTGCCTTGCTACCTACCTTCCATCTCCCAGAAATCCAGACACCTTGCTAAAACTGCCTCATAAGTTACTTGAGGTAACCTTCAGCTCAATAAGGTGTCTGCCCAGTGGGATTTACAGCATTACCCTTTCTAAAGACTATGTACAAATATGTGGCAGCAGTGAGCTAGAAGACACCATGTGGGTCAAAACCATAATGCTAAAAATAAAACACTTAAATTCTCGTGAATACTACAGAAACAGCATTTAAGAATTTATTGAAAAAATAATTTATATGCTTCCATTTTATCTAGGATGAATTCTTTTTCTTTCTTTCTTTTTTTTTTTTTGCGGTATGCGGGCCTCTCACTGTTGTGGCCTCTCCCGTTGCGGGGCACAGGCTCCAGACGCGCAGGCTCAGCGGCCATGGCTCACGGGTCCAGCCGTTCTGCGGCATGTGGGATCTTCCCGAACTGGGGCATGAACCCGTGTCCCCTGCATTGGTAGGCGGACTCTCAACCACTGTGCTACCAGGGAAGCCCTAGGATGAATTCTTAATCTCAGTTATAGACCTCCCTCCTCATATATTCTTAAATATCTATGCAGTAGTGTGCAGAACCTACTTCAGAATTTGTATTTGGGCAAATGCTCATGGTGAGCTGAGGCGACCATCTGTATAATTCATCAGAAAGATGAATGTACTTGAGGAGAAGCATAGTTTTACATGAATCACCTGCATAACTGCCTCAGATTTCCACATTATGTGCAATCCTACTTGGAATAAAATACTGAACTTTTTACCCATTAACAGATTTGCTAATAATATTAGTTATATTTTTGGTATTCAAAGTTTAGTTATCTGACCGCAGAGAGCTAGCCACTCATCATAACCTATTTAAATGCATATAAAGAAATTCTTTGATATTAGAGACACCTGGTTTTTACATAAAGCATAATGCCTAATTCAATTGTAGACACAGATGACCACATTAATTACAATTTTATCATTCAGACAGCATTTATGCTAGCTTCATATGAACAATTTCCTTTACTTTTTCAATAAGTAATAAAGTTAGAGGCTAGAAATGGTAGAAACTGTAGATGAAAATCTGTATTTTTAGAATTAAATGTGAAAATGTGCGAAATTAAGGGATATTTACGTACGTCTTTATGGCAACCTTTTACATTGCGTGACTAGCTCAAATATCTGTACAAAAATGGGGAGTGATAAATCCAATTGAAAATGTAATAATGCACATATGTGCATGCATGTGTGCACACACACACACAGGCAGACGCTGAATTTACAAAATGTATTGGGTAGCTGGTGGCCATAGTAGAATGAAGGACAGGAGGTTATGAAGAGGCATCCCAGACTCCAATTACAGTTATACATTAATTGTGCGTTCATAAAAGCCTGACAAATAATTGTTTTTCCAGGAAGATATTATAAGTAACATTTTAACACATGTAGTAAGAAAACATCTTAAATTCTTAAAATCACAATTAGATAAATTAAACAGTACAATAAGCTGATGGCTATAAAGAACCCTCGTTATAAAGACTTGTCCATTCATGTTTGAAACAACACCATGTCCTTTATTCATTCTAACATATAGTTTCTGTTAAGTTTTTAACTGTTGTAATGCATGGAAAGTAAATATTTTGAAATATAATCTAATAGAAAGCCACATACACAGTTTAATCTGTTTATATTAAAAACATTTCTAAGGTGTGGCTAAAATTAGATTTATTTTCAAATTACGTAAACTGGAAAGGTTATTTGAGTTGTTGTTTTCTAATAAGTAGATGATTAATTGCGTTTTCCTGAGCAATTCTGTCAGGACACGATGGTAGTTTAGCTAATAACATGTTGTCTTGTGTTCTGAGAACACTGAAGAATCCAAATTTCATTTTCTGGGCAATGTACTGAGGTCATTTGGTACAAAAGAGAAAAGTGGGATAAAGTTTTAATGTTAACTGGGAAAAAATTCTGGGAATAAATACTTTTTTAATAGGAATATTAATACTTGCCTTTGTCACGTTAATTGCACATCTCACTTAAAAAATGGAAATGCTAAATATTTCTAGGGACATATCATTACATTTCAATAACTGGGATAATCAAAGTGAGTCCAATTTATCCTGAGGACAGTAAATCCGCAAAGGGGGAAAAGACAAACTATACATGAAAACACTTAGTCCCACTTTAAATTTTACAGTATCTATATATTTGTCTACGTATTTAAGGATGTAGTCAGCAAAGATATTCACATTAAACTATCAATACTTACAGAAATTATTTTTCTTCTACTCAGGAAGACCATTTGTACTAAGTTAACATGGGAAACTTAGAGGAAATCCTCCTTAGGAGACCTACTCAACTGATAATTTCTCTTTAGAATATAGTTCAGGAAAGTAATTAAAGAGGTCTCAGGTGTTTTCATCTGTAGGTCACTCCTTTCAATGCGAATTACAGTTCATGGGTAAAGTTGACATTTTTGGTGAAATAACATCAACTCAGTTTCTTCTAAACAAATGTCTACATCAAAAGACTGTAATTATTGCACAATTCGTGGCAGTGAAGTGACCAAGGATTAGATGGTCATTTATGCTCTTACCTTTAGGTGCAGTGCCTTCTCAAGAAAGCCTAATGTGGACAAGCTAGCAGAGGATGTGAAAGCAGGTGAGTCCATCTGCTTATGTTTTGTATTACTCTTTCCATCCGAAATCACTTTAATCAGCTATTTTACCATTGAAATAACATACAAAGGAAGGAATTAATAGTTACCAGTTGTGCAATAATATAAGTCATAATGGAAGTGTTTTGTGAGCAAACTTCACACTGCCACCCCCAACACACACATACACACACACACGCAAGTTTAATATGCCAAATGGAAGTGTATTAATAGTGGTTCACTTTTCCAGTATTTCTCAAGGTATGGTTCACTGACCCAATTAACAGTGGCAGTCAGAAAGTGGAAATTGTGATTACGTCCCCTAGGAAAACTATATACTATATGAAGAAGAAAACTGTAAGGGCTAAGAAAGTAAAAATGTTCAGTTTGTATCTTATTTCTACTGGAGGGTGCAGGGATTGGGAAGGAGACGTGGAGAAAAAGCCCAATCAAGACTTCATGGGATTAAGGACTGTGGAAAACTCTTTGCCAAGCGCACAGTTCTAAATGCTTTGCTGCACATTCTCAGGATGAAATGATAGAGAAAAGGTATGGACAGACATAGGGCTTCCTCATGTCCAAACCGAACTCATATATTTTCATTTGCTCTTTTAAACTACAAGAAGAGTGTTAACTGAATGATCCTATGAAATGCATCAGAGTTCAGATAGCTTAGAGAATCATAAATATAGAAATGGCACTTTATTTTATTCCTGGAGGGAGAGGGTTGTTTTGGGCACTTTCCATGGCTCAGGGAGCAGATTTGTTAATTTCCTGGCAATAGAGAAATCTTAACCTCAGATTCTTAGCCATGTAATTCCTGTTCATCAGCAACTGAGTCCAAACTGGAACACTTGGAAAGGAGAACGAACATTCACCCATCAAATGTGTGGGTTGTTACCAGATCAGTGGCACCTCACAGCCTCTGTTCCTGTGTGCAGCTTTGCTATAAGAAAGGTAGCTAGTTAAGGACATATGTACCTTAGAAAGACTCTGACATATATTTTCAACTGTAGTGAGTTAGGCAGAACGCAAAGCAGAGTAATAAGAGTCAATGTTTTCACCTATTTATTTTTATATTTCACATGTATATTTTATATGTTCAATGTAGGCAAGAATTGCTAATGTTACTGTGAGGTGAAATGTTAAAAGTAACTCAGGAACAGGTAGTATATATAAAGACCAACACAAATGCATGGAAAACATGGGTGAAAAGAGAAAAGGATAAGGTTTAAATGATTCAAAACCTAAACAAAATTAATATATAGATATACGATCCTCCATTTGGTGCATGAGAAAATTATTTGATATTGGAATTAAATATCTTTATTTTCTGGTTTTCTTGACTACAACTTCTTCAAATTTTCAATGATTTCAGGAATTTAAAAAACTAGCTATTTTTAATCTGGGTTCCAAGAGAAAGAGAAATACGCTGAATTGATTGCTATACCTTGGAAAACGTCAATTTTACTGTTTTGACCAAATAGCCTAGAAATAATGGGACCCTATTGCCTTCACATTCCAATATTACTTCCAAAATAAGAGCAAGTAAAATCATGCTCAGGATTCTTTGACTATAAGAAACAATACCTTCTTAGAAGGCAAATGAAAGAAATTCAAGATCAGTAACAATAGAGAAAAGAGTCAACAAAAGGTTTCAAAATTCTAGCATTATAAGATTAAGCTTAATAATCACAAGACTCTCAGTGTTCACACAGCTGTCATAAAAAGTGAAAGTTAAAATTATTCTTGGTAAATTCATGTATCTGTACAAGGTGTCATCTTCAGGTTACCTTGGCTTCAGTTAAAGACCTTGTCGTTTGAATTTTTCATGAAAGCCTCTCTGTGGCTTGAAAGCTTGAAGTTGTTCTCCAGTGTGCAGTCCTAGCCTCTGGCACACTGTGTGATTAATGGCAACTAGTTTGATTAGTTTAAATCTGGAACATAAATTTTAATTCAGCTTCCTTTTCCCCTCTTAACAGTTCTGCCTGACATCCCTGTCATGCACAGGCAAAAATCTTTATTTTCAGAAGGAATAAATCCTTATGGATTTGAGAGAAATAAGTCATCTGGGATGAGGAACTAGTAAATATATTGCCAAATTTTCACTTTAGATACCATACGCCTAAAGAAATATGGATGCCCCTTACCTGAGATTAAACAATGCTTTTCAAAGTCTCTGGAGTCTGGATATATAGTTGCTGATCAATGGTTATTTTTATCACAATTTTCAAAGAAAGGATCACCAACTTAGCTTTAGAATGTAAAATCAGTCTTCAGACTTTTCTATTATGACTTTGATGTTTGTATGCCTGATTCAACACAGAAAACCCAAAAGATCTGGAAAGGGCCATAGAGCAATGTGCTTTCATAAGGAAAGTGTTTTGTTTAAATTTTTCTAATGTTTTATGAACAGTTATATGAAGCAGATGTAGCCTACTGAAGTCAATGGCTAGATGAAATATAGTTATATCAATAATTTCACTCTACTATAAGTCCTATATCCTGGGAACAGAGCAGGTGCTCTGCTGGCCGCAAGAAGGGACAGTCAGTTTTGCTGCTACTAAGATACCTGGGTAGAGAAGCAGTACTCCAGAGCCCCTGGTGTGTGATTAAAAACTCCCTCCCCCTTGTGCTGAAAGTCTCAATCATTTGAATCTATCTCCTTTGCAGTGTCTATGTGGAGATATTCACAAGTCTGAATAAAAATGAGGTACATTTCACGTTAGTATGTTATTAAAAATTTAGCTCTAGCATTCCTGGTGACAAGTGACATAGTCAAGCAAATAGCTGTGTTACCACTTCTGGGCTTTATCATATTAAAGAGGAAATACGTTGCTAAAAATATGATGACCCCTGTCACTTTATTGCTATGGTCTAAGCAATCACGGCTAATTAATGATTTTCTGTATCATCTAAGACAAATCAAGAATTCCATCTAGAGCAGTTATTGCAGAAATATACTGTGTTAGGCCCCAGTTAAGCTTTTGTTGATTTGAAGTAACACTTTTCCTACATAAAAAGTACAAAAATACTCACTGAAGGTTACTGAGAAGTTGTTTGATTTGACATAAAGATGAAGACACACTTCTTTTCTGAGACAGTACACTTTGTGATTCACAGGATAACTTGCATCACACGCAATTTAATGAAAGCTCTCAAATAAGCGATTTTATTCCTATCCATGATTGCAGACATTTACAAAACCATAACATCTGAGTTCACCTTAAAAAATAACTTATATAAAGCAGTGATATACACAGCACAAAATAGATCAGGGAGGGGCAGGAGCAACTTTTAATAATTAAAATGTAAACGTGAAAAAAAGGATGGAATAAAAGTCCCTACTTATTTCTACTTAAGATGTCATGTGATAGTATTTTACAATGTCCTGTGGGTCAATGTATGTATGTGCATGTGTCCATATAACATACACACATACAATACATTCTCTTTCCCACACATATACATACACAGATAATCATTTGCAGTTCCGTTGAGGGCAATTCTAATATGCCGCTCTGTACAGTTGTTCGAATCACGTTTGGACCCGCTTTCTTCACAAAATAGGGGAGAGAGCAGGAAATAAAAAGGTTGGTTTGGTGTGACTGAGATTCCTTTGTTTAACTGTACACTGTGATGAATAATTTTCTTCCGTAGTAGTTCTGTGAAGGGCTGACTCACTGTGGTTTCCATGAGGAGACTTGGTAATGGATCACACACTCATTGTCATGCTAGGGGAGTACTAGAAGGAGAGAAGAATCCATATTTTAACAACAATTCTTCTACAGGCCACTAACATTCTCCTTGGTAAACAATAGTAACTGTGAATTTTAATGTCTTTTATGCACAAGCTTTAAATACAGCATAAAAATAAGAAAGCATAAAAAGAGTAAAATTATATAGAATTGATTGTCCTGAACTGTTAAATATTTCCTCTGGAAAGCAAGCAGTCTCATTCTCTCTCTGAGCTTAGGGGTTTGATAAGTACCTAGTCCCTCAGCTTTCTCCTTCTAGCCAGATTCATGTTTCATAGGCCCTTGGAACAATTTGGGTAAATCTAGTCCGAGGTTGATTCATAATAATCAAATACGTGTGAGGGATAGGATAGTCTTTGTTAGCTGTGTAAACTTGGGAGGTTACTAACCTCTCTGTGCTTGTTTCCTCACCTGTAAAATCAGCTTAATGATAGTATCGATCTTAAACGGGTTTTGGGAGGACTGACTATAAAACCCTTAAAACTATGTATTTATTGAATACACGGAAAGTGCTCAGTAAATGCTGGAGTAATAGTATAACTCCCAGCTGGCCATAAGAAATCCTTATTAAAGCATTTAGAAAATACTTAAGAGTCTGATTTATACTTTAGCATATAAACTTCTTCCTTGAAGCTGTGACTCCTAGCTCAATCCACAGGCATTTCTGGGTGGGAGTAGGGGCATTCTTCTTACATGTTACTTGTCAGTTTGAGGCTGACCATTGGTAAAAGGCGAGACTTTCAGAAATTTGGAAAAGTGGTCTTAACAAATGACAAACAGCAATTATTTTGATAATGATGGCAATCTACCCTCATATGCTTGAGGAATAGACTGTGACAGAAAAGTTCTAGAGCAGCTCTGCCCAACAGAACTTACTTCAACGATGGACACGTTCCACAACCTGTGGTGTCCAGTATGAAAGCCACTAGCCACATGTGGCAACTTGAGCCCACGAAGTGTGGCCAGTGCCACTGAGGAACTAAAATTTTTTTTTTTTGGTACGCTGGCCTCTCACTGTGGTGGCCTCTCCCGTTGGGGAGCACAGGCTCCAGACACGCAGGCTCAGCGGCCGTGGCTCATGGGCCCAGCCGCTCCGCGGCATGTGGGATCTTCCTGGACCGGGGCACGAACCCGTGTCCCCTGCATCGGCAGGCGGACTCTCAACCACTGCGCCACCAGGGAAGCCCAGGAACTAAAATTTTAATGTTATTTAACTTTAACTTATTTAAATATCTCCACGTAGCTGGTGGCCACCATCTTGTACAGCACATTATAGATCCCCTGTGACGGGAAGGAGGAGCGTCTATTTCCAAGTGGTAACGGTTTCCATATTAATATGACCTCTTGAATATTTTAAATGCTTTATGAGAACCTGTGAGGACCAGGGCAAAAGGGAATTCCTTTTAATGCGCTAATAATGATTGCACCTCATGGAAAGAGGCAGATAAAGTGAGAGGGTTTGGTCCTAGGCTGCAGGGGCTTAACCAGGAACAGTGATGGTCCTGGGAAGGGGAGCATGAACCTTCTAAAAAAGGAACAGACAGAACAGAAAGAAGTGAATTCCAAATGAGCGGAGGTCGTGCAGGAACCAGAAACGAAGTATAAGGTGTGTATTAGATAGGGATGGATTTGTTAATATGGTGAAAGCAGGATTTCCCAGGGAAGAGCGCAGGGTGACAGTGGCTCAGCTGGCAGAAGTCTGGACTGGAGGTCATTAGAGTTTGATCTAGTGCTCAAACCAAAAAGCCCACATTGATCCTGAGTAAAAGCAGATGACTAAGCCTGAAAACGGGTCACTGGACCTTAGGGGGAGGATTGTTAATCCTTTAAACACAGGTCAAATCAAGGAAAAATCTACTTGTTAATCCCGTAATAGCCTCAAATTTCCTCAGTATAGGAAAGCTAATTTATATATGTTACTGACCTTCCACATTGGATTACAGTGAGTAGGGTGATATAAAGGGGAGACTGCCAGAGAAGCGAAAGGGGATTCAGTTTGATAGAAAAACTCCCTCTTTATGCTTGATAGTGGCAACGAAAAAGCAAAGCTAAACAAAACCCAAAACCCCCAAACAATCATTGAGAAGGATCAGTGAAGTGGAGCCCACCCCGTCCCTGAGCTGGGAGGGGATCTACCCCCATCTCATCAGGAGATACCATGCAAATCTCCACTACAAATAATGACAGCACACTGCCATGACCTGTCCACAACCTTTGACAAAATAATCATATTTTGGCATTTGACTTTCAGGGGCAAGACTAAACAAGGAGATAAATGGATACTAAGGTTTTATTAAAAGTAGGAAACATAAGAATATGGCAAAATGGGCATAGGAAATTTAATCTATGCTTTCTATGGCTACTGCTTATTTATAGTAAGGATCGGTGAGCCAATCAGTACTGCCCAGTAGAACCTTCTGTGATGATGGATATGTTCTATTCTGTGCTGTTCAATACAGTGCCCACACATGGCTGCTGAGCTCTTAAAACGTAGCTAGTGTAACTTAGGAACTGAAAATTTAACTGTATTTAGTTTTAAATAGCGCAGCTAGATCATCAATCATTATTTTTTCTATATATATATATTTTTTGGCGGTACGCGGGCCTCTCACTGTTGTGGCCTCTCCCGTTGTGGAGCACAGGCTCCGGACGCGCAGGCTCAGCGGCCATGGCTCACGGGCCCAGCCGCTCTGCGGCATGTGGGATCTTCCCGGACCGGGGCACGAACCCGCGTCCCCTGCATCGGCAGGCGGACTCTCAACCACTGCACCACCAGGGAAGCCCATCAATCATTATTTTAAAGACAAAGCTTTTAATGGGTATATTGTGCCAATCTAAAAACAGTGAAAGACTTTAAAGCTTTTTTAAAGTCTCCTTTTTTAAAAAGGACTTCAAAGGATATGTTGGTAAAAAATTTTCTGGATAAGTCATAATTAATTCTAGAGACCATCTCATTTAATGCACATCCTGAATAATCAGATTTTAAAAATCCCTGAATCCTTTTTTCACAAGGATTATTCCAGTTCATTCAAATGCAATGTAACATTAGGGAATATAGTTAAGAATATATTATAGCCTTCATTCTAATTATACACCATTAAAAGTATGCGTATATAGAGACAAGTATATATGCACATTCTCTGCTACCAAGCATGGTTATTGGTTGCTCCCATTTCTTAACATTGGCAATTGTTAGGATTTTTAACCTGTGTTATTTCAAATATCTTAAGCAAATCTTACAGTAAAATGAGAATTTGTTACAGATTCATTGGGAAGTTAAGAGAGTTAGGCTTATTCAGGGAGGAAACTGAGTGGAAAATAGAGTACAACATGAAAGTCAGGGCCAGATTCAGTCAGAAAGGATGGAAGCACCATCTCCAAGCAATACAGCTCAAAAATTAGCAAGCATCTAATGAAATTTAAATTTTGAATAGTACAAGTAACTGTAAAATGATGCCCTAAGTGTATTTGGTACAGTAAAACAGATTGTATTTGTGTGTGACTGTCTTTATAAGCGATGGGCTATTTGCACTGCTAAGGCTGTAAACTGCTCGTCTGCTGCTGCCTTTATTGAAACTGCTTCAACTAAGTAAGATTGAGGGAAATAGCAAACTTTCTAGGGAAACTCACAGAATGTGCCAGCAAAAAGGAATTTTGCTATTGATTACTATTCAAGCACAAGTGGCTTACAGTTTTCTAGAAGTAGAAGAGCAAGTGTTAAATGGGGTATCGTATTTAGAGACATAAAATATTCATGGTGTATTGTCCTGAGACCACACTGCAATGTTTCTGTTGTACTGCTGCATCAATATGCCATGACATATTCTAGTGTTTGTGTCAGAATGCTGTGATATCAGGTTGCCCTGATATCACAGCATTCAAAACTATTCTGAGTCTGGTTCTCCTCGATCAAATGATAAAATGGCCTTACAGTGCTGTTGACTGCATCAGTGTTTGGTTATGCATGTAAAACATGAGCTAGAGAATTTATTATACCCAGTTCATGTACCATGGACTCCATCAGAAATATCCATTAAATCTTCGAACAATGTGCATACATTTCTGTTCACACACTTCAAGAACACTTCAGATCTTACATTTCTCTTCATACACTTCAAGAACACTTCAGATCTTACATTTCTATTTCTAAGCATCTATATAATATTTTTTCTTAATGAGAGATAATACTACAGGTACCTGAGCTGAACTAAAGTGAAATAAATCTAGTGTGTATGTGACTATGTAAAAAAAAAAATTGGGGCATATGTGATTTCTTTACAAGAGAAGAAAATGAAAAAAGGCAGTAAGGGTAATAGGAAATGATCTACCACCTTGTTTCTAATTTCTATTTGACACCATGATTTTAATAGCATGTTTGCTCAGTATGGTGAAAATATTCTGCTAAATTAATTCAAGAAATAAGACTAACTGCTTTCTTTACTTGAGAGGCACGAAGCACTATTCCTTGAATTAAGCCTTTTTGTATTATGTTTTTAAAGCCAAACATTTTATAGAGTTTGAACACTAGGGGGCATCTTTGTTTCTTGAAATAAAGGCTTTTTTTGGATCCCCCCCCAAAAGAGTCTGAATGTTGAAACATTTTTTGATTCCTATTTTCTTGTGTAAAGTGTGTTGGCACTGCAAGGTTTCTGCCTTTGGATTGGACATTTCTGTTTCTATATTGATTACATTAAGTAGTATGTGTAAGGTGACTGGGATAGTGTCTGTACATGATAATCAGTCAATAGACGTTTGCTGTCTGCCCAGGCCTCTTATGTGGTTAAACTTCAAGATAAAGACCGACAAACCCTCAAAAGGCAGACTGTTCAAAAATCTGTGCTTTTCAGACTTATGTGCATTAAAAACCACTAGAATTCAGTTTGCATGTTTAGTTACTGGAAATGTTTTCTTTTTAAAAATTATTTATTTATTTTTAATTGGAGTATAATTGCTTTACAATGTTGTGTTAGTTTCTGCTGTACAGTGAAGTGAATCAGCTATATGTATACATATATCCCCTCCCTCTTGGACCTCCTGGTTTTCCTTGATGATAGTAAAGCTAACTTAGTGGAGATACCTAGTCTATTTACTTCAAGGCCTTACTACATTTGTCAGCAATGAATCTCTTTTGTCTTCTTCCTCTCTGTTCTCTTTTCTTGATCTTTTAAAAAGGTGCAAACAAAAATGTGTGGATGTGATAGAGGAAGCCACAGATAACCAGGGTGTCACTCATAGCATGTAGACCCCTCACCTGGCAGACAGAACAGCACAGCCAGTGTGGACCCGCTTCCAAGGCTGCACTACCCTCCAGGCGGTGGTGCAGGTTCTCAACCATCATCCAAGTATTTCTCTTTTGGGGACTTTGCTAGTGGGGACAGGAGAGAGGGAGGGGGGAGACAGGAGGGAGCTTCTGTTTTCTGCTAACTCTGCACAGCAGTCTGGCGTTTTACCTGCTTCTTGGCTTTAAGGGTAGCGAGGCTGGGTCAGGAGTCAGGGGTGGGGGAAGCCCTACTCCAGTGGCTCTATATGCTACGCACATATTCCCAGAGGGATCTGCTATCCAGCATGTGCATAATCCACTTGGGGTTAAAGGATGAGGCTGGTGTTTATTCTGCACAAAGTAGTTTTTTAAGTCCTGTTCTATCTGATTCTCTGATCCCCGTGAAGAGCTTTCTGATGCCAACTCTGAAGCAGCTCCCCTCTCTGGCAAACAAGGCGGCAGTCGCCCACAACAAATCTGGGAAGGAAGGGGGAGAGTTCCTGTCGTCGCTGCCCCTAAAGTTAAAGTCACGTGGAACCTTTTTAAAGAAGTTTTCTTTTCCAATACAAAATTAATACTTTCCTTGGTGCTCTTAAAACACCTGGTTTATATCTATTGTAGCACTTATTAATCTGACATATGGTTTAATTAGTTGTATAAACATGTTCTTCCCATCAGACTGCATTCTTTGAGGTTAGGGATGTATTATGTTTGTTTCAGAATATTTTGTCCTTAACCTAGTGCTTTGCATAGTGCAGGCTCAATACATGTTGAATTGAACTGAATTAATTATCATATACCTCACTGAATTATACCATTACTGGAAGAATTAGCATAAAATGAAATTGATGTCTCTAATTAGATAAAGTGAACATTAATTAATTAAAATTAACTAATTTGTCCATAGTCTTGAAGCAAACTAGTGAAAGAAACGGGCTCTAAGAAATCCCATAATCCTAAGCATTATGAAAAACTATATAGTTCCTCACATTTTTCTATTTCCTCATCATTGACAGGCTAATCTTTTGATTTCTTTAAATATGAGTTTTTATGTATACCTTCTTGGTTCTCACTAATCATAAATATCCTGCAAATAAAACAGATAAACTAAAGATCATAATATTATTTCTAGTTTTAACAGAAATTAAAGTCTAAAAACAAGGGAAGTCTTGTCCCATGCCGAGGTGCTAGGTCAACACCAAGAAATAAAGGAAACCACAGAACACTCAATCTTGGGTTCCATTTTGGGAAGCAGCCATTCTGTGCAAAAGTAGATATGTTATTAGCCACCGCTTCAAATTCTGATGGCATCAACTCTGGTAAAGGTCTGGGCAAAATGAAGGTAATTTTCTCTTCTGATTCTGTTTCTAGTTTGGTAGATCCTCCATTACTTTAATGATGGCGGTACATGTATTGGTGGCACTGATTCTATGAACATGAAACTAGCTTGGGTTCTGAACTCCTTTATTCCAGTTCAGGAGTTCTTAGCAGAGAATGTGCATCAGCATCACTGATGAAGCTTTTTCACATGGGAGGATGCCTGGCCCCACTCCTGGAAATTCTGATTTGCTGGGTCCAGGGAGGGTTCAGGGAAATTGTATTTTTAAAAATTCTATAGATGCTTCTTATGTGAAATATTAGTTAATAAATTATTGTATAATGCAATAAGTCCTTGAGAAAAGATACCATGTTGTCCTTTTGGTCTTTCCAGTGCCTAGCACATTGCTTTGGCCTGTAGACAGTGCTCAGTGACTGTTAAATGAAAGAATAAATTTTATCGCTTCTCCGTTTGCTCCTATCTACTTCTATGGAGACATGAAATGATATTGCCTTTGCTTAACACTATAGTCACACAGAAAACGACGTGGATATCCAGTTCAGGTTAAATGTAAATAACTCGTTAACATACAAGACAGGAAAGTCTAGTGCATGATGTAAAGACATCTTAGAGACAATTTTCAGAGCTTTCAGGACAGCACTGAGGATAAACCTGGTTTTGCAGTGATCAAAGACATTTTAGTAATGTGAAAAATTTATAAAAACGATCACATATGCAACCTGTTTCTAGTACCTTCTTTTATGGTGGGTGTTTTCTAACATAAAATTAGTATTAAAGTTTTTGTCTTTGTAACTATGTACATAGAATCGGAGTAGAAAGTTTATTTTTTAATACTTTCAAAGAAATTCCACTTAGTTTTCTAACTTTTAAAAGATCAACCTATTGAACTCTAGATAAACAGTCGTAATAATGGCTTTATGCATTTATTCTAAAGAAGAGCTTCAGAAATAAAATCTGGATATAGTAACGTAGTCAAGGGAATACTTACACTCTCACTCTGAAAAGGATTTAAGAAATTTCCCCCCATTTCGCCATCATCCCTAGGAGTGCCCGGCTGATTACTCAGGCTCATATTATTGGGAGAATTCTGTAAACAAGATTTAGAAAACAAAGCATTTTGAAGATTTTAATTTCCCTTTTACATGGTACTGTTTCAAACATGGAATCTATACCATCATCTCTAAGGACAAAGCAGACTTATAATTCCAATCTCAGACTTCTACCATGGATTCTGTTCATTCTTTGCACCTTGACAAGTACTAATCCTTTCCCAAATGAAAATTAAAAAACAGAAAACCCAAAATAATTCACTGTAACTCTTTGTCTTAGTCTCAGAATCATTTATTCCATTTCCCACTCTCAGTTCATAGAGTTCCTAGACTTCTGGAGAGTTTAAGAAACACTCCCAGGAGGGGCATGATAAAGTGTGCATTCTACCCACTGATCAGGTGGGATGGAACAATAACTCCCCTGGGTGATTTTACTAATCAAACTCGAAAGGTCACTGTTTTGATAAATATTTCCCTTTAATTCTACATGTGGTTTACATAGTAACATGACTTTAACCATTATTTTTATATGAACCATAAGGAAGAAAGGAAAATGGCTAACGATAGTTAAGAACAAGAGAAATAAATACCTCAGGACTTGAGAATTCAGTATGTACTTGTACAGGAAAAGGAGGCTCAGAGGTGGAGTGATTTAGAACCCTTTCCTATCATTTGTTTGAGCAGATTTATTTGAAACTTTTAAGATAAAATGGCTGATATTAGCAATCTAATCAAACACAAAGTTAACGATATACTGCTTTATATTCTATTTAAGTTCGCTAGTCTTGTTTTTGCTGTGCGACTTTAGCCACGTGAGGTCATCTGATACTCCACGTCGATAGGGAATACAGAATGGCAGCGGTGTATAAAGCATGCTCACACAGGATTGCAACTGTGACTAAGGGATTCTTGTAAAAATAAACTTCAAGGTTAAAAACTTTTACTTGTTATTTCAAACGTAAGCCAGGTTTTAGAGTTTTTTCCTGAGCTGTTGCCATTTTATATTTTGTTTTTGAATAAGTTTTTAGATTTTTTTACACAAAATTGCTCTGAGGATTTTGACTTAACTAAACCAAGTTAGGCAATAAAAACGAAAATGTCATGAATGGGTTATCCCCAGAAGAATATGTGCTTTTTAAAAATATGGTTAAACTGTAAAGCAGAGACAGGCAGATGAGCTGGTAGAAATAGAGCTTGTATCTTGTCCTGCTGTGCACCCCACAGGGAGGATCTGAGAACAGGGATCCTCTGAAGTCCGTAGGAGCTCCATTTGCCAGTGAACCCCAAGGGCTGGGGAACCACAGCTTAATGGAATAAAGAGGATTCTATTTTTTTTTTTTTGGAAAAATTTTTTTTCTCTGGAAATGTTAGTTTCCCAAGTAACTGGACTTTGAAATGAACATGGATAACCTGATTTCCTGCAAAAAAAATTAAGTAAAATTGAAATGCAATTAACTAAGCTATAGGTAACTAAGCTACAACTCATGAATAAAGTTATTAATCAGCTGTGTCTTGAAAGCAGGAATGATAATGCTTACTTAGCTCAAAAAAGGGCAAATGTATAAAAACACTATAAGATTTACCCAAAATCTCTAAGTCTTTGGTGAAGGCAGATTTGTCATTTCATACATAATGGAGAAACTGGCAATCTTGGAATAAAAAATAATCTAACATACCTATACAGGGGTATTTGAACATGTATTTACAAGCTGCATACTTTTACATATTCAAACAGATATATGAAACGAGCCCTGTCCATCCTTGCATAATATTCACACTCCTAGCCTTAAGTACGTGAGGTGCCCTGAGAGGAGCAGCATATCTCTGACTAAACTGGGGTGCTCCCAGACTCTGCTGCACTTTTGCCATGTATCATTGCTTTTTTAATTTTTTAAAAAAAGTTTTATTGGAGTATAGTTGATTTACAATGTTGTGTTAGTTTCAGGTGTATAGCAAAGTGTATCAGTTATACATGTACATGTATCTACTCTTTTTTAGATTCTTTTCCCATATGGGCCATTATAGAGTATTGAGTAGAGTTCCCTGTGTGATACAGTAGGTCCTTATTAGTTGTCTCTTTTATATATAGTAGTGTGTATATGTCAATCCCAATCTCCCAATGTATCCCTTGCTCCTTACCACAGGTAACTATAAGTTTGTTTTCCACATCTGTAACTCTATTTTTGTTTTGTAGATAAGTTCATTTGTATCCTTTTTTTAAACTCCACATTGAAGTGATATCATTTCTTGATTTGCAATTCTGAAAGTTTGGCTACCTTCAAATTGATTCCTGACTCAAAGTGTCGATTTAAAAATATCTGAAGTTGGGCTTCCCTGGTGGCGCAGTGGTTGAGAGTCCGCCTGCCGAGGCAGGGGACACGGGTTCATGCCCCGGTCCGGGAAGATCCCACGTGCCGCGGAGCAGCTGGGCCCGTGAGCCATGGCTGCTGAGCCTGCGTGTCCGGAGCCTGTGCTCCGCAACGGGAGAGGCCACAACAGTGAGAGGCCCGCATACCGCAAAAAAAAAAATCTGAAGTTTAAAAGTAACATTACAGTAATATTTAAATACATATAAAACACTTCATGGTGTTTCTGTTTTCCATGCTATCTTTTCATAGCATGGTGGCTCAGCATTAAATGTTTTTAGGGGGCAGTGGTGGTGGTGTATATGAGAACATTGAGAGGCGGATTAAAAGGACACATTCAACACACAAAACTGAGGTAGTATCAGATCTCTGAAACCTCTTCCTATCTAGCTCACTGGGTATATTTGAAAATCATGAAATGATAGAACACCTTTAAAAAATCTGAGGTAATCTCTGCAAAATGTTGTGAAAACAACAAAAGTTGCTCAATGAGGAGTCTTAAGGAAATTGTGCTGTCCATGGTCCCTGGGTGACATGATGAAGATATAGCTAAAGATATACTCACTATTGGTATCTGAGGAACAGCTAAGACAATGGTTCCAAGCACCAACCCAGAGCAGGTTATGGCGGTGGGTGGCAATGAACTGTGTGTATGCTGCATTTAACTGTAGCTATGTTTGTGTGCAGTGTCTCCAGTAGATTTCATCAACAAGGCAAGAATATAATGCACAAAAAGGGCGTAGGTTGATCAAACAACTTCTGAAAATGGAGTAAGAAATTTAAAAAATGTAATACTGATGCTTGACAAAATACAGGTTTAACTGGAGAATTAGGAAGATGCAGCTAGAGACCCAAGAGCAAGTTTGAACACAATTGCTAAGCAGAAGTGGTTAAGATCATCTTCTGATTCACAAACAAGAATGACTAGAAAAAGAATAGGATGAATGAGCCCAGGAAATAAGAGAAAAGGGAGAAGAGAGCTTCTTGAGATGGCCGGACATGTGGTGGAAAAGGAAGAGGTGGGGAAAACGAAGTTAGTGACAACTTGCATAGCTTGGAGTAAAAGGCTGAAAAATTCAGCTGTGAGTCGAAAGACGTAGGGGAAAAATAATTGGGAGGGGGGTTTATAATACGTTTGATACTGCTGATTAGAGATAAAGTGACAGACAAGTGGAGATGGGACAGACAATAGTGGTACCATCACCCAGACAGCCTGGTTAGAGCCTGGAGCCAAGGAATGAGGAGTGGGGGCAGGGCAGAAATGAGATGCTTAGGAGCCCATTTGAAGGTGGATGCAACCAGCCATTTCCAGTACATTGTTAAGTGGCAAGTTTATTACTTGGGCATAATTCTTTTTTATTTATTTATTTATTTTTCTTTATTTTTACTTATTTATTTTGGCTGCCACGCGCGGCATGCAGGAGGATCTTATTTCCCTGACTAGGGATCGAACCCATACCCCTTGCAGTAGAAGCGCAGAGTCTTAACCACTGGACCGCCGGGGAATTCCCTTGGGCATAATTCTTATGTCAGTTGAAGTGTACTTGAACTTTCCTTTGTAAACTTTTTCCCTATTGTATTTGTTTGGTCTCCTTAGTTATACTGAGCTTCTTGAGGGCAGAGACCATATCTTGTTTGTCTTTGGAATTGCATAGCCCAGAATAATGCCTTGGCACATTAATGTTTACTGAATGAAGGAATTACTGCCGAAGTACAAACCATTTGAGGGTAAAGATTATGTTTGTATTTAAAGAAGTCTTTTGTATTTCCCCATAGTGCACAAGGCAATACTCAATACATAAAAGTACACAATGGGTGGTCAATTAATGCTTAAAGAATAAACAGTAATCACTAGGCAAGAGAATGTTAGCAGCAGCAGGCACAGTGTGGTGGAAAAACTTGCTTCTGGGTATAGGAATGGGAAAATAAGCATAGAAGGAATAGCAATGGATCTGATATGAGGGCAGATTAGAAGATGGTATTATGGCCCTTAAAAATTTTTTAAGTGCTTTATAAATTACAAAGTACGTTCCCGTATAGAATTTCATTTACATCTATGTAGTGTACAAGGTTATGTCAGTGGAAACTTCACGAAGACGGCCTTAAGCAATCTGGATGTTCCCGCCTTTGTGTTATGAAGAATTATCTTTAGACATTAGAATATGTTTCTCAAATATAACTTCAGACATTTTACTGTGACCACAAAGCACAATTCAGCCAACATCAATTGTTAGATACCTAAGACAGCCAATACAATCACAGTCATCTGGTTTGTAAAGGTGCTTCCCAGAAAGAAGGCTCTAACGGTATTATACAATTAATCTTATTTTGAAAACAAGGTTTTTGAAGGCTTACCTAATACTATTTCTCACAGAGGTAAGATGGTGCCATTTGTATATATCTATTTTTAGAAAAGAAAAAGATCTTCCTGATTGTTTCTAAACATAGACATCCAAAGTGCATGATGAAGTTCCCAGGCCAAGCAGCCAAGCGATGCAGATACAATGTCAGAATGCCAATTAAACGCTCTCTCTCTTTTTTTTTTAGCTTGAAGTCTTAATTTGTAAGTTTCTATAGCTCAACTTCATTTTATTTTTCTTGGCATCAGGAATTTTACTTTATTATACATGAATATAAATTCAAAGTAGAATTAAAAATGAAGTCATCCTTTAATGAATTTCTGTATTTATTGATATAAAGAAGACTTCTGAGAGAGTCATTCTAGTGGTAGTTAATAATTAGTTCTTATCAGCCATTCTAAATATACATTTGACCCACAGAGAAGTATTTTAAAATTCATCATCACCTAAAAAGTATTTAGGTATTCTTCAAAAAATATACGGCATCTTACCAAAGGATTAATTTTAGAAACTCAGACGACTGACAGAGGAAAAACAGAGACATGTGCTATTGGAAGGGTCACTTTCCTACTTCTATTAATATAATTTTCCTCTAATTACTTTCTTACTCTATTCTGTGGAACTATAATAATGATTGAGGACATCAGCATTGCCTGATAAGAGTTTGGAATACAAATGAGATGTATAAATGCAATGCCCTTACAACATATAATAACCACTTTTTCAAATTTACCTCTTCTCGTGTTGCTCTAGATTTCTTTACATTTTCAAAAGATTAAAGTATGTCAGTTTGCTTTACAAATGCGTAACATCATAATGTGATTAAACTGATTATTATTTGTTTGGATATCAATTAATCATGTATATCACATCCTGTAAATGAATCCTAGCACGCTTTGAAATATTCTTAAAAGACTAATTTTACCCTTTCCTACAGATTATATGCATTAATATTTTAAACTTCTACTTAATTATATTTGGCCTTCTACTTTCAAACTCTTTAAGAACAAAAGTCATAATGTTATTCTCAAACTTAATAAGAGTTCTGTGTAGAATAAAACACAGATAAAAAACAACACGATACATAATACTCACCTTGGAAATACTGTCCATATCTCCTGAGCCTAAAACAAAATATGGAAAGAAAGCCTTTATTAGGTAATGATTCTAGCTGTAAATTAAATACTCCTTTAAAATAAACTAATGTAGTAACGCAGTACACTGTATGTATTTTGCAGTGTATATCTCCTGGACTTTTGAATCTCAAAAAATTACTTTTCTCTTATACTGTGTGGTAAGTAAGTATCATCTGATGACAAATGCAAGTAAGAGTTGTACCTTTCCTTCCCAATCATCTACTTTTTTTGGTAATGCCAGAATAAAAAACTATTGCTATCATAAATTCCTGAAGGTGAAACAGTAGACATATATATCCTACTCAATTCAAAATTTTAAAATGTGTACACTAATACACATGTGTATATATATATTTATAGATATGTAAATAGAGAGCAAGAGAGGGAGAGAGATCTCTATTTTCTGAAATGATGCTTCTGTACATCTGAAAAAGTACAAAACAGGCATTTGCAACAATACCTGACAAGATTCTGAACCATGTTTTACTATAATAACCAAAATCAAAGCATAATATTTTTAAGAAAATTTTGGCAGCAACAAATATTCATGGCAGTCCATCAAAAGTAAAAATGTCTTCAAAATGTAACACTGTGGGTTTATTTTAATTCTTAGGAGAAATGGACAATCAATACTAATTTCTTACTTAAGAAATGGAATCATAACTTAGGTAACAAAGAAAAATAATCAGATCCTCGCCACAATTTTAGCTTTATTTTTAACTATTTAAATAATTTTCCTGGCATAAAAATATTATAATATTTTAATAGTACAGCATTCAACAGACAGTCACAAATAAAGTAAAGGCTTATTAGCATTAGTTTATAAATAGGCATAATGTTAAATACTGAATGTATATATGCAATTATGTATCTATAAATATATGCAACAATATTCATTATAGATGACAAGTATATGTGAAACTATTTTGCAAATTCTGTTCTAGTGAGTAATATAACTAAGAATCTTCTCACTATGACCAAATGCCATCTTTTTGTGAATGATTTTACAAATTAAAAGATTGGAAAGTAAATTATTTTGCAATAAATTAGAAAGTAAAATTCTAGAATGGTGCTATCCCCAGTAGAACTTTGTGTGATGCTGGAAATGTTTCCTTGTGCTGTCTGTTACAATAGCCATTAGCTCATGTGACGATATGCACTTGATATGTGGCAGTGCAACTGAAGAAGTGAATTTTACAATTAATTTGATTTAGAATTAAGTAGTCACACATGACTAGTAACTACCATAACTGGACAGTGCAAATTAACATTTTGAAAACGAGGCAAAACAAGCATGGATCCTTAAAAGCACAAAAGTCTATTAAAAAAAAGTCTATCAAAGTGTTGTAAATAATTTCTTGATTATTGAAGTTACATAGCTTTTCGAAGTATCAGAGGATGGCATTTCCTGACCTAGGGTGCGGTTGTGAAATCCGTGTATAACCTGAGTTACTCATGGCATAGTTTTTCCAACTTAAGTAAAAGATGGTTCTTTTCCAAAGAAAAAAGTTATCACAAACCTCCAACCCCACTGTCAACTTTTAAAATAGTTTTTGATATATGATGATGATAAACATACAAACATAAAATAAATGTCTTTTTTCCTTTGTTTTGGTTTTGCCTTTGGCCTGCCTACATATACAGTGTGCTGTGTGACCAGGTCAATTTTGTACCACTTGTCTCTGTTTCTCACTGTTGTGAAACTTTTTGTTCACCTTGCAGATATTTGGCTTCATTTGGTAAGAAGACATCATTTATGAAGTATGTTTACAACCATTATTTGCACTACTTGAAATCAGCTTTATCACGAACACAGACAATGTGGGCAGTGTTCTCTCTTAAGAGAATCATTCAGATTATCCAGAATATGATTACCAGTTTTACTTTTTAAAAAGAGACAAACATTAAAATGCAAAAACAAGATCAAGAAATTCTTGGAGAGGACTGAAGTTCCTCTGAGACTGTGTCTACAGACCTCTGGAGACAAAGGAACCCACTGTGAGGATACCATGGTCCTCTAGGTACCCAAAGCAGCAGTGTCTCCTTTCATCATAAACACTCAGATTTTGATAAGTTAAAGTAAATACCTGTGAATATGAGCTAGGTTAGAACAATTCTCACATATCTGATTTTCCAAATAATCTCTAGCCATCATAGCGAATATCCTATGGATTAAACTATCAGTTGTAGATAAAAGCCGAAGCATTTCAAAATGAGTTCCTATAAAAAGAACTTTGCAAATCATGATATTCACTATGTAGAATTAAGGTTTTCTTTTGAATTCATTTCTGAACATCAGATTTAATATCCTTACCTAAAGAGCCATTCATGTGATGTGACTCCATTCCTCCTAATCCACCCATGGGACCATCTGACCCAGGGCCCATTGGAAACTATTTAAAAAATGGAGAAAATGACTGTGATCACATTGAAAACGATTGTTCATCTCAATGTCACAATACCTATCTTTAACACTGCAAGACACTTCTATAACTTATTTTCATTTCCAAATTGTGGAGATTATTTTCCTAGATTTTTTCCCAGCTTTCTAGATTCTCTAACTGGACTGCTACTTCCCTTATTCCATCTTCTCTATGTTCTAGATCTTCAGGCTAATCCTCATTCATATCCAAATTTTTCTTCAGATATCCTTAACCAGAAAGCACATATATTCCAGTGCAAATGAGAAGATAAGTATTCTATGCTATTGACAAATTCTGCTATTATAAACCAGAGGTAATTCTTAAGAAGCTGCTAAAGGTATTGGCTTATTAATAAGAATAACTGAACATCATATGCCAACATTAACAATTTTCTTAGCAGACAATCTATCTTTGTTCAAATGGACATGATAAATAATTTCATCTTGCAGGTTAAATACATTTAGCTCCTTGGGGATAGCTGAATATAGCTAAGTCTTCTTGGCAGTCTCAACTATGTCAGTTCAGTCACAATTAGGCATTCAGTAGCAGTTAGATTTAACATTTTTTAAAGTAGTGGTATTTCATTTTCAAATGAAACCTTACATTAGAAGCCTAGTACAACACAGATGTAAAGAGATGTGCTGTGGTAGAGCTGGTGGTGGAGAGCCCATGACCTGCCCACTTAGTCTCTCCCTCAACTCCCCGGAATACTTCTAAGGAAACTCAGACCTTAGTTTGAAGACAGGCTATCTATAATTACCTTATGTTTACAGTCAAGATAGATTACTGAAAACACTTGTTCTTAAAACTTCCCATGCCCAAATCATTTCTTCCATGTTGTATGGTGCAGAATACTAAATGTGTTGCGTGTATGTATGTGTATAGATGGGACTGTGGTGGTCACTAATCATGTAGGCTTCGGGGGAAGATTGCCCTGAGTGGACACCCTGTATACCACTGACTCTGTGTGGAAAGAAGATAGCTTTCCTTCACCGTGCTCACACAAACCACATGCTTATACATTTTCACAGGATAATGCCAATGCTGTTGTCTAAAATTTTGTTGCTTAAAACACATGGATGGATTGTGTTTTTTAGATCTGGGCTGAGAAACTGGTGCCGGTGAGGCCAACAGCCAGTGAACCTCCTTGGTTTGGTCCTTTTATCCGGTCCCCACTGCGCTTTAAACAACACTAAGACTATAGGTATTATACTTGAAGCACATAATACTGCAGTCCTAGCCCTCAGCAGGCATTTGCTTTGACTACCTCTGGCTGAAATGAATGACATTTGGAAGAGTGACATATTCAGCTTCTGCTTCTCTTGAATCTCTTATCTTTGTAACAAGTAAGAGAACGAGAATGGAACACACTTGGATGATATCAGTTTAGCTGTCTGCAGAAATGTCTTCAGTACCATATGCTCTTGGTTTCCTCCCTTATTCCCTCCCTTTCAAATATCAAGTTTTAAGATCTGAAATTGCAGTATGAAGAGCTTTTCTACATTTGTGCTGCATTTCTGAAATGAACATTGTTCATGATCATATTCAGTGTTCTTTAAAATCTCTGTGAAAACACCTTTTAGACATTACTGACAGAAAATTCTTTTTCCTGAAAAAGAATTTATTTGATTATACAAAGGGAATACTGGTAACTGAAGGCAGTGCTGCTTAACAGAAATAATATGTAAGGTTCAAATGTGAACTACGTAAATAAAGTTAGATTTATTAGCAGCCATGTTTAAAAAGTAAAATGAAACAGGTGGTTAATTTTAATAATTTTACTTATATAATCAAAATTATCAATCAAAATAGTCAGTATAAAATTTTAGTGAGCTATTTTATATATTTTTTCATATTAAGTCCTCAAAATCCAGGGTGTGTTTCATACCTGCAGCACATCTCAGTCTGGACTAGCCATATTTCAAGTACCATAACATACTGGACAATTTAGTTTCCCTTTGCTAGGAAGCTCAGTTATAAGATTTCATCCCCAGTTTTTGGTATAGTTTTGGAAATTCTTTATATGTGTTTTGATTTTTCTTTAATTTGAGCTACCTTTTATTCATATATATATATATCTATGTATTAACTGTATTTTCTTATATTTTTTGTTAATATGTAGTCTTATAGATATCATTTTTCTGTACACGTTCATGGAAAAATCATGACCTATGCTTTATTAAGTACACTCAAATTCTTTCTGTAGAACTGCTTCAGTTCTATATTTAAACTCCAGGTTTCAAAAATTTAAGAAAAACAGGCATATTCAACTTCCTAATTTAGTTTCAAGTTTATCAGGAAAAAAAAAACAACCACCTGAAGAAATTAGTGATGTGTAAAATGAGGTGAACATATGATTACACATGAACTGTCACTTTCAAATAGTCAATATTAATTATTAGGTATTTGAGATAAAATAAGGCTACATATCAACATTTTATAATTAAGTTCTGTTTTACATTTCCATTATATTGATATGAAATCTCTTGTTATGTATGTTATATATTATGTTTTTTTCCAACCCAGAATTTGATTTTTTGATATCCAGTAAGATCCTGGATAATAAAATATAAAGCTTAAACAGTATCAAGGAAAAGGAATGTACTTAGAGCTTGAGTCTTCAAATACATTCCAAAAATTTAAAAAAATGCATAGTTACATTAGGCCTGTTAGGTCCAGGAGGTACTGCATTCATTAAAGTATACATGTTGTCTCCAGAGTTGGTTGAGTCTGAAACAAAATATTACTGAATTAATATCTTTCATTATAATCTACACCCAAGTCATCACAAAGTAATAATCAAAGATGATCTGGACACTTATGCATATATATAGCTACAGCACTCGAAATAGTCATTACTAATGTTCAGAAACAAATATCTGTAAGTCATTTTCTGACCCCAAAATTATCATTCTGAGGTTGTAAATTAGGAATATCTACCTAATATATTAGGAATAATCACTTGAATAATTCAGATCAAAAGGAATATTACTTTAAAAGTCTAAAGAGTTACTGTAAATTTTTTCTTCTTTAAAAAACATGATCTCTTTTGATTTCTCTAAGCAATTTATATGTATACATATAACAGAAATCTCTTAAAATTCAGATTTACTAGCTTTTAACGTATTATTTCCTTAGGCTTCTTATAGACCAATTTAAAAAACAGTTTATTTAGCTAATAATTAATAAAAGCTGGTGGAATATCCTGGCTTAGTTCCCACAGAAAGATATTAGAACGAGACTATACAACTGGAATGAAAATTCTCTTGCTTGAAGTAAAAGCCAGCTTCCACTAGTACAACTTTTGATAAAAATCTTTTCATTCATTTTATTTTTGATTCATTATAAAAAAAATAACTGTAGTGTATATCCACATAAATATATGTAACATTTTACATTTCATGTCTATTAGCTAGTCCTAATTAAGTCTCTGAGTATATGTGTTTATAATGTATAGCCTAGAGTGAAAGGCTTAATGTTTTATATTTAGGCACTATCAATTATAAAATGTTTTTCTATTTTTCCACAATTATATAGTTCTTAAATATAATGTTGCAGGCCTCTATTTTGAAAAAGATGTTTTTCAAATGTTTTGTACTGATTCAAGGCAGAAGATAAAACTTATTTGCTTTCTCATGGCAATAACCATAGAGTGAGAAATGGGCAATTACTTTTCCTCTTGTTTTGTGATTATTAGACGTTAATTTATTATTTTAGAGTAGGTTAGATGCCATTTATACTTTGTTTGTAAACAGTGATCCATAAACCTAAATATTATTTTTTATTTCTAGATTAATACATCATATTGTTGAGAAAGTTGAAATGCCCACCTCTGGTTGACCTGTTTGTTTATACTAAGTAAGCTCCTAATCTACTTTTGTGGCCTTAACTATTTTTACATCCTTATGTACACTATACTCCTGTCAACCCAGGCTACTTGTTCTTTCTTGCATATGATCCTCCTTTTCCATCACCTTATTTTTGTTCTTTCTTCCTCTGAACATCTTCTCTACACAGTCTCTGCTTACTGAAATTATACTCTCACTATTCAAGGCCCATTGCCAATGCTACCTCTTCCATGAAGTTTTTCCCTGATACTTAAAAATATGTGAGTGCTCCTCTACCACTGAATTCTGCTTTGCATTATAGTTAATATTTTGTCTTACTTTTCCCTCCTGCTTCAAACTAGGTTATAATTTCTTTGAGAGGAGGAAAGGGACCATATCTTACTCATGTTGTGTACTATAAGTAATAAATATCTACTAACTTAGATTCAATTCATGGCATAAACTCTATCCCATAAAAATGTATCTTTCAGAAAAGCTGGAATTGTTTTTTAAACATAGGAAACCTTCAAATGGTTTTTCACCTTTATTAGCCTTACTAATTTTACTTACTAATTTTAGCAATTAATTTGAAAGGAAAATGGGCTGTATATTTAAAAATATGCAGAAAGAAAACTTTATTGCTTTTAAGACCAATCAAATATAATTGCATCTGAAAATGAAGAAACATTGAGTGAATAAGGTTGGTAGTTTTTAGAAAATGTCTGATTTATTTTTATATACAAAAAAACTTTACAATAGATATTCTGGCACCTATTTTTTGGAGAGTGGGGGATATTGGCTTCATATTAGAGGACTGACTGTGATAAAGGATAAGTACATAAAAGAATAGGCAGAAAAGCTAGCAAGATATACTGGTGGCAATTTCTGGCTTGAAAGGAAGAAGTGATCAGATTACTTATCACCTGAAAAGTTTAGTGTTACTCCAAAAACTTTCTTTGAGTATGTAGTGAAGTATTTATTTAATCACATGCTACCTTCATAAATTAAACCTTAACTTCACCAAAAGGATTGCAAATGTGGGCAAGATGTTCAATTCATATACTTCTATCTTCACTGAATTTTGTTTCACTTCACTGAAGATGTTCTGAGGACAGAGATCCATGAAATATTTACGATATATTCCAAAGAGTTAGTGAGGCAAAGTAAAATTTTGAATTAATCATCAAATTTATGCTTTTTCTAAATTAAAGATTCAAAACTTAAAAATATTGATTGGTATGATTAATGATATTTAATTTCAAACTTCTGTGTATCTTAGATTTCAACAAATTCGTAAGAACATACGAATTTAACAGTGCAACATAATAAAAAATTTTTTCTAATTATAAAAATTTCCCATATATTTCATTACCCAGAAGTTAAAACTGACAAAGTCTTAGTCTGTTTCTTTGTTATCTACTTTTTAGATTTCAGGGTAATATATTTTAGTCTTTTTGGCCACGCCGTGCGGCTTCCGGGATCTCAGTTCCCAAACCAGGGATCAAACCCATGCTCTCTACAGTGGAAGCATGGAGTCTTAACCACTGGACCATCAGGGAAGTCCCAGAGTTCAGGGTAATATATTTTAAAATAACACTGTGATCATATTGTATTAAATCATGAACATTTATTTCTCTGTGTCATTAAAATTTCTTTGATAATAATTTTAATGGCTACCTTTTAGTCCATAAAATATTAATTTAAAAATATCACTAAAATTGGATTAGGCATGAAGGTTGTTTCTATTATTTTGCTATTGGCTATAACAAATGAGCATCATTCTACATGATTCGTGGATTGTACCTCCAATCATTTATAGTGGTAGGATTATAGTGTCAAGTGGTATGAGCTTTTTCACGGCTCTTGCTACATGTTGCCAGGAGCTTTCTAGGAGGGCTGTGCTACCATCAGAGGCCTCAAGACACATTTAATAGTTTGTATTAAAGTCTCAAAGGAAAGAGATATTTAAAATAACTACATGATTCCAGGAATATTAAAGTATTTTGGTTTAAAAGGTTAAAAAACTTTCCCCACTACATAGTGGGTTAGCTAACTAATAAATACCTATAGACGTGTAGGATAAATGATATTGTAAGCACGTCCACATCTATCTTAGATGCTAGATATGGTGGGTCTGATTTGCTGTATTAAACCCAATGGATCCATGTATTTCATGTGTTACTTATGCAGAATTTTTCTTAAGTTGTGAGGTTTGGATCTTTTCCACAGTCTCAAGCAAACTTTTAGTCAGATAAATTCTTGGGCAATCCATACAGATCAACACAGTTTTCATTCTGATTAAATCTATTACGTACACAACAGGAGTTTTCTAAATGCTTAAACTAACTGGACAATAGTTACTTAAGAACACTATTTCTTCCTACTTGCTACCTCTACTCAACTTGTGAAACCACCAATGAGGTAAAGAATACTACTAACTTTCTTTCATAACAATTTCTGTATTTTGTGATTTACTCTAAGAATCAAATGCCCACGTGGCTAGTTCGATTACAATACCTGCTGGACTAGGCATGATGGGTGTTCCTGGTGGCCCTCCACCTCCTGGAGGACCCTAAATAATTACACAAAATTTCAGTAAAAAGAAGGCACGGCATTAAACAATATAAGGAAAAACAGAAGTTAGACTTTATAATAATCCAGTTTGAAAACAGCAGAGGAAATACATTTTCTCCATAATTTATTTTCTTTGAATGCACAATCATTTCAATGTTATGCAAAATATAATTTAGCTTAAATATGTTGAGATTGTTTTGACAAGTTTCCAAAAACAATGAGCCTGTAACGCTGATTTATGATTCACGGCTTAATGACATCAGGTATAAGGAGGTTAAGGAGAAACCATTTAATAAGGCCTTTACAAATCCCATACAATAGAAATCATTCATGTGTCTGTGATTTAGCTTACTGTAATTTTCTTACATTTTGTATCACTGGTTTTTATAGGCAACTGAAAATCAAAAGATATTCATATGTTTAAAAAAATACATTGATGCTGTTTCTTCTGCCAGCATCAACTGCAACACTTCTGATGCACTGTTCCTTCAGCTATCACATCAACTAGAAATGAGAGGTAATGCTGACTGATGAGAGGGTTTCTAAGGCTGTAGGTACACAATCAGTTTGAAATGGATGTTAGGTGACTCAGATTAATTCAGTTATTTCATGCAACCAAAATGAATAATTCAGGCAATGAGTTTTAGAATGTTCAGACTTACAGTAGTCAGATTAACTATTAAGTGGCTAAATTTTTGCTTCATTTGGAGTGCACAGACATAGCCCACTAATTATTTCAAATAATATTTGTATTGCTATTTATTAAACAGCTTAAATTTACTTTCAATTAAGTCTATAATTTCATAAAACTATATATATCAAGCCTATTTTTAATTGACTTTAAGAAAAAATAGGTTTTACTCAAACTTTTGCCCTGTTGTGTCCTCTCCCATTGCGGAGCACAGGCTCCGGACGCGCAGGCTCAGCAGCCATGGCTCAAGGGCCTAGCTACTCTGCAGCATGTGGGATCTTCCCGGACCGGGGCACGAACCCGTGTCCCCTGCATTGGCAGGCGGACTCTCAACCACTGCGCCACCAGGGAAGCCCTACTCAAACTTTTTTACTTTCATAGAGATTGTGCAAAAAGTTAGACTTGCTTAGCTTGTATAGCTTAAAGGAATACTGAGCACTAAGTTCACAGGTCCAAAACAGCATGTGCTTTTCGCTATGGTCACAGAACACTGTTTCCATGGAGGGTAAAATGCGCGTTGATCTTCTTCCTAAGTACTCCTTTTTTTCTACTCTGGTTAACCACCACCTCTGAAAAGTTCTTTAGGAAAGATTCTTCTTTTTACCGTTTTACCCTTGCTACTCTGTTAGGCATTTCCCTCTAAATATTATAAACAAATTATCTTTTATGATGGCCTTGAGATACAGCAAGGATGTAATGTGATGATGGTTAAAAGGTCATTTGCAAGTTCAAGAGGTCATGTAAAACCTGCTAATTTGACGAATGTAAATAATTGGAAATTTTTAACATGTACTAAGTGATAAGAAGAAGAGTAAGTGGTCTCGGTTTCTAAGAATGAAAACTAGCCCTCCTTCCCCAAATTACTAGTCATTATTCTGCTATCTAATTCTCTTTGTGATTGGGAGAAAGTTTAATGTCTTCTTAGACTTTGTGTATGGGAAGTGGGGTGGGGAGGGAGTGTAGATTATTCTGAAGAACTGCAAATTCAAGCATATCATTGCATAACTGGGATGGCTTTCTTCATGATTGGACAGTGTATTGCAGTGGTTTACAGAAACATGCTGAAGTAAAACACAGTACTCAGGGCAATTTTGGCCAGATTGATAACTGTTTCACTAATGAACATCAACACTGAGGTTGGCAGACGAAACAACTCAATACACATCAGATGTTCATTTCTTGGCCAACACACAGGGGCTCTTCTTAACATCTGAACAACTATTTCATTGCCCAAATAGAACATAACATCAGTTCTTATGAGCAAACAAACCCAAATGTACTTACTACATAATTCCCAGGAGATGCTGAGGAGTATGGTATCTGGAACATGAACAGGACAAAAAATATACATATTTTGATTCATGTGGCAGTATGCAGACTGACCTAAAATGAATCCATTTTCTAACTTTTGTCAAGGTTTAAAATTTATCACAAAGGATAAAGGCATTTATATAGGTCTGAGTGCTAGAAAACTGAATAAAATGCAGAATTATCTTGATTTACAAAAAAGAGAGGATTTTAGTCAAGAGAAATTTAGATAGAATTACAGCTTCAAGTTATATTGATTTCAGGGCAGTTGTACTCACTGCTTGATACAATGACACTTATTTTGTAATTAAAAAGATATATATTTGTGCAGCTAAAAACCAGAAACCAGAATTTTTCAAATTAGTAGCCTTTACAGATGCAATTTCTAATTTATGTGCATTCTGGGATACATTATTTTTTTTAAAGACAGGTTTCAGGCTACTATATTCATGCAGTAGTCAATACTTGATATATAAACCTCATTTTTCCCCCCTTTCCTTTCTAATTAGCTTCTAGAAAACAATATAATGAATGCAAAAGATTTTGTTAATGTACGTCTCCGAAGACTACTAATTTGTGGGGATCAGATATGGGTAACATATTCCCTCTTTCCCTTCAAATCAAGCTCCTAACTAAGCTCTTTTCTAGAGATTAGAAGGTATTAATACGACATTGCTGTGATAATTTAAGAAATGAAAACTGGAAAACATATATTTAAAAATAACCCCTTAACTGTGGATATTAATAGAGAAGTTAAATCCAAATATTCTTTTTTCACACAAGCTCACTAGCTTACATCCTTCTGCACATCCAGAAGAGATATTTTTGCCTTATTCTGAAAAAAGCCAGTAAATTACTGTCTTCTTGGAGTAGGACAGCCAGGGCCAAAATAGGACCTTAAGAGTGGTGAAAAGATTATAATGCCTGTACCTAAATGTTCCCTCCACCCCAACTCCTTCCTGATAATTAAACATAAATAATATGAAACAATAAAGTAAGCAGAAAGAAATACAACAAAGTTATGGTTTTCCTTTGATTTTAATATTGAGTTATTTGAAAGCTCTCTCCTCATTGTTTGGTGTCCTTGCTTTGCCTTAAGCACAGACCACAGGTGTCTGAGCCTCTGGTTGGTCCACCTGTGGGGAAACTCAGCACTGCAGGTGGCCGTTACCGGAGTGTCCAGTATCACTAGTGATAACGATCACTTCTATGAGTATGCGGATCCCTATGGCAGTAGACATTTACTCGACTTGGTGAATGAAGATAGCTTTGCTCTCTAGGGTCCTCTGCAGTTCATGATCTACTATCCATCCTCTGCTTATTATTTTAAACATGTGCACCTGCCCTCTCCAAATCACCAACTTATCTGTTGGCTCCAGCTTTCATCTCCTTACAGCTTTAGCACCTGGCTCATGTTCTTCTCCTTCTATTGCCTACCGTCACCCTTAAGCAACTTCAAGATATGATCTAACCACTCTTTAGATCTTTGGAATTTACACTCACTGTCTTTCCTTTCCTTTCCAATATACCCCCCTTTTCCATTTCTGAGCACGAATACATCCTAAAAGGTTTTGCACAGAGATCTAAACAACTTTCCTGACTGACATTTTTCTTGTTCCTCATGGCACTCACAAATAACATTCTATATTCCAACCAGAATCTTATCCCATCACAATTCCTCTTTAATTTTGGCTTACCCTCACTGTTTCTACCTCATAGTCTTTGTTGCCCTCATTAAGAGAAAGGAGGATTTGGGCTCCTACCCCTAGCACTTTATGGAACCTGCATTCTTGTAAATTACATCAGCATCTGCCAGCCTAGCCTGAGAAACTAAATATGACAATGTAGGTAGAAGTACTGTGTGGGTATAGAAGACGTTATTTGAGCTGGGCAGCTAGGACTTAGAGAGGGTGGGGGTCCATTAGAAAGACAAAGAGAAGGATCAGCATTTGAAAAAGAAATGTGAAAGTACACAGTTTATTAGGGAAATGGTATATGTAATTTTACACAGTTGTTGCAGTGTGGGATGTATAGGGGATTGTGGTAGATGATGAGGCTATATGACTGAATATATGCTGTTGGAATTTATGCTGTTGGAAATAGGGAGTCTCAGGCTTTAGAGAGACATGTTCAAATTTATGTTTTAGTAAGATCACTCTAGAGGCATTATGGAACATGAATACAATTTAGGAGACCATTGCAAAAAGTCTAGGCAAGAGATGGTAAAAAGTGTTCTAGGCAGGGCTGATCAAGATAAGTAGGAGTAAGAGAATTTGACAGACTTTTCACAGATGTACTCTGCAGGGCTTGATGACAAACTGGGTGTGGTGGACAAGGGAAGGGAGAAGTTAAGGTGATTCTGAGGTTTCCAACTTGCTGACTGGGTGGATGATGGTGCTACTAATTTATATATAGGGAATTTAGGAAGTGGGGGACAAGTTTGGGGAATACCTGACATGTCGAATTGGAAAGCACTAATAGACACTGAGTTAGATCTGATCAACAGATATTTGGAAACAGAGGTCTGGAACTCATTGGAGATAGGACTAGAGATAAAGCTTCAATTGAATAAATTTCCATTTTGTGCTGGGCACGAGACTTTAATCTAGGATTTGATTAGATTTAGTGATAGTTGAAAATGTTAAAATGAAAAAAAAAAAAGCCCAAGATTGGAATTAAAGAACATTACTAGTTAAGAAAGGGCGGATAATGTGACTGGAGGAAAATCAGGAGAAAATATCTCATAAAAAGTCAAGCAAGTTAGACTTTCAAGAAGCAAGGAGTTGGGGCAGCTTGGCTAGGAAATGCCTAAACCGGGCTTATTTTTGAGCTCTGTCAGGCTCAAGTCTTTCAACCTTTCTGTGACACACCTAAGAATAAATAATAAAAAGGAATATGCTAGTACAAATATGGAAAAAAACACATTATTTAAATGAAGAAAAGAAATGAAGAGACATTTAAACAAAACCAAGGTATCAAATATTTCAAAGGTCAGGTATGATGAGGACAGAAAATAAGTCATTATTTTTGGTTAGTAAGTAGAAGGTCACTAGTAACCTTCAGAATAGTACTTTTCATGGGAATTGAAACAGTTGAGAAGTCAATTCAATCAATCTTCGTCCATCACCTGTTATATTTCAGGCACTGCACTACCACATAGTAATGAAATGGAAAAGAGGATCAAGGAATTCAGTGTCCAGGAGAATGGTGGTGAGGTATTCAATGTGTGAGAGACACTGGATGGTGGTTTGAGACTGAGGAAGGGTTGAGAGAAGTTTTCTATCAGTTGCCCCCTCCCAACTCTAGAGGAGTGAAAGACTGGGGGTTTTAAGGTTGTCTTGGGATTTTGTTCATTGGCACAGTGTTAGGGAAAGTTCCAGCCAATGGAAAGGGATTGATGAAAACTCCTTTAGAAAATGAATGAGCAAGACATGTAGAGACATCAAGACATGGAATAAAGAGAACAGATAAAACAGTTAGCGTTGAGAACATTTCGGAGACAAGCGGAAAGAAAAACGATTAAAGGTCTTATAATATTGGAGGTAAGGGTAGAATTTGAAGAAATTTGAGTCTAATGGTG
Organism: Leucopleurus acutus; assembly: GCF_964270905.1. Taxonomy (NCBI): domain Eukaryota; kingdom Metazoa; phylum Chordata; class Mammalia; order Artiodactyla; family Delphinidae; genus Leucopleurus; species Leucopleurus acutus. The sequence continues at coordinate 111,815,078 of NC_139145.1, read as the reverse complement.
TTTTGTTGTTTTTCCTCTATAAAATATGAGACAAGTTTAGCTAATAGAGAAGGGGCCAAAGATAAGAAGTGCAGGAAAGGCAGGCGACTAAAGAAGAGTTAAAAAAAATTGCTGGTCACACACATCAGTGAGGACTCAGCAGAGGTTGAAGGTTATATATTTAAATTATAACACATTATGTTATAATGTTCAAAGACTTGAAATCACCTTCAACTTCTTCACTTTCTTTATCCTCAAGTCCAACAAGTCACCAGGTATTTTTGATTCTATGTGAGACATTTATCTCGGCCATCCTTTTTCCACTACTTTTACCTTAGGCTCTGACAACATTTTATAAGGTCTGTTACTATACTCTCCTAATATTGTTTCCCTATGTGTCCATTTTATATACTATCTTCCTAAAACACAGCTCTGTTCCACACAGATGATAATTACAGATTTCTCAGCATTCAGAGCCCTGAACACATCATGGTCCCATTTTTCTTTTTCCAGCTTTGCCTTCCAAATCTATGTTCCCAGCCACTAAGAATCTAATAATTTTTTCTCACACATTGCCTGCATTTCCCTTTCTCTTTACTTTTGTTCAGGCCTTTCTCCACCTCTAGTGACCAGATTCTTCCCAATGTAATTAATCTCATCCCTCCACCCCTCTCCCATATGCTACACAAAATAACCATTAATATGAAATGAAAGATGAAAATGCAGATGTAGAAGATAAGCAAGACCAGAGAGGTAGAAGATCAGAATCATAGAACAAGAATCTCTTATTTGACAGATGATAAAATTAAGGGCCATATGTATTGTCTGGTTAAGCTAGACAGAAAAGAGCTGTGACAACAATCCAAATATTCTGAAATATTCTGACTCCTAATATCCATGACTGGTGCTGTGGTAGGGGGAACAGCAGAATAACAAGAAGTTTTTTGGCTTCATTAAAAAAAAGATTAGCTAAGTAGCTTTATATTTTAGCTAAGTAGCTTTCGTCAACTGTGAATTTCAAAACTACCTTAAAAGCACTGAAATTCAGTTCACCAGAAATCGCAAGGGGAACATTATCTGTGTCAGTGTAAAGTTGAAAATATTCTATTATTTTGTAATGCTCTTTAAAAAAAATGAGCATCTATTTGTACAGGGCAGAGCCTATTTGGAGTAAAATATTTGTATTTCTCTTAGGCTTAATCATTGTAGTAGATCCTCATTTTTCCTTAAAGGGGTTTTCTCTTCTATCTGTCCAGCTAGTGAGTTGATGAATACAATGCTATACTGAACGTTTGTCGTTTCTGCCTATCCCCTCTTTTGCCAACAATTCCTTGAATTCTCTTTGAACCATACCTCCCTTATTTTTCCATGTGGCTCGGGTAGGGCTCAGGAAGTGGGTGTGTGACCTAGGCTTGGCCGATAGAGCATTGTACATAACTGGTTCATGAATGGGTCTATGTACCCAAGCTAAGTGAATCCAGTTCAGTTAGTTATTCCCAATACCTGTGCTTAACTGATAGAGTTGCGCTCTTTTGTACTCAACAGGGAGCTGTGAGGATATAAATCTGGAGCTTCACAGGGCCTTCTTGCCAGATGAGTGGAACAAAGGTAAGCAATGAATAGAAGCAGTGTCTGATGATGTTATTTGAATACTTGGAACCAAATGTACCCCAGAGCAAATTTATATCTGGACTTTTCAGATACACGATCCAGTAATATTCTCTTTCAATATGAGCCTAGTTTGGTTAGTTTTCTATACCTTGTAATCAAAAGTGTCTGCAGACAAAGCTAATTAAGATATTTTTGATAAAAGTGCTTGCTACTTAATGATTAGAACTTGCTTTATAGTTCAACCCAAATGCACAGTTCTTTGTGAAAAACATAAAAAAGAAAAAAAATGGTTGGTAGACTTGTAAATAAGCTTCCAAGTAAGAATCTGAGGCCAGTACTGTAATGCTCAGAGTGAAGGACGTTAAAAGTAAAAAATCATATTCTTATTTTGAATTAAAAACATAAATTTGTCCTTAAAAATGTTTCTCCTGCTGCCATGCAAAACAGTGCCAAAAACATTTTTGATCAAAACACTTGTATATGACAAAACTATGTAAAGATAAAGATTAAGCAGATAAATAAATGTATTGTGGATAATGGTTGGTAGATTTCTCACTTTCAGAGAAGTGAAGTATAAAGCTGGAAAGCAGAAAGTCTAGAATGAACTCTGTTGTACTGAATTGAAGTTGAAGCACCAGTGTGCACTCACGGGGTTTTTAAAACATTTTATTGGATAAAAGTTGATTTACAATGTTGTGTTAGTTTCAGGTGTACAGCAAAGTGATTCAGTTATACATATACATAGATTCATTCTTTTTCAGATTCTTTTCTGATACAGGTTATCACAGAATATTGAGTAGAGTTCCCTGTGCTATACAGTAGATCCTTGTTGATTATCCATTTTATATATAGTAGTGTGTATATTTTAATCCCAAACTCCTGATTTATCCCTCCCCTCCACGTTTCCCCTTTGGTAACCATAAGTTTGTTTTCGATATCCGTGAGTCTGTTTATGTTTGTAAATAAGTTCATTTGTATTATTTTTTAAAAATCAGATTCCACATATGAGTTATATCATATGATATTTGTCTTTGTCTGACTTACTTCACTTAGTATGATAATCTCTAGGTCCATCCATGTTGCTGCAAATGGCATTATTTCATTCTTTTTTATGGCTGAGTAATACTCCATTGTATATATATACCACATCTTCTTTTATCCATTCATCTGTTGATGGAAATTTAGGTTGCTTCCATGTCTTGGCTATTATAAATAGTGCTGCAGTGTGCACTCATGGTTTTAATATGTAGAGATACAGAAAGATATAGATGTGTGTGGGTGTGTGTATATACATACATCTGTATCCTAGTTCTGTTGGTTGAGAGGGTTAGAAGCTAGATTACTCCAATGGGTTCTAAATACCACTCTCCACTAAAAGGAACCAGGGACCCTTAAAAAATGGCTGTTTCCAAGGCTAAGACTGGGAAAATATGAGCTTCAAAATGCTCAAAGAATAATGGGGTCATGTCAAAAGGACAAATGATCCAACCTGAAAGGGTTTTAACTGGACAAATCTGAAATGATTTTAGTATTAAAAAAACCTATTGGACAAGGTAAGAATCCACGAGTACCTTGGATTACATGAATGATTGGAGAAGAAAGAAAATCTCTTATAGTAGAAAGTCAACTAATAAGTGGAGAAGGAAAGACAGAATTAGAAAATAGACATTCGGCAACCAACACAGCAAAAAAACGATTCAGGCGAGATTCGTCAATGGATACTAAAAGTAGCAGATTAAAGTAGGATCTTTATGATAGTGTCAAAGTATGTCTTCACAGGTTGAAAATTACAAAGGGAAAAATAGTAATTTAACAAGCTAGGAGAAACCTAACAAGCATCATCTAACTAAGTGATCAAAGTTAACATCACAAGTAATAGATAAATCACCATCCTATGCCCCCTGAAATGATGCACTGAGCAAATCACAAAATTACTTCTGTGGATTCCTGCCAAATATATATAACATGAATCTAATCATGAGGAACCATCAGCCAAGATCAACTTATGGGACATTCTACAAAATAACTGGCTTGCAGTCAACAAAACTCCAAGTTTACAAAAGACAAAAGTTAAGGGACCTGTTCCAGGTTAAAGGAGACAAAGAGACATGCCAGATGAGTGCAGCAAGTGAACTGGGATTTTCTTTTGTTACAAAGGATATTGTTGGGGCAACTGGTGAAATCAAAATAAGGTGTACAGCTTAGAAAATGGATTACATCAATATTAATTTTTAAATTTTGATCCTTATACTATGGTTATGAAAGATGTCTTTGTTTTTAGGAAACACAAAGTATTTAAAAGAAAAAAAAGTATATAAAACATATTTGGAAACAACAAAAACAAAACAGCCAGCCACTTTAATGTGCTGCTCTGAGGAGCCAGAGGCTTACTGTATTGATACCAAATGAAAAGTATTTGTAATTTTAAATATGGACAAAAAGTCCAAAGAACTTGGAATTCAAAATAATACAGATAAATTGTCACTACAACATAATCAATGGTGTTTAGGGGAAAAGAATCTCTCTTTAATACTTTTGCTTTGCTTCGTGTAAGCCTTATGTTTTTTGCTAGAAAGTCATCAGTTGTCTTTGGTTTTTTTCTTCTCATAATCTGTCATATTCAGAGGAATGCTTTTCCTTTCTGTGCTCAGGATGATGACTCCTTTCTTTTTCCAAAGAGAAAAGTATAGGTGTTCCTTCACAACTTTTCCCTATTCAAATTCTTTGGGGGGAAGTGTACCCATATGTGGTATATATTAACAGAAGGGACTGCTTTCAACTTGATTACGTGCCTACATGTGTGCTGGCCAAATGCCCATTTCACAGCGGTTGTTCAGTAGTTTGATATGCACAGCTCCTTCCCTAACGCCTAGTGTTTCTCAGGGTCTAAAATAATGCAGAGCTGCCGCCCTGATACAGTACATTCTCCTATCCACGTGCTCGGCTCTGTGAAATCCCCAAGAGTTGTTTAGGTATCTAAAAACTAAAAATGATCAGAAAGCATAACTCTCTCCTCATCTCTGCCTCTACCTAATACTCTTCACTTGGATAACATACCCGCTAGGCGCAATGCACCACCTTTAGTATCATATCCTGCCCACCTTCCTCGGTGGAGGAAGCTTTTGGAGGATAGTATCTCCAGATAAGCGTACAAAAGGAGGTCCTGCAGGAGTTGGGCAGTGGAGGGGATGGCTGGCTGAGCTGGCAATGAGGAAGGAGAGAGGGTCCTCTTGCTTCTAGGCAGGAAGGCTTACTAGCTAAGGTGGGTCATCGATTGTGCTTTTTAACCCAGTTTCATCAGACATGTAGATAACAGAAATTCTTTCCAGATTCTGACAATAAGAAGATTTGCAGAGTTTTCACTGTTATTAAAAAATTGTTTTTCTGCACCTTTATAGGTATTTTAATGGGGAGTTCAAAGACAGTATCTTGAGCTGCTAGTTAGATGCCTTTTAAAAGTGAAATCTTGAAATCTGAAAGTTATATGTAACAAGAGGCAAATAGAAATGTGACCTAGTCAAAAGCATATAAGCAGACTAAAAGAAATTTGGAGGAGAAAAGATAGTCATATTACAACATAATCAGGTAAAATGGTATCTTAGAAGATTTGTTGAACTTAAATAGTGAACTGAAGACCCAAACGGAAGCAGCAACATCACTCTCTCCACCCCAAACAATATTATTTAATTAGCAACTGTAATAGCTATTGAAACTAAGAGATAGGCAGATAATATAAAGTAAATGTTTTCTCTAAAAATATGACAGTTACTTAATTGAGAAGAAAGTGATTTCTGCTTTAGAATAGCAATGGATTTAGGATGATTCTTTCTATACCACCCACACCTCACTTTAAATTTTCTTTAAGTTTAAACTAACATTAAACATTGAATCAGTTTCATGTTTATTTAGCATTAAGGCCACTGCTAGTCAGTGAAGGTACCTCTGCATATTAGCAAAAGGCATCCCTTCTGGGCAGAATCCATAGACTTCACAAGTGGAAAACAGCTATATTTCAGCCTCCTTTTGACTCCCTAGACTCAGGCATCTTTGTGCAGTGCACATACTACACAAATGTACAGAGCAGAGCTCTCTCGCAGATTGAAGAACTCAAGGTTTCAAAAGTCAAGAAAAAAATATCCAGGATCATTAAATTTAAAATCATATCGATATTAATTTTAAGATTGAAAGCTTAATTTTTAACCTGTGCCTATATTTGTGACATTAATAAGAGACAAAAATATTTACGCAGTCAAATCATGGCCACAAAACTTGTAAGGAAAATTCCCATGATGTCAGATACATAGATAAAAGTGTAAGGATGGCAGTTTAGCCCACAGGCACAAGGTAAATGTGTACTTCCTTCTTGGGGCAGCGAGAGAGCAAATAGGTATAACCAGAACAGCAAATATAATAATAATAACTGAGATTGATTTTATTTGGCAACTTAGTAATTATTATAGTTATTTTAGAAGGTGAATTCATTATATGATAAATTTTACGATAAATGTAGGCTACCGTAGAGTATGCTTAAATCACACTACTCCTCTATTTTTGAGGGCCTGGTAATCTACATAGAATGCATGTTTACATTAGACCTTGATGTGAAAAAAATCACATAATTTCAAAAGTTATACATATTTTTCTAAAAACATATAAAAATTTATTTTTTGAATGATTTCTTAAAAAAAAGGTTAATATAACCAATTGCAGGGCTTTCAAAAGCAACAGATTTTTGTTGTTAAATGCTACAAAGTGCAAAGAAAATGAAAAAAAATACATATACTCACTGAGTTGGCATTTGTTGGGTTTGGCCAAGGTCTACCACCACCAGGACCCCTGTAAGACAAAATGACAAATGAAATTTTAACTGATGCTCTGAATGTTTCACAGTAAGCAATAACATCATAAAATACAAACATTTATAATTCAGTTACCATGCAGTTCTAGTTCAGCACTGAAATTACTCTTTATATTTTCACAGCTTTATTTCTAAAATCCAAAAATTTTATCATTCCCCCAAACAGCTTTCACTGTTTTACAGCTGTTTTAAACAGCTTCATCACTAATTATGAGATAAATATAAAAGATAATTGTGACAATAATAAGTGCTGCATGTATCATTCAAAATGAAAATGAAATTATTTGTGAAATATCATTATACATAAAATGATTGCTCTTAAGCTACAAATGAATAAATGTACATAGTAGGTATCTAAATTTGCCTCCTCTTCAAAAAATTGCATAGAATATCATGTTACTTTATACATCTATATATCAATCTATCTTTCGGTGCTAGTGATGATTTGGTTACTATTAAACAAGGGAAACACATTTCTTGTTTTCATAATTGTAGTTCAAGATAGTGGCCAGGGTAAATCTTGTGGAAAAATAGGAGGTAATTTATGCTAATGTATGTCAATATATTACTTCATGTTAGGGCGAGGGAGAATGTTCCCTATTCTATAGCTTAAAAGGACATAAAGCTTTTAAAACAAAATTAATGCCTAATTAAATTAAAAACATCTCTTGTCCGTTTGCTTTTTAGTATTAAGTGTACCTGAATATATACTGCCTGATAAAAAGTAGACTACTGTCAGCAGGTCTTCTCTAATTAGAGTCACTCAAAATTCCCCTTTTCCCTCTAATCTCAATGAAAACACTGTGACATTTTTTAATTTAAAAAAAGTCCCCTGATTCTTATTCTAGGGACCTTAAACCTAAAGTTCTAAATGCTAGATAGAGGCTATCCAAGTTAGCTATATTACCCATGTTTGCTTGGAATATTTAGAACTGTTCTGGGTATTATTTTGGGGTTCCCCAGGAATGTAAACAGCAGGGAAGGGCATGAAAAATTGTGTCCTTAGGCTCTATTAGGATGCCCAAGTGCAAGTCCCCTTTTGACCAGAACGGACTTGGTCAAAGTATCATGCATAGGGAGAAGGTGAGGGGCACGTGTATTGTCTCTGGAAATAGTTCCTCTCTACGATAATGATGAGGACTTTACAATTAGTTACTGGAACACTTTGGAAAGGTGATTTTACATACAGGATTCAGTGTCTTAATGGACAGAAACTGAGGTAAAGCATAGGATATACGCTGATCAAGTAAAACACTTGACTTGTTTGATGTTAAATAAAACACAGTAAAGAAACTGGAAAATATTTATCTTAAAACAACATAAAAATATACTATATATCCAAATCATGGGAAAAATTTGTATGCAACAACATGCAGACAATCTCATATTTTGAAATATTATGTTTAAACAAGGGCTGTATGAATAAGAGATATTAAATATAAAATAATTTTGTTAGTTAAAAATTTGTTTAATGTTAAATTAATGTGCTAAACATGTAAAACAGTGACATGAAGGGAGCCATAATTCCAGTTAGAAATACTTACTTGCCATAATATAGTAAGATTTAGTTTGTTTTAACAATAATAAATTATGAAGTGAATTTCAATAAAATTTATTGAGTACAATGGAGACAATAATATGTTTTATTGTTAAATTCACTTTTGCTTTCTTGGGGCCAATATCAATAAGAGAATAAGTCTCTCTGGTTGGACCTTCCATACTTCAGAACTTTCCCTGTTAGAGGGAAATATTTGTGATTTCATTGTCCTTGAATCCTAATTTATAGAAAACTGAAAATGGTATAAGACTCCAAATAACAGTCAACAGTAACAAATAATGGAAATTTGAGTCTGTAAAGCTTAAAGGCTCTTTAAAAAACAGATATTATATAAATAGTAAAATATTATGTAATAAAAATATTTTAAAATATCTGGGTATATTTAAATGAGAAACCCAAACATGAACAAAAATAATCATTTGAAATTTTTAGCCATACTTTTAGTCTCCATAGTCTAGGGAATTAAATGTACCCTTATGTATCTGTTTAAATGTATGTGAGAAAGGAATGAGACAATTTTAAGCTATTTGAGTCTCTTAATAGTCATATGAGAATAACTTTCCTCTATACTAGCAAAACTGTGTTGATCTAAAGTCAACCACATCACTACAAAATGATATTAGATACATTCTTAACATTTAAAGAGAATTTTGGGTTGATCATAGCATTCAAAATGTATACTCCTTACCTCTATACATAGTATTCAAAATTATTCTTTAAAAGGCATTCTATTTTAAAGTCAGAATCTTAGGTAGGTAAATTTTATATGTATCTAAATCCTATTGTTAAGAGTTTCAGCTTTTGATGTAAGCACAAGATATCACTCCTTTTTGTAGAAACCATTAATAAGCCTAAACCTTTGAGGAATTTAAGAAAAGTCAGACTTTATGTCTATCCATTTTTACTTTAAAAGTAAGAAGACATGATAGGAAAATTTGACCTACTTTTTCCCCTTGTTCTGTTAGTTTTGAGCCTGGCTGGTATCCACCTATTAACCTATTTTCTATTTTAGGCAAAACTGCTTTCCATGAAAATGGTTCCAGAAACTTAAACAAATCCCTATGTACATCAAAAGAGCTCACCTCAGTATATATTCAATGCTATTAAATGATGGTAGAGTTGTTTAATTTGATAGGTAGGTAACCAAAACATGGACTAATGGGAAATATATTAGAGGAGACTACCCAGAACCCTATATAGAGCTGTTTCATTATTTCTGATAAATTTTCTTTAGGCTACATCATGGAATTGGATCCTCTAATCAATTAATGAAAGTCATTTACAAGTTCTGGGTGTATATGGAACTTTGAGGGCTAGTAAGATAATGAAAAATAAATAAAAATTCCTTAACAAATTGCATTATATTGGCTGATAGAAGCAACTACTCTCTTTGGGCTTGAAAGGCCCTTTCAGTACAAAAAACAAAAAAAACTGTTAGTTTACTCCCTAAGTATATTTTGAATTTTCAAAAGAAAGTATACTATGGAAAGTTCTTTAATAAAGAAGAAACTACCAGAGAGACTTCTTCCTGGGTTAACAATGGTCCCAACAAAGCAAAAGTAAAGACATATATATATATTTATAAGAATTTAAAACTCATAGGAATCATGCTATATGTGTTAAAATGAACGATATTCCATCATCTACTTCTGTAAAGTCAAGTCATGGTCCTGGCGTCATCATCTCTTCATACTTTTGTATGGACTACATAAATATTATGTGCTTATTTATAAAAGACTCATTTTTATGATAAACATGAAAATCAGGCTAAAAGTTGGCATTTGAAAATGGAAAAAAATTAAGGGTTGCAAGGGAAGGAAGAAAAACATGGAGAATATGTTGTGAAAATGAAGCAAATGCTACAGCTCATGTTCAGTCCATTTATACTACAGTTTCATTTTATACTACACAGAAATTGAGCTTAAATTGTGTTACAAATTGATGTGACTTCAGAAGACAGAAAAGAGAACACTTTACAGGATAATATAGCATTTTGCTTACATGTTCATTCCAGGCATTCCAGGGCCACCTAAAGCATTCAGTGGGGGTCTCATTGCACCTCCATAGTTCTGTAATGATAACCAAGGGTCAGACTACCACAAAACAAAAAAACAAAACCAAAGAGGAGGGGGGAAAGAAAGGAGAGCAGGTTAATGATTTCCCTACATAACTCCTGATGGGATAAGGCCTGTGCAATTCATTCTCAGAAGGGTCCACTCTTGTACTTTTGCTTCTATTTTAACAATTACTTTGGTTTGTGCCTTTTAAAAACTACATGAATATGTACAGTCATTGGAGCATGTTAAGTGATTAAGGTATAGTTGCAATTATAATATTCAACATATCTTTATTAATTTCCTGATATCTGTACAACAGTGAACTTTTTCAAACAAAACATTTCATAAATCCCAGACTCTGTTTTTAAAGAAAGGACTTAGTCAACATGTTTGAAATTGTCTGACTCAGAAAAATTACATAAAGTCTGAAAACAAATAGGTGAATCCAGCATAAGAAAGTGGAATACAAACTTCTGTTCACAAAATAATATATCCAAGAGAGAAATGTACAAATATACAGATACACAAAAATATATGAACACTAAAGTATACTTCAAATATGTATGTGTGAATTATATGACTCAACAGGCTTCTGTCAATATCTATTATGTGCATTCAAAGGATAAAAACATTTTAATGTTTTAACATGCATATCAGCTTAGCTTAGTTTAGTTTCCACAAGGGCCAAAAGACTACTTTTAACATTATCATATTAATATATTTTGACATCATCAACTACTTTCGTGCTCGGTTTTCTGACACCACCTATTCCTCCAACATTTCTGATCACTCTTCTTCAATCTCCTTTGCTGGCTCCTTTTGTTTTGCTAGCTCTTGAAAGTGTTGCTTTTTCCCAAGTTCTAGCCACAGTATTCTTTTAAATAAATACACATTTATGGGTACTCTTACCTGCTACCATTAGTTCAACAATTATTTATATGTTAGGAATTTCAAATCTATTTTGTCATGATGTCTCTCCTAAGCTCTTAGATAACTCATATGTTGAACTTCATATCAGCTGTTTCTATCTGGATACCATTTCACACTCAACATACCTAAAGGTAACCTCAATTTTATCTTCTCACAGCTGTGTTCTTTATATTGCCTTCCTCAGTCAGTTCTGTGGCGTCACCTTCTATGCAGCAGTCCAGGCTAAGAACCTCTGAGAGCTTGATATTTCTTCCTTTTATTTCAATTTCCATATCCAGTCAAGTTACCAAAGTCTATTGATTCTACCTGTAAAATAGCTCTTGCAATACTGCCCTCCTTCGTATCACTCATCTCTGTCATTTACCGAGACTACTGTACTGTCTTAGTTAGTCTCTCTGACTTAGCCTCTCCCCTTCCCCATCTATTCTCCATACTGCCTCCAGAACTGTGCTTCTTAAACTCAGTCCTATTTATGTCACTTAAAAGCCATGATGCCCCACACTGCCTATCAAATAAAGTCTGTACTTCAGCATGGGTCTATGGTGTTATTCACAGATCAGCTCTAGCCTATATTTCCTGCCCCCATTTCCTATAATATTTACCTTCTTCCCCTACTCCCAACTATACCCTCCAGACTGCTGAATTTCTTGTGGTTCAGAAACATGCAGTATGCTTTTACACTCATGATAACTCATCTGCTATGGCCTTCTGTGTAGTAGGTGCTAAGATGACAAGGAAATATTCAATGAGAGAAGGTCTGTTAACTCCAGAGAGTAAGCCACAGTTTGTAAATAAATTACCTAATTACATGCTCTTCTCATTTTTTATTTACTTTTAATTTCAAGAAATCTTATTTAAACATCTCAATTGTGTATGCTATGGGATAAGAGAATGGTGTCTATCCACACTTGAGTCACTGGTTAAAGAGATAGCTATTTCTCTTAACCTCTGGAACAAGCATGGGGGTGGCAGCAGCAGTATTACCAAGGAGTCTCTGAGAAGAAAGTTAGTCACTGGGAATGAAATCTGAATGGTAGAGTATAATAGAAATTCTTCACACAAAAGGTTGCTCCTCATTTTTGATCTTAGGTGGTCTGTGTTTTATCAAGGAAAATGTTAGTTTTCCTTCTAGTTCTGGACATGGAAAGATACTGGTTTGAATCTCTCTTGCCCCTGCCCTGTTTCCTCTGCTCCTCTTTCTGTATGTGTGATTGTGGGCCAATGATTCTCCCAATGATCTGCTCAACCTTTATTTCCTTATCTGTAAAGTGAAAATATCATCTCTCTTATAAGCTTGTTGGAGGAAAAATGAAATCACACAAAACGCATATTAAAGTGCTTCGTGCATTAAAAGCATGATACCTGGTGCTCAAAAACTGTAGCTGTTAACTCTTATCACTGTTAATAAGGGACTGACTTAAATGAGTCTTCTCATTTTCCCTTGAGCCCTCAACCCTAACATGCTTTTGACATAGTGACTCCCTGACAGAGTACACGTATTTCTTTTCTTGACTTTTTTCCTACTGCCTAATAGTTTTTCTTTATGTATCTGAATCTCCTGCTAAAGAATAAGTACCTGAAGGTAGAGTCTGTATTACTCATCTTTGTGCATCCAGTGCTCAAGTATGACAGTGCACAAGTGTCATAGGAAATGAGTAAGAAATTATCCAACACATATTTTGATAGACTTACAAAATATTTTCATTTTGTGAAGAATCTGAAGCATATAGAGAACAGGAAGATAAGCTAGAATAACAACTAGCTTTCTAACTGGTAACAAAGGCAGAATGTGAAGAGCTAATTTCGAATCACTGAATTTTAAAGCTGATGGCAACTATACAATTCCATCTGGTTTAATCTCTCTCCCAATGCAACGCTCCTGACAAAAGGGCTGTTCAGACTCTGCTTGGAAAGTTTATAAAGAGTTTTTCCATGACTGGGCAGTTTAATTTCTAGCAAGTTCTTCCCCATACTGAGTTAAATTCCACTTCCCATCTTAAATTTGAAAATACAGAATTAGTTTACTCTCTCTTTACATGAGAGCCTATCATATATTTCCATCTCACTATTTCTCCACTCCAAGTATTTGATTTGGAAATCATGATATGTTTCTACTTGTATATAACTCTTTTATCCTTCAGATTTCTAGAGGAATTAGAACTAGTTGGACAGTCTTGTTGAATTTTTCTGTTAATCATATGGTACCTGCTGAGCCTAAGAACACAGACAAGCTAAGTATACCTTATTATAAAAGCCAAGTAGAAAAATTACTTCAAATATGGCATTAGGGAAGACATTTTTCTTGATTAAGCAGATAATTCTGCTTTTCTATTGAAAGGATACTGATATCAATCTAAAAATCATGTATTACTACTGAACGTAGATTTAAAATAGATTAAGGGGTGGAAAAAATATGCCAGCATTTGGAGCAAAGTTTTATTTCTTCATCCATGCAGTAGGTTTTAATCACATATTTACTATGTTCTAGGTGTGCACTTTGCCTACATCAGCATTGTCTGAGAATCAAATTATATATATTTCTTCTAGGAATTCAATTATTCCAATAGATAACTACTGTCCGTCTTCACCACACTGGTCCTAAGCTGAAAAAATTGTGGAAATAATATCTATGATATTATGATACATAATATCTATATATCTCATATCTATGATACAAAGGAGGTATGTATTTTATTTTGCATAAAGCTAGAAACAATATTCAAGAGACTGTTTCTATAATTTGGATACAAAAAAAGCAGACACATTCTGTTCTTGAGTAGCATCCATAGGATTAAATATCTGTCATGACAGTTGTTTTTCTATTATTTAAGAAACACAGCTAACTTTTATTATAAAGCTCCCAGTTCAAATCCATGTTACATATACCAGGTGTTATGAGTAAATACCTTACAAGAATCCCTTAATTCAAATAATTTTACTTCACTTTTTACCTATTATACCATTCATATGAATATGATTCCTATTTTCATTTAAGTACATGATATTTATAAATAATTTACTTTAACCTTTTATACTTATATACTGTGATTTTAAAAGTTGTTGTAGGTATTTCTGGTTTCTGAGGTAAATTCATACCAAAACACTTTACTTCCTCCAAATTATAAAGAAATAGATAGCAATGATATTAATCCAAATGGAAGAAATAAACTACTCTCTTTGGGTGTGAAAATGAAAAGAATTCATACTTATATGATAAACTTAGTTAAACTCTTCAATAAACAATTACTCCCCAGAAATGTTTTCTTACTTTCTGTCATAATTTACTTATAACACAAAACACATACATATTTGGCTAGATATTTATAAAATATAAAGACCAATATGCTTTTTACTTCTGCATTTTCAAATGAGATCTAAGTATTCATACAGCTTAGGTGAGCATTGGTTCATCTTTCAAACACTGCAAAACTGACTCAAATCAGACTCTAATTTTTAAAAGTATTGAAAATATTGGTCTGCAATGACAAAAACTCAAAGAGCAGCTAGCTGAAAAGTAAGAGAACTGAATGAAGAATAAATTACAGGCATCAACTTTTGATGTATATTTAAAATGCATCTGTTACGAAAATCTTTTGAGGAAAAAAATCCTTCAAGTTGTATATAGCTAAACTGGTTGGCTTAGCTCATTAAAGACTAAAAGTATATTCATTCAGTGAAATATCCTACAGATCTTATAAATTCTAACTGCCATTAATAGATTAATGATGGTTGGTCATAAAAATCATCATCCTTAACATGAGTAGAAATAGGAAAAAATAATTTAAATATCTAAATTAGGGTTTTATAAGATCTTAAGAAAATACATAGAAAATAACTGAGCCTAAATAAAAGAAATGGGTTTTTTATGACTTTGAAGATCCCACAAATATTTACATAACACTTTTTCTTATCATGTAATATGGTATCTCTGAAAAATTTGTGCTTCATGTCCCAATACAGTTTATATATACAGTTGACCCTTGAACAACATGGGTTTGAATTGTTCCAGTCCACTTATACGTGGATTATTTTCAATAAATACACTATTGGAAAATTTTTTGTAGATTTGTGACAATTTGAAAAAACTTGCAGATGAACCACATAGCCTAGAAATATCTAAAAAATTAAGAAAAAGTTAGGTATGTCATGAACGCATAAAATACATGTAGACATAAGTCTATCCTTATATAAGCATAAGGGGAGTGGTATGTAATATAAAATTAATAATGTGTTTTCTTACTGTTTTATAATTTTGCTTTCAAAGAACTACATTACTATACAGTATGTGCCTCTCTCTCTCTCTCTCCCTCTTCCCCCTGCCACCAACCCCAACAGGAGAAACTATGTATCAGTCTATCATCACATGTAAGTGGTTTAAAAAAATGTAACAATGTTTACAATACTGTATTGTGAATATGACTGTAATACTGTATGCCTTAAAAATGTTATAATGATTCATTCATTAGTGTATAGGATAGGCTATGATGAAGCAATCATTGATTATTACGCTAGTTTACCATAAAGCTATCATATTGCTGCTTCTTTGTTATCAATGCATGAATTGTTATACTTGTAAATAAATAGGAATTTTTTTCACATGATCTTTTCATTTTTGATGTCCCGTGTTAGAAATATATGTAATATCTACAGTGTTTTGTATCATTTAAGACAACATTGATGAAGATGCTGACAGATGATTCATCTTATAAACAGATGATATAAACTTACGGTATCGAAAAATATAGTGCAGTACTGTAAATGTATTTTCTTATGAGTTCTGTAATAACATTTTCTTTTCTCTAGCTTACCTTATTGTAAGAATACAGTATATAATACAAACAATATATAAAACATGTGTTAATTGACTACGTATGTTATCGGTAAGGCTTCCAGTTAACAGTAGGCTATTAGTTAAGTTTTAGGGAGTCAAAAGTTATACCGGGATTTTCGACTGTGCAGTGGTTTGGTACCCCTAACTCCCATGTTATTCAAGGGTCAACTGTATATTATTACATGTTGGCAGTAACTCCTTGGTCTAAGTCACATTTACCTGAGAATCAAATTATATATATTTCTTCTAGGAATTCAATTATTCCAATAGATAACTACTATCCCTCTTCACTACATTGGTCTTAAGCTGAAAAAAGCTTAAGACCAATGGGTGTTAGATTCTTAATTCTCTGACTCGTTTGGGTACACAACAAAATACTTAACATTTTTAAAGCAGATACATGAAACAAGCTCCTAAAACTATCACTTATAAAGTCTGTTCTTGGAAAGAATAAAGAAAGTAAATCAATTCATTCTTTTAACCAATGTTATGATACACTAACCTCTGACCTTTGAGGAAGAAATTTAAAATTCGGAATTCTGAATTAGTTTCTTTGAAATATAACATTACAACATTAGTTTCTACCCCATGCAGTTTTCCCAAGAGAGACAGAGGGATGTTTTAGCTAAAATAAGTGATATCCTGGAGCAGCATACTTAAAAATGTCATCAATAGCTGAATAGGTTCAATCTTGGTGTATACTTCTGGGAAATTTTGATACAGAAGTAGGCTAACATCTAATGTATACTGATAGTATTATGCATGTTCAGTAAGACCCATTTCAGTGTTTATTTCTAAAAGGTTCTCTATTGATTTCATATTCTGTAAAGAAATATGGTAGTATATAATAGTCAATGGCATTCTTTAAAAGATTTAGAAATATATTTTATGCTGCTTATTCTATTTAATTCAGTCAACTAGGTTTTATTTAACTTATCTTAGTTATCTTTTATAATAATTACTATAATTTTTTATATTTCCTCAACAGAACTAACAAAAGGGTAATAGTTATCATTTTTAATAATAATTACTATAATGTATTTCTACACAATGTGTTTTCTCCAATGTAACAAAGGCATATGTGTAGCACCTGTTAAAATGTGGTTTGTTGTTACATCAATTTGGACATGTCATAGATATGTCCTCAAGAGCCTAACAACCATGTTATTAAGCCTTTAATGTATATACTAGAAGCCAGCAAATAATACAGTTTGTTTGTATAAGATGAAGGCAAAAAACTCAGCCTCTAGCTTCCTGCACTGATTATTTATTTACCTGTGGTCCTAAGGGCACCATTCCTCTTGGAGGCGTCATTCTCTGCATTGGCCCACCCATATTTGGATGTCCTAAAAAGAAAAAAAGTATGACGATATTAGCAATGTAATGAGCATGAGTGCTAAACCGGAGGCTATAGCCTCCTCTCTGCCTGGTGTCACATCTTATTTACTAAGGACTGAGTTATTGACATCACCTCATCTTGGCTTCCATGGCCAGTTTTCTACCTCTTATCACTACTTACCCACACTCTCCATTAATGTCTTGAAATTGAAATGTTCTTCCTATTCTGTGTTGAATTACATCTCTCACACCATTTCCTCCTTTTTCTTTCTCTTGGAATAGTATAATAGAGCCATACATATTTGTGGTACCTAAACAGCTCTGATTATTGGGTTTGTTAAACTACCAAGTAAGTTACTTATTGCATAGCATCCTCTTTCCTCCTGCTTATCTTTCTGGTGGACTAACCTCTCTATCTGAAAAAGGCAGAGAAAATCACGAGTGATACAATCACTTTGAGTCTCACTTGTTTGAAGTTATACAAGAGGTTTTAGAAGTTACTAGTTAAAATACAGATTCTGGATATTTAATTATTCTGTTCCTTATGTTATCACTGCCCTCACTATCACACATAATTAAGAGTTAGCTAAAAAGATAATTACTTGGCCACGTTACCTGTAAAAATGCAACTGATATAATTATGGAATATCTGTACAAATAAAACCTTCCTTAGAAAATACAGGATTTCCTTTGAGATTTTGCACATCAATTTCACTTTTACTTTAGTCACCTTGTTGTCGAGTTGGGTCCATTCCACTGGGAAGTAATGGCTGACTTCCTGGGACACCTCCAAGAGCCTAGCATATTTAGTAAAACAAAATAAAAAGGAATATTGTAACTATTTATAAAATAAGTGCTGTAACAATTACAGAGTGCATCTAAGTATTTCATAAGATTTTTTTTTCAACATGTATTTTTTTTTCTATTGGAATATATATGATTTACAATGTTGTGTTAGTTTCAGGTGTGCAGCAAAGTGATTTAGCTATAAGTATACATGTATCTATTCTTTTTCAAATTCTTTTCCCATATAGGTGGTTACAGAATATTGAGTAGAGTTTCCTGTGCTATACGGTAGGTCCTTGCTGATTATCATTTTATATATAGTAGTGTGTATATGTTAACCCCAACCTACTAATTTATCCCTCCCCCACAGCTTTCCCCTTTGGTAACCATAAGTTTGTTTTCTAAGTCTGTGAGTCTGTTCCTGTTTGTAAATAAGTTAATTTGTATCATTTTTTAAGATACCACATATAAGTAATATCATATGACATTTGTCTTTCTCTGACCTACTTCACTTAGAATGAGAATCTCTAGGTCTGTCCATGTTGTTGCAAATGGCATTATTTCATTCTTTTTTATGGCTGAGTAAGAGTCCACTGTATATATGTACCACATTTTCTTTATCCATTCATCTGTTGATGGATGCTTAGGTTGCTTCCATATCTTGGCTACTGTAAATAGTGCTGCAATGAACACTGGGGTGCATGTATCTTTTCTAAGTATGGTTTCTCCGGATATATGCTCAGGAGTGGGATTGCAGGATCATATGGTAGCTCTATTTTTAGTTTTTTGAGGAACCTCCACAGTGTTCTCCATAGTGGCTGTACCAATTTACATTCCCACCAATAGTGTAGGAGGGTTCCCTTTTCTCCACACCCTCTCTAGCATTTATTGTTTGTAGACTTTTTGATGATGGTCATTCTGACTGATGTGAGGTGATACCTCATTGTAGTTTTGATTTGCATTTCTCTAATAATTAGCAATGTTTAGCACCTTTTCATGTGCCTCTTGGCCATCTGTATGTCTTCTTTGGAGAAATATCTATTTAGATCTGTCCATTTTTTGATTGGTTGTTTGTTTGTTTTGATACTGAGCTGCATGAGCTGTTTCTATATTTTGGAGATTAATCCCTTGCTGGTCACATCACTTGCAAATATTTTCTCCCTTTCTGGGGGTTGTCTTTTCGTTTTGTTTATGGTTTCCTTTGCTGTGCAAAAGCTTTTAAGTTTAACTAGGTCCATTTGTTTCTTTTTGTTTTTATTTTCATTACTCTAGGAGGTGGATGCAAAAAGATTTTGCTGCAATTTATGTCAAAGAGTGTTCTGCTTATGTTTTCCTTTAAGAGTTTTATAGTATCCCATCTTACATCTATGTCTTTAATCCATTTTGAGTTTATTTTCGTGCATGGTGTTAGAGAATGTTCTAATTTCATTATTTTGCATGTAGCTGTCCAGTTTTCCCAGCACCTCTTATTGAAGAGACTGTGTTTTCTATCCTGCTCCATTGATCTATTTTTCTGTCTTTGTGTCAGTACCATACTGTCTTGATTACTGTAGCTTTGTAGTATAGTCTGAAGTCAGGGAACCTGATTCCTCCACCTCTACTTTTCTTTCTCAAGGTTGCTTTGGCTATTCAGGGTCTTTTGGGTTTCCGTACAAATTTTAAGATTTTTTTGTTCTAAATCTGCAAAAATGCCATTGGTAATTTGATAGGAATTGCACCGAATCAGTAGGTTGCCTAGGGTAGTGCAGTTATTTTGACAACATTGATTCTTCCAATCCAAGAATGTGGCATATATACCTTTCCATCTGTTTGTGTTTTACCTCCTTAGGTGGGTTTATTCCTAGGTATTTTATTCTTTTTGATTTGATGGTAAATGGGATTATTTCCTTAATTTCTCTTTATGATCTTTTGTTTTTAGTGTATACAAATGCAACAGATTTCTGTGTATTAATTTTATATCCTGCAACTTTAGTGAATTCATTGATGAGCTCTAGTAGTTTTCTGGTAGCATCTTTAGGATTTTCTATGTATACTATCATGTCATCTGCAAACAGTGACAGTTTTACTTCTTTTCTAACTTGGATTCCTTTTCTTTATTCTTCTTCTCTGATTTCAGTGGCTAGGACTTCCAAACCTTTTTCACTTCTTATTTTAATGACTTGAGCCCTCTCCTTTTTCTTGATGAGTCTGGCTAAAGGTGTATCAATTTTATCTTTTCAAAGAACCAGCTTTTAGTTTCATTGATCTTTTCTATTGTTTTCTTTGTCTCTATTTCTGTTCTGATATTTTTTTTCAATTAATTTTATTTATTTTTGGCTGTGTTGGGTCTTTGTTGCTGTGCGTGGGCTTTCTCTAGTTGTGGTGAGCAGGGGCTACTGTTTGTTGTGGTGCACGGGCTTCTCATCGTGGTGGCTTCTCTTGTTGCAGAACATGGGCTCTAGGTGCGTGGGCTTCAGTAGTTGTGGCATGCGGGCTCAGTAGTTGTGGCTCGCGGGCTCTAGAGCACAGGCTCAGTAGTTGTGGTGCACAGTCTTAGCTGCTCTGTGGCATGTGGAATCTTCCCGGGCCAGGGATCGAACCTGTGTCCCCGGCATTGGCAGGTGGATTCCTACCAATTTTTACAGTTTTACAAATTTTTACAGTTTTTTTCTTGCTGCTGACTTGTAATCTCATAGCATTGTGGTTGGAAAAGATGCTTAATATGAGTTCAATTTTCTTAAATTTACCAAGGCTTGCTTTATGGACCAGTATGTGATCTATCCTGGAGAATATTCTATGTGCACTTGAGAAGACTGTATATTCTGCTGCTTTCAGATGGAATGCATAAATATCAATTAAGTCCATCTGGTCTAATGTGTCATTTAAAGCCTGGATTTCCTTACTGATTTTCTGCCTGGATGATCTGTCCATTGATGAAAGTGGGGTGTTAAAGTCCCCCACTATTACTGTGTTACTGTCAATTTCTCCTTTTATGGCTGTTAGTGTTTGCCTTATATATTGAGGTGCTCCTATTTTTGGTGTATGTATATTTACAATTGTTATATCTTCTTCTTGGATTGATCTCTTGATCATTACGTAGTGTCCTTGTCTCTTGTAATAGTCTTTATTTCAAAGTCTGTTTTGTCTGATATTAGTATTGCTACTCCAGCTTTCTTTTGATTTCCATTTGTATGGAATACCTTTTTCCATCCCCTCACTTTCATTCTGTATGTGTCCCTAGATCTGAAGTGGGTGTCCTATAGAGAGCATATATACAGGTCTTGTTTCTGTATCCATTCAGCTAGTCAATGTGTTTTGGTTGGAGCACTAATCCATTTATATTTAAGGTAATTACTGATATGTATGTTCTTATTGCCATTTTGTTAATTGTTTTGGATTTGTTTCTGTAGGTCTTTTTATTCCCTTCCACTTTTGTTCTCTTGTGATCTGATGACTATCTTTAATGTTGTGTTTGGATTCCTTTTTCTTTTTTGTGTGTATATCTGTTGTAGATTTTTTGTTTGAGGTTACCATGAGGTTTTGATGTAGCAGTCTATACATATACAAGATTGTTTTAAGTTCACGATCTCTTAATTTCAAATGCATTTCCAATATCCTGCATTTGTACTCTTCTTGTGATTACTGGTTTTGATATCATATTTGTGTGTGGATGATTTCCTATCTTTACTGTATGTTTGCCTTTACTGGTAAGCTTTCCCATTCATAATTTTCTTGTTTCTAGTTGTGGGCTTTTCTTTTTCGCCTAGAGAATTTCCTTTAGTATTTGTACAGCTGGTTTGGTGGTGCTGAATTCTCTTACCTTTTGCTTGTCTGTAAAGCTTTTGAGTTCTCCGTCAAATGTGAAGGACAGCCTTGCTGGGTAGAGTATTCTTGGTTGTAGGTTTTTTCCGTTTCACCACTTTAAATATATTGTGCTATTCCCTTCTGGCCTGCAGCGTTTCTGCTGAAAAATCAGCTGATAACCTTATGGGGATTACTTGTATGTTATTTGTTGCTTTTCCCTTGTTGCTTTTAATATTTTCTCTGTCTTTAATTTTTGTCAATTTGATTAATATGTGTCTCAGCATGTTCCTCCTTGGCTTTATCCTCTATGGGACTCTGTGCTTCCTGGAGTTGGGTGACTATTTCCTTTCCCATGTTAGGGAAGTTTTCAGCTATTATCTCCTCAAATATCTCCTCAGGCCCCTTCTCTCTCTCTTCTCCTTCTGGGACTCCTATAATGTGAATGTTGGTGTGTTAAATGTTGTCCTAGCTGTCTCTTAGACTGTCTTCATTTTTTTTTTTTTAATGGCAAGGCGTTTTATTTTAAATATAGCAGTGTGTCAATCCCAAACTCCCAATCTGTTCCTCCCTGTCTTCATTTCTTTTCATTCTTTTTTCTTTATTCTGTTCTGCAGCAGTGATTTCCACCATTCTGTATTCCAGCTCACTCATATGTTTCTCTGCCTCATTCTGCTATTAATTCCTTCTAGTGTATTTTTCATTTCACTTATTGTATTGTTCATCTCTGTTTGTTGTTTATACTTTCTAGCTCTTTGTTAACATTTCTTGTATCTTCTTGATCTGTGCTTCCATTCTTTTTCTGAGATTTTGGATCATCTTTACTATCATTACTCTGAATTCATTTTGGGGTAGATTTCCTATATCCACTCCACTTAGTTGTTCTGTAGTTTTATCTTCTTCCTTCATCAGGGACATATTCCTCTGCCCTCTCATTTTGTCTAACTTTCTGTGTTTGCAATCCCCCATGCTGCAGGTTATAGTTCCTCTTCCCTCTGGTGTCTGCCCCCTGGTGGACAAAGCTGGTCTAAGAGACTTGTGCAGGCTTCCTGGTGGGAGAGACTGTTGTCTGCCCACTGGTGGGTGCAGCTGGGTCTTGTCCTTCTGATGGGCAGGGTCATGTCAAGGGGTGTGTTTAGAGGTGGCTGTTGGCTCAGGATGACTTTAGGCAGTCTGTGTGCTGACGGGTGGGGCTGTGTTCCTGCCCTGTTGGTTGTTTGGCGTGAGGCATCCCAGCTCTGGAGCCTTCAGGCTGTTGGGTGGGGCCCGATTTTGGCATCAAAATGGCGGCCTCCAGGAAAGTTCATGTCAATGCGTACCTAGTACCTCTGCCACCAGTGTCCACACAAGATTTCTTATATTTCACACTCATTTATGAATTTTATATGTCTGTACACCCAGTATAATTTCTTAGTTTTAAAATGATCCTACTTTGCCCAGTTTTCAGGCAAAGAAAATTGGTACTGTTGGGAACAAAATCTAGGCAAAAATTGTCCTATTTCTTCTTGAGAAGTATATATAATGCCTTTCCCCGAAATTAATTTACTAAGGGTAAATTAATTTTGCTTCTTAAATGTAAGCTATTTCTATAGATTATTTTACTCACTGGGGATTATAATAGGAGCAGAACTAAAATGCCAAGGGGCCAATGAATATTGTTTTGGGTAGTCATATTTTCCTAAGAAACTATTTAGAAAAATAATATTCCAATTAAGTTCAAACAATTTGGCTGAATGGAAAAAGAGAACTAGAACTGAAAAAAGGTGCCAATTAACAGATAGGGTTTATATTATGCAGGGGTGCAATACTGGATACATACTGAATTGTAAGTTTCTAATAGTCATCTGAGAAGCACTTAGAGCTGGACCAAGCTATAAATGATTTAAACATACTGATCCTATGAAGCATGTATGTATACATATATACAGATAATCCTGTCAACTGGCAAGAATTTCTATAAAGGTTCACTAATTTAACTTAAAAGCAGGAATATCTTATTTCATTAGTTTAAAATTTCAAATATTTCAAGGGAAATTTCATATTAAATAATTTATTTATCCAGACCAGAACTGTTTTGCTAGTTGTTATCATTGGGATGCAGTAGAGAACTGCCATTTTTCAAGCCATTTTTGTAATCCTTTGATTTTTTTGTTTACAAGCACACTCAATGTCAATTTATTGATCTCCTACTAAATGACCTATTTCCTGCTTACCTTTCCAGCCTAATTTCTTGCTACTGCCAAGCTGACATTCCAACTTCCAGTTATACCAAACTCCTTTCAGATTTTTCAATTCATGTACTCAGTCAACAATATCTAAATGCCAACCATTAAAAGCAAAATAAAACAAAACTAAACACAAACTAAAACTAAACTTTCTTGTCTCTCTAGGAGGTCACAGACCCTCAAGTGCTCATTCTGACATTTTAGCTCTCAGTTTAGGGATAATTTCCTAACAAAATTCTTCCATATAATCCCAGTTTGGCATAAATTCTCCTTATATATGCTTTAAAATATAAATATATTTTTAAAAATTTCAAACTTATAGAAAAATTGCACAGACAGTACAAAGGATTCCCATATACCCTGACACTGACTGCCCAATAGTTAACATTTCACCGTATCTGCCACTTGAGAGCAAGTTGCAGACATTATGCCTCTTCACTTCTAAGTACCACAGAGTTTAGTTCCCTAAGCAAGGATATTCTCTTACATAACCACAACACAACTTTTCAAGTCAGGAAATCCATTGATACAACACTACCATCCAAAACACACAGACGCCATTTAAATTTTGCCACCTGTCTCAACAATGTTTCTTTTTACTTTCTGGGACCAGGATCTCATGGAACACATATTGCATTTAGTTGTCATGTCTCTTCATGCTCTTCCAGGTCTTTCCTTAGTCTTTCTCTATCATAGCCTGAATAGTTTTGAAGAATGAGTCTTAAATTCTACAGGATGATCCTCTGATGTCTCTTCATGACCCAGACTCAGGTCTTATTTTCTTAGGAATACTGAAGAACTGATGCTATACTCTTCTCAGTGTATCACATCAGAGGGTACATGATGTTGACTCATCCCACTACTGTTGATGTTAACCTTATCATCTCATTCTATTGGTGTTTGCCAGGTCCTACACTAGATCATGATTTTTCCCCTTTGTAATTGGTTACATTCAGTATTAGAGCTATTCCAAGACTGTTAATATCCCATTCCTCATCAATCCTTTATCAGCCTTAGCATTCACTGACAACTCCTAAGCACTGTAACAGTTGCCAAATGGAAACACTGCATGTGTATCATTCTTTCTATGCTTACTAGTTGGCATTCCATTGTAAGGAACAGCTTTCCCTTCTTACTGATTGATACGTTGACACTTACGGATTACTATTCTAATCAAAGGGTTATAATCTATTTACTGTCATCATTCATTTTAATATTTAAATTATGCAAGATCTGGCCAGTGGGAGGCTCTTCAAGCTGGCTCTATTGTCCTTTTGAAACATTTCCATCATATTTTGAGCATTTCCTTACTGGTATGAGATGTTCCAGGTTCATTTCATACTTTTCCTGGCCTAGCTCTGGAATCAGACCTTTCTCCAAAGGGTCCTGATTCCTTCTAGTGGAGGACAGCATTTAGGCACCAAGATCTGGGTTCTCAAAGTGCTCCTTCTTAGTTGAGTACATTGCCTTTTGGCTCTCTCAGTAAATGCTGCACTTGAAAATCTATGTGAATATGTGCACACATATATATATGTACATACATAAATTTATGACTAATTTTATATCTATCTGTGTGTGTGTGTGTATGGTACATACACATACCATAAATTCATACTCTCTAACACCAATCAAACACGTCCAATTACAATCCAAAACCTCAGGATTATTTTCAGTCTTCTTCCTTCTTATGTTTGTAAGTATTTTCTCCAACAGTGAGAAACCTGGCTTTCATTATCTTTAATGAAATTTTCTTTATCTATAATTATCTTTTACACCATTATGTGGCTATCTATTTTACGTTTGGTAGTGTATATATGTCCATGCCACTCTCTCACTTTCTCCCAGCTTACCCTTCCCCCTCCCTGTATCCTCAATTCCATTCTCTAGTAGGTCTGTGTCTTTATTCTGATCTTGCCCCTAGGTTCTTCCTGACCATTTTTTCTTTTTTTTAGATTCCATATATATATGTTAGCATATGGTATTTGTTTTTCTCTTTCTGACTTACTTCACTCTGTATGGCAGACTCTAGGTCCATCCACCTCACTACAAATAACTCAATTTTGTTTCTTTTCATGGCTGAGTAATATTCCATTGTATATATGGGCCACATCTTTATCCATTCATCTCATGATGAACACTTAGGTTGCTTCCATGTCCTGGTTATTGTAAAGAGAGCTGCAATGAACATTTTGATACATGACTCTTTGAATTATGGTTTTCTCAGGGTATATGCCCAGTAGTGGGACTGCTGTGTTGTATGGTAGTTCTATTTTTAGTTTTTTTTTTTTTTCGGTATGCGGGCCTCTCACTGTTGTGGCCTCTCCCGTTGTAGAGCACAGGCTCCAGACGTGCAGGCTCAGTGGCCATGGCTCACAGGCCCAGCCGCTCCACGGCATGTGGGATCCTCCCAGACCGGGGCATGAACCCGTGTCCCCTGCATCAGCAGACGGACTCTCAACCACTGTGCCACCAGGGAAGCCCTATTTTTAGTTTTTTAAGGAACCTCCATACTGTTCTCCATAGTGGCTGTATCAATTTATATTCCCACCAACAGTGCAAGAGGGTTCCCTTTCTCCACACCCTCTCCAGCATTTATTGTTTGTAGATTTATTGATGATGGCCATTCTGACTGGTGTAAGATGATATCTCATTTTAGTTTTGATTTGCATTTCTCTAATGATTAATGATGTTGAGCATTCTTTCATGTGTTTGTTGGCAATCTGTATATCTTCTTTGGAAAAATGTCTATTTAGGTCTTCTGTCCATTTTTGGATTGGGCTGTTTGTTTTTTTGATATTGAGCTACATGAGCTGCTTGTAAATTTTGCAGATTAATCCTTTGTCAGTTGCTTCATTTGCAAATATTTTCTCCCATTCTGAGGGTTGTCTTTTAGTCTTCTTTATGGTTTCCTTTGCTGTGCAAAAGTTTTGACGTTTCATTAGGTCCTATTTTTTTATTTTTGTTTTTATTTCCATTTCCCTAGAAGGTGGGTCGAAAAGGATCTTGCTGTGATATATGTCATAGAGTGTTCTGCCTATGTTTTCCTCTAAGAGTTTTATAGTGGCTGGCCTTACATTTAGGTCTTTAATCCATTTTGAGTTTATTTTGTGTATGGTAATAGGGAGTGTTCTAATTTCATTCTTTTACCTGTAGCTGTCCAATTTTCCCAGAACCACTTATTGAAGAGGCTGTCTTTTCTCCACTGTATATTCTTGCCTCCTTTATCAAAGATAAGGTGACCATATGTGCGTGGGTTTATCTCTGGGCTTTCTATCCTGTTCCATTGATCTATCTTTCTGTTTTTGTGCCAGTACCATACTGTCTTGATTACTGTAGCTTTGTAGTATAGTCTGAAGTCAGGGAGCCTGATTCCTCCAGGTCCGTTTTTCGTTCTCAAGATTGCTTTGGCTATTTGGGGTCTTTCGTGTTTCCATACAAATTGTGAAATTTTTTGTTCTAGTTCTGTGAAAAATGCCAGTAGTAGTTTGATAGGGATTGCATTGAATCTGTAGTGTGGTTTGGGTAGTACGGTCACTTTGACAATGTTGATTCTACCAAACCAAGAACATGGTATATCTCTCCATCTATTTGTATCATCTTTAATTTCTTTCATCAGTGTCTTATAATTTTCTGTATACAGGTCTTTTGTCTCCTTAGGTAGGTTTATTCCTAGATATTTTATTCTCTTTGTTGAAATGGTAAATGGGAGTGTTTTCTTAATTTCATTTTCAGATTTTTCATCATTAGTGGATAGGAATGCAAGAGATTTCTCTGCATTAATTTTGTATCCTGCTACTATACCAAATTCATTGATTTGCTCTGGTAGTTTTCTGGTAGCATCCTTAGGATTCTCTATATATAGTATCATGTCATCTGCAAACAGTGTCAGCTTTACTTCTTCTTTTCCGATTGGATTCCTTTTCTTTCTTTTTCTTCTCTGATTGCTGTGGCTAAAACTTCCAAAGCTACGTTGAATAATAGTGGTGAGAGTGGGCAACCTTGTCTTGTTCCTGATCTTAGTGGAAATGGTTTCAGTTTTTCACCATTGAGGACAATGTTGGCTATTTGTTTGTCATATATAGTCTTTATTATGTTGAGGTAAGTTCCCTCTATGCCTACACTCTGGAGGGTTTTTATCATAAATTGGCGTCAAATTTTGTCAAAAGCTTTCTCTGCATTTATTGAGATGATCATATGGTTTTTCTCCTTCAATTTGTTAATATGGTTTAACACATTGATTGATTTGAGTATATTAAAGAATCCTTGCATTCCTGGGATAAACCCCATTTGATCATGGTGTATGATCCTTTTAATGTGCTGTTGGATTCTGTTTGCTAGTATTTTGTTGAGGATTTTTGCATCTATGTTAATCAGTGATATTGGCCTGTAGTTTTCTTTCTTTGTGACCTCTTTGTCTGGTTTTGGTATCCGGGTGATGGTGGCCTCGTAGAATGAGTTTGGGAGTGTTCCTCCCTCTGCTATATTTTGGAAGTGTTTGAGAAGGATAGATGTTAGCTCTTTTCTAAATGTTTGATAAAATTCACCTGTGAAGCCATCTGGTCCTGGGCTTTTGTTTGTTGGAAGATTTTTAATCACAGTTTCAATTTCAGTGCTTGGGATTGGTCTGTTCATATTTCCTATTTCTTCCTGGTTCAGTCTCGGAAGGTTGTGCATTTCTAAGAATTTGTCCATTTCTTCCAGGTAGTCCATTTTATTGGCATATAGTTGCTTGTAGTAATCTCTCATGATCCTTTGTATTTCTTCAGTGTCAGTTGTTACTTCTCCTTTTTCATTTCTAATTCTATTGATTTGAGTCTTCTCCCTTTTTTTCTTGATGAGTCTGGCTAATGGTTTATCAATTTTGTTTATCTTCTCAAAGAAACCTCCTTTAGTTTTATTGATCTTTGCTATCGTTTCCTTCATTTCTTTTTCATTTATTTCTGATCTCATCTTTATGATTTCTTTCCTTCTGCTAAGTTTGGGGGTTTTTGTTCTTCTTTCTCTGATTGCTTTAGGTGCAAGGTTAGGTTGTTTATTTGAGATGTTTCTTGTTTCTTAAGGTAGGGTTGTAGTGCTATAAACTTCTCTCTTAGAACTGCTTTTGCTGCATCCCATAGGTTTTGGGTCATCATGTTTTCATTGTCATTTTTTTCTAGGTAGTTTTTGATTTCCTCTTTTATTTCTTCAGTGATCTCTTGGTTATTAAGTAGTGTATTGTTTAGTCTCCACGTTTTTGTATTTTTTACAGATTTGATATCTAGTCTCATAGCATTGTGGTCAGAAAAGATACTTGATACGATTTCAATTTTCTTAAATTTACCAAGGCTTGATTTGTGACCCAAGATATGATCTATCCTGGAGAATGTTCCAGGAACACTTGAGAACAATGTGTATTCTGTTGTTTTTGGATGGAATGTCGTATAAATATCAATTAAGTCAATCTTGTTTAATGTATCATTTAAAGTTTGTGTTTCCTTATTTATTTGTATTTTGGATGATCTGTCCATTGGTGAAACTGGGGTGTTAAAGTCCCCTACTATGAATGTGTTATTGTTGATTTCCCCTTTTATGGCTGTTAGCATTTGCCTTATGTATTGAGGTGCTCCTATGTTAGGTGCATAAATATTTACAATTTTTATATCTTCTTCTTGGATTGATCCCTTGATCATTATGTAGTCTCCTTCTTTGTCTCTTGTAATAGTCTTTGTTTTAAAGTCTATTTTGTCTGATATGAGAATTGTTACTCCAGCTTTCTTTTGATTTCCATTTGCATGGAATATCTTTTTCCATCCCCTCACTTTCAGTCTGTATGTGTCCCTAGGTCTGAAGCGGGTCTTTTGTAGACAGCATATATATGGGTCTTGTTTTTGTTTCCATTCAGCCAGTCTATGTCTTTTGGTTGGAGCATTTAATCCATTTACATTTAAGGCACTTATAGATATATATGTTCCTATTACCGTTTTCTTTATTGTTTTGGTTTTGTTATTGTAAGTCTTTTCCTTCTCTTGTGTTTCCTGCCTAGAGAAGTTCCCTGCCTAGAGAAGTTCCTTTAGAATTTGTTGTAAAGTGGGTTTGGTGGTGCTGTATTCTCTTAGCTTTTGCTTGTCTGTAAAGGTTTTAATTTATCCATCAAATCTGAATGAGATCTTTGCTGGGTAGAGTAATCTTGGTTGTAGGTTTTTGCCTTTCATCACTTTAAATATGTCCTGCCACTCCCTTCTGGCTTGCAAAGTTTCTCCTGAAAGATCAGCTGTTAACCTTATGGGGATTCCCTTGTCTGTTATTTTTCCCTTGCTGCTTTTAATATTTTTTGTTTGTATTTAATTTTTGATAGTTTGATTAATATGTGTCTTGGCGTGTTTCTCCTTGGATTTATCCTGTATGGGACTCTCTGTGCTTCCTGGACTTGATTAACTATTCCTTACCCATATTAGGGAAGTTTTCAACTATAATCTCTTCAAATATTTTCTCAGTCCCTTTCTTTTTCTCTTCTTCTTCTGGGACCTGTATAATTCGAATGTTGGTGCTAGATTCTTATACCTCACTTGTATAGAACTTATATATGATCATGGCTTGTTTTCTTCTCTGTATCTCCAACACTGTAAGTTCAGAGAGTGAAACCTATCTGTGCCTTTTTGGCTCAGAGTAAGAAATATTTATTGAAGGAATAAAACAAAGAGTTTTCATTGGACAATTTTAGGAATCATCAGTGGTAAAGTCTTAAGAATGGACTAGATTTCAAGAAGTGAGATGAAAAAAGATCAAAGAATCAAAGATACAATTTTCTTAAAATACCAAAAAGAGGTAGGAAAGGAAACAAACTTAACAGGTATGAAATTAGCCAGGGGACCAGGACCAACAGTTCAGAATGCATGAGGGGGAGTTTCCAGAAGAAAGAAATGGTCAACAGTGTCAAAAGTTATAAAGAAGTGAATTAGGGGGAGGAGTGAAAATGTATGACTAAACATTATCTTCAATTGTGAGTTTGAAGTTCTTCCTTTTTTTTAAAATTCTCTAAGTGGTTCAAGTTTTATACTCTGATTGTGAATTTCTAAATCTCATTGGTGACACCATGTTTTATCACTGGAAACCATTTTCTTCAACATTTTACTTTTTCCTGTTTATCTTGGAACATCAGAACAATTGACAAGTCTTTCTGCTATCATCACTTAAAAACATAGTATAATCCTATAGAAATGTTGATCAATGTCAAGTTGTCTTTCAAAATGAGTGTCTTTACCCAAATTTAACTCTTTAGTCGCCAGTGTTTTTCTTTTGGTAAGTCAAATCTCTAACTTTTAAAACATTTTCATCAGTCCCGGGATGACCAGATGATGGTTTTGTGCATCAAAAGAGCACAAACACTAGATTCTTTAAACCTTTAATATGTATCAGGAAAAATAAACAGATTTATACATCTTGTGGGTCAATATATATTCTCATATTTGTCAACATTTTAAATGTATTCCATTGAGACTTGTTTAACTAGTCACAAATTTTGGCACACATTTTTTGTTCTATAAAAGATCTTCATTCTGATAGGGAAATTGACACTAATGATGAGAATGCTTAATAATAACAAACATAATATCAACAAAAATATATACTTGTGAGCCAGTACATTTGTGCCAGGAATTGTGCTAAGCATTTTATATTTATTTCCCTCAATGCTTACAACAATCCCACAAGGTTATTATAAATCCTTTTTGATGATGAGAAACTGAGTTTTAATTCAGAAGTAAGTTTGTTAATTTGTCCATGGTTATACTATCAGTAAGTAGTAGAGCCAGGACTTCAAATCAGATCAACATATTCCAAAAGTTCTAACAGATAAGCCTTAAATCCTAGGATTTAAAATAAATGAAATAACATAAAATGTTATTCAGTATTTTAAATTAATAATTCAACGATGGAATTTCTTGCTGCACAAAAAATCATTTAGTTTACAGAAGATTCATCATATGATTCCAATGGTGAGCCCCTCTAGGATCTTAAGATTCTGGTATATATTTCCTTGAATACCATTATATGTATATAATCTACTCACAGAGACTAAACACTCAATGATGATTAAAAAATAGTGAATTTATCTACGCCTTTATGATATAATTCAGTTAACAATTTTGACCTACCAAAATTTTTCAATGGGCCCCCTCAATTACATGAATGAAGTAGAATCAAATAATTAAGAAATTTTGGAACTAGAAGGGATTTTAGAAATACAGGAGTCCACTCTTATTTTACCTGTAAGAAAAGCAAGTCCCAGAAAGGTTAAGTGACTTGCTCAAAGTCATACATTGCTGGGCTTTGCTGGCATTTGGATCTAAGATGCTTGACACATTGAGGTCCTGCCAGCAATAGCACTGTTTTTTTTTTTTTTTCCCTGTAAAAAGGCAATATCAGTAGAAAAGATATTAAAATTCAGAAATGTGACATTCAGGTTGGAAAGATATTTGTCTCCAAATTACAATTCACCATTTGACATATATATTTACTTATTTATTTTTCTTTTTTCTGTATCTCAACCACTGTAACTGCACTGTCCAATATAGTAGCCCTTTGCCACATGTGGTTATTTAAATTAAAATTAATAAAGTTAAAAATTCGATTCCTCAGTCACACTAGCCACATTTCAAGTGCTCAAAGGTCCTCAAAGTACTAGAGCTACTGCATATGACAGTGCAGATATGGAACATTTCTCTCTTCTCAGAAAGTTGTTGGGCACTGCTGCTTTAGAACGCCAGTTCCATGAGACAGGGATTCTCATTTGTTTGTTTTCTGATGTATCCCCCACGGAGAACGGTGCCTCGCAAATAGTAAACCTCAACAAATTTTTGTTGAATGACTATTTCTGAGAGTGATTTTTGTACAGCCCTATGAAGTTTCCAATCATATATATGGCAACGCATTTTTTTGGTATTGGCTTATGTCCAAAAAGGGAATATCTGTGACAAAATGGCTGTAAAATAATGAGATGCAGTTTGGCAAAAGAAGTAAACATTGTACCAAAAAGCCCGATATACTGCTAACTTAAATTGAGTAAGACAGCACAGTGTTCACTATGTAAATTTTTCTTGATTTGGGAAGGAGAATGAATTTCTTCTTTGCCAGAGATTTTGAATTTGTTAATTTCCTTTGTCCTACAAAGGTAGAAAATAATTGGAAAAGACATATATCCCAGGACATGGTCATAATTCAAAGTCAAAAGAAAATAATATATTTTTCATTGTGTTTCACTGGATTTCAAATAATAATTTAAATACTTTAACAGTGTAATTAACACAATAGAGATTTACTACAGTCTTCTTCTTTACGATTTCAGCTATAAGACTCCTATCATTTACTCAATGTAGAACTTAATTCTCTTTATGCAGCTGAAGTCCTTCTCATGTTTTCATATTGATATCATTAAATAAAAGTCAAATTCTACATATGAAATATTTTACAAAGACAAAATTACTGGGAAAGGACATGCTAAATAGCATTTATTCTGAAAAACAGAACATGTAAGGAAGAGTAAGTGCAGTATGTTTAAAATATAGGTACCTTGGTTATATGGGGGGGATACAGTACATTTATTTTCAGTACATGAGTAAATGTCCCAACAACATGTTTTTTTTTTTCTGCTCAAATGCTTGCTGACTTTTCCCTATCTGAAAAGTGAAGAATAGTCTTCTCAAGATTTGCCTATCCTTAACATCCATTGTTTTTCATTTTATCATGTATAGTAAGAACTATACATTCAGTATTAACAAAGAATAATCTCATATACTGAATAACCAGAAGAATAAAATATCTGTACTTTCATTTACATATATAATTAACTAATAATGTCTTTATCCAGTCACAAATAAAATTCCTGTTCTATGCAAACTTTAAAAATACAGAAATAAAAAAAGAAATCACT
This sequence comes from Leucopleurus acutus, assembly GCF_964270905.1. NCBI lineage: Eukaryota > Metazoa > Chordata > Mammalia > Artiodactyla > Delphinidae > Leucopleurus > Leucopleurus acutus. Next base: position 111,781,218 of record NC_139145.1, on the reverse strand, counting down.
TATAATCCTATCAGCCAGAAATAAAGGATAAGTCCCTTACAGTCTTTTTGGGGTGTGTGTGTGTGTGTGTGTGTGTGTGTGTGTGTGTGTGCGCGTGCATGCGCATGTTGGGGGGGGTGTGGAGTGGAGGAACTGAGTTTGTACAGTGATATATGGTAAAGGTGACATACCACACAGGTTTGTGCCTTTTTTACATTTGGTAATAGATCATAAATATTCTGTCATATCAATAAATTTAATCCTATAACATACCTTTTAATAGCTGCATACTATTTCACCCTTTGGATATACTATAATTTATTTAACCACTCATTCATCTATTATTGGACAAATATCTTCGAGACTTTCAGTAGAATGGTCAGATGCAGTGTGGTTTTAGAATGTCAAAATCAGCTTTAGAATATAAAATGGTCAACAGCATTCACTGTGTTACCTCAATTCACACACCTGTTTATAGAGTTTCAGGAATGGTGAGAAATTCCAATTCTATAGGGTCAATAAATCAATAGTTTATTCTTGGTGTCACTCATTAACAGTCTCTATATTTCTGGCTGTCTTGGTTTTCTTAGCATAGCGTTGTATGAACACTGTGAATTTTTCAGATTAAACATTTTATCTATGAGAAGGATAAAGACCTCCAGTTTATGGATACTTCAACACCACCAACCTATTCTGACAGTTGAACCAATTCTGGTGTAATTTCTATATTTCATGTGTTCTCTCATAGATATTTATTCTTTGCAACATTGCAGATTTTTGTAATTTTACTTTGCTTTCATAATTTTAGATACTATTACCCTTTCTTGCATTTTTTGGGCATAGTGATTTGATACCATGTCCCAAATACCCAGTCCATAAATATATAAACAGTATAAGTAAGCCATTGTGGATTTAGTTCAGACCCATGAAAACCAAATCAGAAGTACTTAAAAATTATAGTCTAATCATTAGTAATTATAAATTCTGGAGAAGCTGTTTATTAAAGGATTGTCTTTTACATATTCAAAATGACTAGTCAACACCACTGAAGAAGTTAATAGCATACTTTTTATTTTCTTAGATACAATATACCAATAAAAGAAAATTTTATTAGTTTATGATCATTTAAAATAGACTAAATAAAAACTTTAACATTTGTTTTTATATACATCATTCCAATTAATCACAAAAATAGCTTTTCCAATTCTACTTTAATGACTACATAATGAAATTGAAGAAACGTTTTGTTGTTTGAAAAGGTCATGCTACTAAATAGTTAATAGTGTAAACATTGTTTTAGGAAATATTTAACAGTTTGCTCAAAATTCTTTAAAAAATAGTATAAATGTAAATTATTATAAATTTGAAAGACAGATGTTTGGATTAATGAAGCTTAACTATATATGGGGAGGGGGGCAAAAAAGGGCCACTCATAGAAGAGTACAATTGTTTTAAAATATACTTAGGTAAAGACTGTTTAAAACTCTTGAGGAAAAAGAACCTGTATCATAACTCTTTATTACCTTTAACTTTTTAATTGCCTCTTTTAAAAATCCAAAGGTTGTCTTAAAAAATTTTTCAAACAACCTAGATTTACAATTCCACGTTTCTACCACTAACCCATTCTTCCTAAAAGTATCTTTCATTTTGTCAGTTTCTTTAGGTGTGGAACTTAGTATCTTATACATAGCAGGCATTTCAACACTGTCAGATGGATGCAATTACAATAACTCTATGAGATTTTCATTATTCATATGCAATAAATGGAATCAGAAAAATTCTCACATGCTTGTACAAGAAATTCACATTTCCCTAATGGAGATTTTCACAAACCTCTTATATCTACGAAATACATAAAGCTATGAATGGAATGTCTGAAACACCATGAAGACTGCAATGAAAGATACAACTTTCTGTCCTTAGAAAAGGAAATTTAAAAGACTCAGGCACCTATAAGTAGATCTGACTGTCAATACATATAGGTTCACCCACAGAGAAAATAAAACTCCCATATATTGAAACCCTTGGCATCCGTGCACTTCTTTTTCCTATTTCATGCCATGTTTCCCTGGCCCTATGTACTGAATGCATTTTCAGTCTGAAGGAGAAAACTCCTCCAGCTGCTAATGTGAGGACTTCTAGCCCTGTAACCATGAGATGACCCAGCACTGCTGCCTGCTTAGAGTTCTCCCCTGGGGGTGGATGTGGGTGCTGGCACTCTTTGCTGTGCATTAGAAGCAGAGAACACCAGCAATTGGGACACTTCAAGGACACTGCATAATTTCAGTAAGAGTTAGGAGAGGAGAAGGAAAACTCCATTTCTATCAAATGTACTATCAAAGTAAGCACAGCTTTCTTGTTCCATTTTTTGGTCAGGAAGGAAGTGGAAATTTTAAAAAAATGAAAAAGATTTTATTGTGATAAAAATAATAAACCAGGGTTTACTTTAAATCTGGGAAAATGATGTATACAAAAACAAAGAAAGTGACAAAACAATCATCTTGACATTAATATTCCATATGGTTAAGCATTTAATTTCTTCTTGTGTTACTTATATATGTATATATATACACACACACATGCACGTTGTCTCTATTCTAAACCTAAACTATAAGCTACCTGCAAGTAAAAATTGTGCTTTATTCTCTTTAGCAAATAAGTATTTATGTTATTGATAAACTATCTGAGGACGAAAGTCTGTGAAATCGCAGAGCTCTTGTAGATAAAGGTAGTTGGATGATCTATTGTTAACTATTAATAGATCTAACCCTTCTAGAAGCAGCTAATTATATGCTTGATATGCCACTATAATTGGGCAAAATTGGTATGTTACAGCCATGTTATTGTAACTATATAATATAAAAATAAGCTTAAGTATGTTCATAGAAAATTTTATTGCCATCCTTCACAGTATAATCTGCATTTACCAAAATTATATATATTTTGAAAGGTAGCTTCAAAGTATATGGTAGACTCCAAGGGTCAGCAAACTTTTTTCTGTTAAGATCTAGACAGTAAATATTTCAGGGTTGCAGGCCACCTATGGTCTCCATCATGATCACTCAAATCTGCTATTGCAGTGTAAAAGAAGCCATAGACAATACATACATGAATGAATGTGGCAGCGTTCCAATAAAATTTTATTTACAAAAAGTCAGCCAAACTATGGACTATAGTTTGCCAACCCTTAATGTAGGTTATACATCACTAGAAGTAGCATAAAATGGGATGAAGAATAATTTAATATTTTTATAGGAGAGAAATATATGTGACATTTTCAAGATCTTTATTGACTCTTAAAAAAAAAAAACAACAAAAAAACCACCAAACTTAAATAGCACACACAAATCTTACCTGGTTAGGTATCCTCAGTGGGGGCCTTGGACCTCCAGGGTACCGAGGTGACATAAAAGGCTATTGAAGTAAAACAAACAAATAAACAAAACAAAAAAACAATGTAAAATACAGATCTGAAAATAAACTGCTTTTAAGAATTTCTGAATTATACAAAACATAAATCAAATTTACTTATGTGGCTGATTTCAGTAGAATAAAAGCTTTTAAGAAAAATTACCATCCTATTTTTTATTTTGTAGAATATCTGGAAAAATTCCAAAGAAATCATAAAAAAATCGAAGATGACTAAAGTAACTAGCAAAAAAAAAATTTTAATGCTATCTAATTGGCAAAAAGTAAGACTAAGACATTTAGGCAATTGAATCTTAGTAAAGACTTCAGGAAGAGGATCACTGGCTACATTATTATACAAACTGGATTCTGAATTACCCAATTCAGTTATCACTTTCCTCTAATAATTTTGACTGAATTACCCAATTCGGTTATAATTTTCCTCTAATAATTTTAAAGTTGCCAAATTTCTTCATCTTTTCTTTTGTAGTTCCGTTTAAAATGGTAAAGAAATTTCTTTTCCAAGGGACATTTGTGGTTAGGAGAGCTTTGGCTTTCTTTCATTAAGGGTTTGTTATAATTCAAAATCGATTATAAATTTTAAAATTGAAATTTCTTTGCATATTTTGAGCCTAGCAGACTATGAGGTGTGTACTTTTTTTAATAACCATTTTTTATTGAAGTATAATTAACAATGTTGCATTAGTTTCAGGTGTACAGCAAAGTGATTCCATTATATATATACATATACACACACAGACATATATATATATATATATAAATATAGACACATATATATATATTCTTTTTTTAAAAATTTTTATTGGAGTATAGTTGATTTACAATGTTGTGGTAGTTTCAGGTGCACAGCAAAGTGAATCTGTTATACATATACATATATCCACTCTTTTTTAAGATTCTTTTCCTATATAGCCCATTACAGCATATTTAGTAGAGTCCCTGTGCTATACAGTAAGTCCGTGTTAGTTATCTATTTTTTTTTACATCTTTATTGGAGTATAATTGCTTTACAATGGTGTGTTATTTCTGCTTTATAACAAAGTGAATCAGTTATATATATACATATGTTCTCATGTCTCTTCCCTCTTGCGTCTCCCTCCCTCCCACTATTCTTTTTCATATTATTTTCCATTATAGGTTATTACAAAATATTGAATATAGTTCCCTGTGCTATACAGCAAGTCCTGGTTGTTTATCTATTTTATATATAGTAGTGTGTATATGTTATATTTTAAATTTATTTCCTCTTGTATGCCCTCCTCCAGAAGTCCAGAAGAAAAAAAATGGCCTTCTATTAAAACTCAAGTCAATTTATCTTGTTAGATGAATCAGAGGCTGCCAAGATGTGCTGATTCTGTCAGTCCTGAAACTGTCTGAAAAATATGCTAAAAGTATCATTTAGTGATTGTCCAATGATGAGGGGAAGGAGAATATTTTTGATCACTCAGATTTGGGCACAATTTTTATTTTTAAGTTTATTCCTAAAATTATTCAAAATTCTATTTTTATAGAAAAATATAATTTTGTTTAATTATACATAATTACATGTAATATAAGCAAATTATCAACTCTAAAGGGTTGAATATTAAGTAAAATATTAAGAATGAATTAATATAAATTAAGAATCAATTTACCAAAGGCTTGGGCAAGCCAAATCTATAGTACTTTACATAATTAAATTCCACATTTATAATGAATTTTCTAAAAATATTTTTAGAAATTAGGCCTGCAGTTCTAGGGCTATTTTAAAAGCAGCAGCTGAAAAATAAAATTCTAGCAAATTTATGTGCTATAGACTTTTCTATAATATCTTTTGGAGGGTCTGACAAACCAAGAAGAACTTTAGAATTAAACAATTTGAGTTTTTACTTGCTGTGTTCTTATATGTTAACATATTCCTAGGAGATCATTTTAAATGGACAGAAACAGTAGATTATTCAGGTAATAGTGTCACCTTCAGCTGATAAAACTTAAGTGGATTTTCCAGTTTAAACATTTAAAAAATGTTTAGTTTTCACACATTTGATTAAAGTTGACTCTCATCATTTCTGAAGCTCTACTCTAAATTGGATTAATTAGTTAACTATACTGTCAACTGGGAAGCTCATCCCAAAACTCACACTCCCTCTGCTACTTTTCTAACCACCTAATTTCGTTTATGAAACTGTCTTATAAATTCTGGACTCACTTAAAAAATTTAATAATTAAATATCGTGTCATTGATTTTGGAATGGTTGCCTTTCTTTCACAAAGTGATGTTTTATGACATAGTCACTAAGCCCAAGTACAATATCAATTTAGTGTTTGAGACATGGAGACATAAAAATAGGTTACTAATAATTCCTGTCTATAATAAAATCACTTCAAAATGGAATACAAGGTAGAAAGTGTTAAAACACTACTAAATACTGATAACCTTGAAATGTACCTTATTTGAAACAGGGCATTTGAGATTTGTATGTTCCTCTGAATGTAAAATAATGTAATAGTGTTAATATAAATGGACTATTTGAAAAGAGAAAATTTTTCTCGAATCAATGGCATTGTGAATAAATGTATTTTAACAGGACTGTTGTATTCTCCTATCTGACCATGAGGCCCCATCAAGGGACTACTAAAAGGGAGAGGCAGTGCATGTGGTAGTTGTGAACCTGTAGTCCCCTATGGAATAAGATTGCGAGAGAGACAGAGTCTCTTTTTAATTTATTTCCTCTTGTTTGCCCTCCTCCAGAAGTTCAAAATTTTTTTTAGCCAAAAAAAAAGAAAGAAAACCACTTCTATTTATCAATCTATAGCTATACAATTAAAGCAAAAAATAACAAAAATCTAGTTTAGATAAAAAACTACTACTTTTCCCTAAAATATAAACATTATTATGGTTAAAGCATTTTAATATCAAATTAGTGCTGTTATAAGCTCTTAATATTCAGAGTGATTCTTAAGATATCTGGTTAACCACCTAGGTCCTCAGCTGCCTACTTGTTGAGGTATAGACACAGCAACAGAACCCAAAAGAGTTTTCATGTTAGCAAATGAGAATATTCTACTAATATTCTGTATTTCACTATTCAGAAGTCAATATGCTTTCAAATATAATTTAAGGTATTACAACAAGTTTAAATTCTTTTATGGTAAAATGCTAATCTAAGAGATTACATACTGATATTATAAAGTATACTTACTGATATTATAAAGTACATCTATCGACAGACCTTCAGTACTCTCTGTGTTGATAACCTGGGAAGAACAGGTTCCTCAAAAGAGCCCTTAGCTATGAAAGTACGCTTACTCTTAATATTTGGGGAAAATTTTTTTAATAGTTTGGGCATCAAAATATGTGCTTGAGGGTGTCAGAATGATGAATCAATATTTTAAATGGAAAAAGCCTTCCCCTTGAAAAATGGGCTAAAAAGTTATTTATAATGTGTGTGGACAAAACATTTGACTGGGAGTCAAAGGCCTGGATTCTAGTTTTTGCACCACCACTAATTAGCAGAGGGCCCCTAAATTAAAAGCCTTTCAGGGCTTTAGTTTTCCCAACCTTAAAATGAGAGAGTTGGACAAGATGATCTCAGCAGTCTCTTGGGAAATAATAATTTAAAACCCCCATGATACTGAATGTCAATATTATGACATGGTATGAGTGTGTTTTGTGTTTGGTAATTGCAATCATTGTTGGTTTTGTTGTGGTCATCCATTTACAATGCTTGGTGTCAGTTTATTTACCTCTTGTAAAAATAAAATACAGTGTGTGTGTGAAAAAAATAAAAAATAAAAAAACAAAAAAAATATTAATGCTAGTAGAATAGGTAGTTTAACTCTACAATTTCCAGTTACTTGGAATATTTTTACTTCTTTTTAATATTTCATAAAAGGTCATTTAAAATATAGTTTATACTAATTTGTATTATTTCCTAATTTTGAATCTGCATCTACATAGTGGTCAATTGGTATAATAAAGAATAATACTTGATTCTTTAAAAAAAAAAAAACACCATGATTCCATGTTAATTATTTCCAGCATTACCCTTAAGTATAAAGATTAGCATACTGTAAATAGCTATAAATATTTGAAGTGTGTGTGGGTGATATCAGTCTGTGTTCCTAAGGCACAAGCTATCTTTATCAAGGAGCTAGAGAAGCTTATTCCCATGCTTTCCAGAGAAAAAGAAAAACTTAGGTAAAGAAAAAAAATACTCCAACAATGATGCCCTTTGTTCAGATCAAAGGCCAATAGAATAAAAAAGCTGCACTTACTGATTAAAAGGCATGCTAGAGATTTGTTCATTCAACAAATATTTATTAAGCACCCACAAAGGCACTGTTCTAGATGGTGGGACATATCGGTGAACAAAGCAGATGAAGATCACTGCCCTCTGCTTAGGATTTTTCAAGGTTCACAGTCTTGTAATTAATAGGAGAAACAATGTTCTGGAAAAACTATTTTCTACAGTCCACTAATCTGGAAGAAATAAAACATTCTCTTCACCAAATGGCAAATATCAATGAAAACCCAAAGAAAATAATATTTCAATCTGGTGCCTTCCCTCAGAAGTCATATTACATCATCCCTACTTGACAGAACATGTAGTGCTATGAATGACTAAAAATCAAGGCTAGACTTTTAAAAAAGTTTTCCAAATTAGGCAAAACTCATGGACAAAGGTTCTTTATAATACACAAGATAAACTGAGTAGCACAGTTAGTACCCTGACATATGGAAATACATTTATAGGCATAAATTCTCATTTCTACATGTTTCAGTTATCTACTTAGAATGAATGGGATAAACCAAAGTGCAAGCAATAAAAACGTATACAAAGCCAGAAAATCAATAAATATTTGATGACTAAATGAAAGGAAAAAAACTCTAATAGAAATATAAACTAAATGTCCAGCCCATTTCCTCCAAGTAGTCTTTTAGAGAAAAAAATCACACTCATTTAGAATCATAATTTATTTCAGAATGAACATCATTCAGTCTTAAAGGATTATTATTTTCCATTATATCAAGAATTATTCATGAAATATTAAACTTCTGCTTTCCTAAAAGAGAGATTTTCCTTTATTCTTTGCCATTTCTGCTAGTGGAAAGTAGTAGTCTCCCTCTTCTTATTTCATCTTCATAAACTGTTAGTGCTTTATCTCAATTCTCTAAGATTTAGAAGGAAGAAGTTCTTTCTCATCTTTCCTTCTCTGAAGATCCCAGACCCCACCAATGGAATTATTTTATAAATAATTTACCCATTCTGAAATTACAGGTGATAAGAACCATTTAAAGCCCTAACTTCTTTTCACATATATATATGATCAAACTGTACATCTTAAATGACACATTGCTCAAATGTTAACTTTACTAATATTTTCTAACATTTTAATAGTTTCCAGAAAGCATAAATATGATTTATCAATACCACAATTTTTCTTGAGATAACTCAGTATTCTCCTTTCTATGCCAAGTAAACATCTACTAATCCTCCAGGGGCCGGAATGTCACTTCCTCTTTAAGGAGTCTCTATAGGCTCCTTTCCCTCCATTTCCTGAGCACTTTGTCACACTATTCTCATAGAGGATTCAGCACACTGCAGCGTAATGTGTGCCTTGATATGAAGGGAACCCACTTCAGAGGAAAGGACATGAAACCAGATCAAACAAGTACCTTAATGTCATGGTAATCAATCCATAAAATAAAACTGATATTTCTAAGAATCCTTAAAATTGATGGCAGCAGTGTATAAATCACCCTATATCTTATTTTAAAGATTTCAACATGGCTTTAGAAACTCTTTAAATCTTGGTCTTTAAGAGCAGGTCGATAATAAAGAAAATTTAAAGTCACTAAAAAGTAAAATCTTCTTTAAAATGCCAATTTTATACTTAAGCATTTTCTATATACTACATTTTATTTTATGAGCACAATTTAGAACAAATCAATGATGAAAAGAATAATACTAAGTTCTTTAGAATGAACAAATGTAACATTTAGGACAGTTTACATTCTGAAAATTTAGAAGTCTGAGATATGTTCTACAATTTAAAGTAACTGAACTTTTTCGAGTACAAAACTGTTCATGTGAAATTTGCTTCTATTTTTGAAAAAACAGTAGTTTTTAAATGACATAGAAATACACAATTACCAAGTTTGAGAAAACATGAACTTACAAAACAGTCTAAAAAAGAAATACACACTTAAAAAAATGACTTCACAAAACTACTCAAGTGAAGTTTTTACAAGTTCTGTATTGTACAATTATAATAAAATCTGACTTATAGAATTTTATTCCAATATACCTTTTTGACACATTTTACAGCAAAAAGATTGTAGAGTTAACTAGGTCAACCTCCTTATTTTATGTAAAAGAAAACCAAAGACCAAATTCCTTAACTGCCACTTTAGTTTTCTTAGAGCTGTATAACATCTGACTATAGTAATACCTTTATAGAATAAAGGCAGGTACACATACTTCATTCTTATGACTAACTGACCATAAATAAATTGCCTGACTTGGCATTTCCTCCTAGGCACCCCCAGCAACCTTGCAACCATTCACTTAATGTAGAATTCTTTACCTTTGTTACCACACAACCATGAAAAGCTGAAAAGACAGTGGTATTTCAGGTAATCAGGTTAATTTGCACATAAAACACTAATTAGCATGTGCTCTTGATTCACCGGATGAAAAGAAATTCAACAACTGAAATATAAAATAAATTTAGTAAGCTCTATCTCTCTCTTCTTGAATATTTTTGGTAGAGTTTTGATAATATATGTTGTCTTTAGTTCATTTATTTTTATTTTTAAGTCAAATACCGGAAGGGAATAGAAGATGGGTTAGGAATGGTGGTACATGGATGTGGTATTATTAGAAGAGTATTATCATTGTAATCAAGCTGTTCATTATAATGTGACAACTTGTAATGAGGTTCTGGAGGAAGGGAAGGAAGCAGTTAGCACATTCTAAGAGAGAATGTACAGAGTCGCATTCAATAAATACTTGGCTGTTTCCATAGCTGGGTCATTGATTGAGTGAGTGAACAACATTGATGGAAGACTCTATAAACCAACAAAAGGTGTAATAAAGTTTGGTTCTCTTGTATAAAATCTCACCTGGCCAATTTATGTGTCTTGTTAAAAATAGGTAGCATCTATTGATATTGCAAAGGGTAAGGCACAGTTCTGGCATAGTGTATCTGGTTGTCTAATGAGAAAATGCTTATATGTATAGAGGGGAAAATTCAGCTTGCTTATATAGGATAAATTATGTCTTCTAGAGCAGCAGTCTCCAACCTTTTTGGCAGCAGGGACCAGTTTCATGGAAGACAATTTTTCCAAGGACCAGGGGGTGGGGGAGTTGGGGGGGGTAGAAGGATGGTTTTGGGATGATTCAAGGGCATTACATTTACTGTGCACTTTATTTCTATTATTATTACCTTGTAATATATAATGAAGTAATTTTTTTTTATACAAGTCACCATAATGCAGAATCAGTGGGAGCCCTGAGCTTGTTTTCACTTGCCACTCACTGATGAGGTTTTGATATGAGTCTGCAAGCAACTGATTTATTATGGTCTCTGTGCAGTCAAACCTCTCTGCTAATGATAATCTGTATTTGCAGCCGCTCCCCAGTGCCAGCATCACTGCCTCAGTTCCACCTCAGATCATCAGGCATTAGATTCTCACAAGGAGCATGCAACCTAGATCCCTCGCATGCACAGTTCACAGTAGGGTTCACACTCCTATGAGAATCTAATGCCACTGCTGACCTGACAGGGGGCGGAGCTCAGGCGGTGATGAGAGAGATGGGGAGCGGCTGTAAATACAGATGAAGCTTCGTTTGCTCACCCGTGGCTCACCTCCTGCTGTGCAGCCTGGTTCCCTGGGGGTTGGTGACCCCTGTTCTAGAGGACCTAATAAAAGTAGGTAAAGAACAAAGTGTTGGAGATCCCAAGATGATACTGAGTTATAATTACAATATCTACATCAACAACGTATGAGAGAATTTATGATTTAGATGACTAAGAAGGTCTTGTACTCTCTCCTACTGCTTTCAGGTTTCTGTATTTCTGGGGCGTCAGGGATGAAAATAGTGATTCTTAGGCAGTTTTACAAAGTAACAGTATTTAATAACCACTTTTTGGTATTGAAGGATGTCAGGTTAATTTATGTATGATTTGGAGAAAAAAAAAGTATGATAACTTCCCAATTTTTTTCTAAAGCAGAGGCCAGCCATGAGAACTGCCAGTAATTCAATATAGCAGGGCATTTCAACTGTTTGTCTAATATAGTGCCAGGTGTACACATGAGACCCTGGTCTTCTTAGATATAAATACATTCAAAGAGCCATAATCCTCAGGTCTCAGAAACATGTTTTAGCTTACATATTTTCTTTCCATTAAGAGGCTCAGCATTTGAGTAACATCATATTGTCTTTACCACATAACCATCTTTAGTCTAAAAATCTGTAAGATAAAATGGTTATTTGCTAAAAAGTAATTTACTTCCATCAACATTTAGGCAAAAACACAAGATACAAAGTGATACATAGCTAGGAAAAATATCGGTTATCTTCAGTAATTATATTAATTACATAAAGATCAAATATCTACGTTTCTTGATCCTGTGCAGATATGACTTTAGACAGATATAATCTTTCTTCTGATATTTTTCACATACTGTTTTAGGCAGACACAGGGAATAATACACAATTCTGTGTCATAAAAATTATGACAGAATCTTTCAAGGGAAAAACTTCTCTTGAACATAATTTTTTTAAATGATAAATATGGAAGATTATAATTATTTATAGTCTTGTAAATATAGTCATGTTCACTATGAGATTTTACCCCAAGCATAAACATTCTCTTAAAAATTAAACATTACTTTTTATTCATTCTGGGTCCAGATTTTTAGTTAGTCCAGTTCTCTTTACATGATTCTCCTACATAGATTTCTATTCTCTATTTTGCTATTCAAAATCTCACTTAGAAGTAAATCTTTTTTTCCTTAATTGTGATAAGAGTTGAAGTCATATGGCTATCAATAATATATAATATTGACAGTATTATTTTGAAAAAAGCATCACAAAAAGTGTTGTGACTTGTACATTCATTTCTGCCATTGTTCATACAGTAGGACTGTTGACATGTTTTTATTTTTATAATTCCATGAGATGCTTCATAAGTTTTCTATAGAAGAGTAATGAAGCATAAATTATACATCAAATGAATTTCGTTAAAGTTACTTTACAATTCATATATCTTAATTTGTTCAGTTTCTTTTCTGTTTTTCAGGAAAATCTCCATCAGACATTACTGACACCCCAGTGGATAAGACACTCTTGATTAACACATTTTAATTCCAACTAGTATTAAACTAATTTAGCTCACAAAATGACATACTTGTGCTAGCAATTCTGCTGATAAGCATAAATATGTAGTTTATCTTCCATACATCTTAGATATTCTATCATCAACAACACTTAACTAAAATAACGCATATCAAATATCTGTAAAGTATGAACAGATCAGGTTTCCTAGATGTTGTTTTGGCAAGGCTAATCCAATTCAGCACAGAGTTATGAGCAGGTTGATTCTTCTGATATGGATTTAGTCTAAGCATTAAAATTGCTCATTTCTATTATGGGCCTTTTCAAAAAGATGAGACTATTTCTCAAGCCTTCATTACCATGTATCAGATACTGGCTCGTGGCAATGGACTTGTGGATTGTGAATGGGGACTATGCTGCCTTCTGGTCTAATCAACTACAGAAGTTTGAAAAACATTCTATAAAAAACTTTAATGATTTGTTTTAGATCAGTTTATATTCACAAATACACACAGACCCTTTTTTTTTTTTTTTTTGGTGTCTGTGGGACAAGTAGCTGGAGTCCTGCGTAAGCTGAATCTCGCTCTGTGCTGCCTCCCATCACTGACTAAAGTCACAAGGACAGATCAACCCACATTAGTAGTATATTAAAAAAAAACACTATGGGTATGAAAATCAATATGTGAGGTTTATAATTGAGGAAAAGTATTGGGCTAACTCAATAAAAAAAGAAGCAAAAACAATAATTTTTTAAAACTACTCTTAATTTTTCATTGAAGAATGCAAAAACATTCCCCTCTTCCCCAACCTTTTCCCTATTTTATATTCATGCTTCCACATAAACTTGTTCTAGATGAGAGGGTGGGAGACAAGCACTTTAATTTACCTAAATGTACCATTAGGTTAAAAAAAAAAAAAAAGCTACTTTGTTCTGGTACCCTTCTGGTATCTTCATATGCTAGGTAAGTTTCTACTGATAAAGCAGTAGTCTTTTCAAATTCATAAGCAGCGATAACATTTGTTAAAGAAACCTGCCTATGGGCTTGGTCTCTGATACAAGTGGCAGATTATATATATTTTTACTTTCTTTAAAATGAAATGTTACACTTCATATTCACTTGGTTACTTACCTGCAAACATGAAGTCTAAAGTTACTCAACTCAAGTCTGAACTGTATAATCTTTTCTACTCAACAGATTTTAACAGAAATTATTAATGCCCCAGAAGTCTGTTTTGAAACTACAGCTTACTAATTTGACTAATGCTAAAAAGTATGAAAATAAGCAAGATGAGAGAATTCAAATTGCACAAAGTGATTTCTCCATCTCCAATTAAGATGCATTTTGAACCACGTGTCTTAAATAGATACAGAATAAATGTACAGAATAAAACTAAGACAAATTTGAGTGGAGAAAATATTACTAATGTTAAAGGTATTTGCAATGTCAGATTATTTGTAGAATATAAAAATGACAGAAAACAGGTAGTAGTCACATTTGCAGGCATTCTTAGTAAGTAACTCTATTTTACTCTTTCTTGATAAGCATCCTACTGTGTACAAAGAATATCCGATTACTCTATTCCTTGGCATTATGTCTTATACCTGATTGTTGGGTATAACAGATGGCACCTGGCAATTGCCTATACTCTCTGTCCACAAGTGCCAGCAGAGCAGTTTTCTTTGTCCCTCCGCAGGAATGAACAGTTTATAATAGCCAACACTTCACTCCCAGCAGCATTTCTTTGACCTCCCCAGCTTCTCTCTCCAGCTACTGCCTCATCCTCACTTTCCCTTTACAGCAAAACTCTTTGAAACTCTGAAAGAGTTGGACACACTCGTTGTCTGCAATTTCTCTCTTCCTACTTTATCATGAATTTACTTTTATGCGGCTGTCACCCCCATCACTCCACCTGGCCTTATCAAAGTCATCAGTGACCACCTCGTTAGGTCCAGTGGTCAGTTGTCAGTCCTCAACTAATTTGAACTATCAGCAGCATTTGACACAGCTATCATTCCTCACTTCCCTGCATTTTTCTTCTTGGCTTCCAGGCTCCCACATTGCCTGGTTTTCTTCCAAACTCATGTGCTCCTTCTTCCCATTCTTCTTGCTGGTTCCTCCTCATCTTCCTGCCTTCTTAAAAACAGAACCCTGGGATCCTTGAGCTTCTTGTCTCTCTCTCTACTCATTACCTGGGTGATGTCATCCAGGCTCACAGCTTTCAATATTATCTGTATGCTAATAACTCCCAAATGCGTCTAGTCCAAGCCTCAAGCATAAAACTCCAGATCTGATACCGTGCTCCCTACTCGACATCTCATGAATATCTAATAGCCATCTTAATCTTAACAAGTTTAAACTTAAGCTTCTGATTGTCCCCTCATACCTCCTCTTGCAGTTTTACCTATATAACACGGGTAAATGTCAGCTCTGTTCTTTCAGCTGAACAGGCCAAAAGACTTGCGGTCACCCTTGATTTGTCTTTTCCTCTCACAACACATATCCAAACCATCGCCAAAATCTGTTGGCTCTAACTTCAAAATATATCTAGAATCCAGTCACTTCTCACCACTGTTACCAGCCTTGTTTGAGCCATAATATTCTCTTGTAAAGTTTTGCAGTGACATCCAAATTGGTCTCCCTGCTTCCACCTTTCCCTCCTACAGATGAATCTCAACATAACAGCCAGAAAGACCCTGCTAAAACCCTGCACTCAGAACAAAACCCCAAATCCCTACAATGACTTACAAAATTCTACTTGACGTGGCTTTCTCCTGCCTACGACTTCATATCTAATTGCTCTCCCCAGCCGACAATCCACTATAGTTACTCAGGCATTCTCTTTGTCCCTGGAAAAAGCTGGTCATGCACTGAACTCAAGGGCTTTATACTTGCTTGTCCCTCAGCCTAGAACACTTCCTTCAGACACCAGATGCTTGTTCCCTCACTTCCTTCAAGTCTTTACTTAAATGGCATCTTCCTGATGAGTCCTTCTGTGGCCACCCCATCCAGAACTTCCTCAACACTGCCTATTTTCCTTTTCTGCTTCATTTTTCTTTCTAGTCCTTATCACAATCTAACATATCATATATTTTAAAATAATTATTTATTTTGTTTACTGACTGTCTCCCATAGTGGACTCTACATTGGATGTGGGTAAGGATTTCTCTTTAGCTTGTTTACTGTAGTAACTCTAGCACAGGGTGGTGGGAGGGGGCCATAAATATTTGTTGCTGAATGTCATCAGCAGTCTGAGCCAGTGGTTCTCAAATTTTAGCTTGTAAGACTCATCTGTTAAAAATAAAAAACAAACAACAAAAACCAAAGGATTTCCAGTGCCATTACCCCACCACCAAGAATCCTGATATACTGGGAGGCAGATGACCCCCGGGACTCTTGACAATAGTACAAGAATACACTTGGAGAAACACTGTTCTTGGTCTTTACCCTTTGGATTTCTTACAGGCCATCTAGTGGTGACCATCTTCATAAAGAATAGGAGTGGGTAAATTATGGCTCATGGCTAAATGTGGTCCACCACTTGTTTTTGTAAATAATGTTTTACTGGAATAGCCATGCTCTTTAGTGCACACAGTGTCTATGGCTGCCTTTATACTACAACAACAGAGTTGAGTAGCGTGACCTCAAAGCCTTCAAATCCTAAAATATTTACTATCTGGCTTTTTACAGAAAAAGTCTGTTGACCTCTGATATAGATAGAAGATAAATTATTCCAGAACACGACCTAGTGATAAGCTATTTTTATTTATATATATATATTTATATATATATATATATATATATATATTTTTTAATGGTGTTTTCTTTTTCTTTTTGGCTGCACGGCATGGCATGCGGGATCTCAGTTCCCCTACCAGGGATTGAACCCGTGCTTAACCACTGGACCACCAAGGAAGTCTGATAAGCTATTTTTCAAAAAGCTGAAGGTATCCTTATGTATACTTAAGGCAAATCTATCCGACCTATATAGGAAATTTGCAGTATATTTACTATTTGATTTATATTTAATAATCCATTCCTTACCTCTAATTCCCCAAAGAATGGTGCCCGTTTTTGTTTCTGTAACCAACGTTAAACAAAAAACTAAGATTGTGTTATAAATTGCCTTTGGATATTTGCTATACATTTTTTTGTTTCCCAAGGACCTATAATAAAAATAGAGGCATTCTGGGAAGAATTTTCAAAAATAAGATATTGGTCTAGGATGGCCAAGTTAACTTTTTCATAAATACCCATTTTGATAAATAAACATCAAAAGTAAGGTTTCTAACAGGAAACTATTTCATTCCCTTCTAACTGAAAAACCCAAGTAAAGAGTCTAAACCCCTGACACCCTCTTCTTTGCTTGTTGTCCATCTAGTCACCGCTATAGGGTCTTCAGTTGTTTGAAACTGCGATTTAAAAAAAAACTTACTTAGTTACTCAAGCTGAGCAGTTTTAATTTGTTCTAATAGTTGAGGCCAGAAAAACTATTACCACAACTGCAGGAAAGCATTATCAAAGCCAGTAGCTGTCAGGCACCTTTATTTTTTTAGGTTGCTTTTATCTTTATACTAGAGAAAGACTTGTTCTGTTCTCAATATTCAGAATCTTTGTTCTTTAAAGATTCAAAATTACATTTTTAAGAAAATTAAACTTCAGTTTTATTTATTGAACTTTGACAAATAAGCAACCTTCCCCACCTCTACTCTCCAAATCCTGGTGTATTTAATTCTGAGAAATACTATTTTTAATGTGTGAATTTTAAACTATATATATTAATAATGTTAAATGTTATAGTTCAGTAAGTCAATTCAACTTGAGATATTCAGTATTCCACTTATTCAAATTAAGAAATGATGTACTTACTAATCTTTTGGTTTGTTATCTGAGGTCAAAGACGGTATCTACAACTTCTGGGGAGAAGAAAAGGGAGTTTCTCCTGGCTTAGAGTATTTCCTAATACTAACTTCTGAAACAGACATGATCAGGAGGGATAAGAGGAAAGGCATACCATTGGGAGAGAAGACAATTTAAAGATTAATAATAGAAGGAAACTGAGAAGGAATGGAGACTATTTAACTACTATATCTATAAATAATAGGGTAAAACAGGTGCTACTGATAATAAAAGGTTGTTTTGTGAAAGTCTGAATAGGAAGAGGAGTACGCTTAGTTATGAAGGTATCTTCAAAATGTAGGACTTATGTCCAAAAATAAATCAAATAAATATCTACCTCCAGAAACATTTAACCAGGGCTTGTAAAAACGTTTCTTCTTGTCTTTTTCCTTTTCAGTTTCAAGTGTTAGATTAAATAATTGTTTTTCTCCTTTTTGATTCTCTTTCTTTTAAAATATCAAGAATATTATATTACCCTGAGCTTTGTTTTTGTCTTTGGTGCTTTATGAATGTCTTTTATATTGAGTTTTTCTAGTCAATAAGTGTACCATGGAGAAAAGGGGAGATTTCTTTGTATTTTTGTTGTTGTTGTTGTTCTTATTACATTATTACTGTGTCAAAGCATTAGGTCAGCTTGCTACAGTGCAGTCTTGCTAAAAATAGAACCTTTGGAAAATATACCCAAACAAGTAGAGACAGCAGCAAACCACCACTAGATGGCAAAACCGCTTTACCATTGCTAACATTCTGCCTGTAGAAAGAATGTGACTTAGGAAACTGCTGCAACATATTTCCCACCATATCAGAGTTTTGATCAATTCGGATTTTAAAATATGGATGGCCACTCTAGTCTGAAACTAAATTACTTGGTATACTTTATCTTCAACAAGTATTTATAATCTTATTCATGTCAAAGCCTTACATTTACAATCCGTCATCAATGTATTATTAGTTTTCAACAGTTCTCAGTAAAGAAGACAGATCCAGTGACTAAGAATACAGCAAATGTATTAAGATAAAAATCAAAACACAATATAATACATGGTAAAAATGAACAAAAGGCTATACAGAATTCAAAATTAAATATTTACAAGTATATCCCACATTAGTTATATACACAAAGATATCTACATTAGACCTATTAAAAAGATTACATTGTGTTTTTATATAAAAGTTATAGATGTGTTTGATTAGAGTGATAAAAACAAGATATGGTTTTCTTAGAAGTTTTCTTGTGGTAAAGAGCAGAAAGAAGGAAAAAATAAAGTATTTTTTTCACTCCCCTCAGATTTTTTTTGGTTGAAATAAGAAATGCCCATTTCTTTAACGTAGTTTAAGTTATATTAAATTCACAAGAGAAGATTTCTTACTACTCAAATCTAGAAAATTATAAAGCAACAGAGTTAATAGTCTATTTTTTAAAAAAATGCAAATGAATGAGAACTTTGTTTTATAAGTGCATTTTACTAAACTATTTTGATTATTATACATAAGTGTGAAGAAAATCTAATTGGTTCAAGGATTAATGCTGCCTATTCGATAAAACTACAGGAATCAATTTTTGCCTGACTTTTAGTAAGAATGCTATGAGAATGAATATAGAGCAGGTTGATGCTTTTAATGCATAATTCAAATTTCTTAGCATACAATGAAACTTCTGAATAATACTCTAGCATAGGGACAGGAGAGTCAGAGTATAGACTTAGTTCTGAGGACCTATTAGGTGTATTCACACCACACCACAGTACTGTATTTTCTTCCACCAAAACTGCCAAACTCTAGTTAGGTCAAAGCCCACTTCTACTAAAGGGACACCTCCTTTTGCATGTCCAACTATTCCCCTTGATTTTACTTAATTTGATCTCCTACTCAACAGTAGAAGCACTCCCATTTCAATTAAAAAAGGTCAAGGTTTAAGTCTGAACCATGCTGATATCTGTCACAAATAGATGTGACGGATATCAACATGGTTGACAGATGCTAATCTAGAGACCGTCTTCCAGGATGGACTTATTAAATGTATGGGGTATTAATCGTAACTATTTATTTTGGAGTTTGAGTTAATTGCTATTATTCAAATGCAGTTGTTATGAATTCACAAATTTAGAGTTTGTAATAATTCCACTTGGTAATATATGTAAGTCTATACTTATAATGGAAAAGAGGGGGCTTGTTCTGCAGTGTAAACAGGGATAAAACGAGAATGTTTGTCTATTTAGGAGAATGTTTTCAATGTACTTCTTATGGTAGGATCACACAGTGAGTAGAGCTCAGAACTGGTGAAGCTGGTGAAGCTTTATGTGTTAATTAAAATTCTTCTTGCTTTACTTTCCTTTATTCATTAAATTCTAATAGGCTCAGTCTTTTCCTGGTCTAGTCCCATCCAGCCATCCCCAAATAAGAACGGGGATTCAAAACTATTTTCATACTCTGGATAATTCTTGGACATCACTATCTCTATGGAACTGGATTAGAAACTGGCGTTTGGACTTGAATTATGATTGTCATGGTGCTATTTCTATTTATAGAAGGTAGCTGCTCTTCATTAATAACAAGCATTGTGGTCAGAATCATGATGAAGGATAGGAAACCGATATTGATATTTAGGAAACATTTGAGTACCCTGATCTCATTGTGACAGGTACCAAAGGTAACATACTATTTCTTTTTCAAAAGTTTGATGACTTGAGCTTTCCAATATTTCTGAGAGGCATTTCTAGGGAGACTGGCCATACTTAAGCCTACTGAATAGGGGAAACAAGTATTTAAAAGATTAGCTGGAATGGTCACCCTGGATAAAAAGGAATGACATTTAATCATGCTCAAACGTATCTAAAACTTTTTCTACCCGCTATCTTTCCTAACTTAGATTAAGACATGAAAATTTTCCAGGGGCCTTAAGTAGGAACCTCAGAGTCATGCTTCATTCCTCCAACTCTTTCCCTTCTACCCCTAACTTGGTTAATCAACTAAGGCCTATCAAACATACTAGGCATAGCTTCTTCCTCCCCAGTCCTGCTGCCACTGTTCTTAAGTAGGTCCACAGAGTCTCTTTCTTGAGCTACTGTCACAGCCAACCAGCTGACAGTCTGCACCAGTCTCTTTAATGGGTTCTGTTGTTTTTGCTCTTCTTTCAAGGGTCAGTGTTTTTCGAGTCCAGGTGTATACCCCTTTACTCTCTCATTCTGTACTTTCCCCCTGGACAATCGATCTACGCCTGTGGATTCAGGTCCTTGATATGATGACAATCCTGCAATTTTTATCTCTAGCCTAGATCACTGTCTTAGGCTTCAAACCTGTATGTTCATCAGCCTAAGGGATATCTCTAATTGGAGGTCCCACAGGAACCTCTTCATCTGTCCTACCTCAAACCTACTCCTCATTTTGTGGTCCCTGTCATCAAATCTCACCTAGATTACTGTAATAGCCTCCTAAATAGTCTCCCTACTTTCAAACCTGTCCCTCTGCAATCCACGCTACACCCTATAACTGGAGTGATTTTTCTATAAACGCAAATATGAACATGCCTCTTTCCTGCTTAAAGTCCTTCAATAGCTTATTACTGCCCTTAAGATCAAGTTCAAACTCAACTAACCTACAAGGCTCCTCAAGGTTACTCTGGAGCCTCATCACCAGCCATTCTCCCGTTAGCTAATTAAGCTCTGATTTTTGGGAATTATTTGGCCTCTCTCCTTTCTTGTCTGGGTCTTCATAAATTTTTTTCCCTCTTCCTGGAATATTCTTTCCATATCTCTCTGCTTCCTTTGCCTAATTCATCTTTAGATGCCAATTTGGATTTTATTTACTTTTTTTCCCCCCCAACTTTCTGGTTATTAGCATAGTCTCAACTGGAATTCATGCCTGTTATTTTCTCTTTTTATTTTTTTAAAAATTTATTTTATTTATTTATTTTTGGCTGCATTGGATCTTCGCTGCTGTGCACGGGCTTTCTCTCGTTGCAGCGAGCCAGGGTTACTCTTCCTTGAGTTGCGCGGGATTCTCATTGCAGTGGCCTCTCTTGTTGAGGAGCACAGGCTCTAGGTGCGCAGGCTCAGCAGTTGTGGCATGGTGGGCTCAGTAGTTGTGGCTTGTGGGCTCAGTAGTTGTGGTTCGTGGGCTCTGGAGCATAGGCTCAGTAGTTGTGGTGCACGGGCTTCGTTGCTCCATGGCACGTGGGTTCTTCCCGGACCAGGGATTGAACCCGTGTCCCCTGCATTGGCAGGCGGATTCTTAACCACTGTGCCACCAGGGAAGCCCTATTTACAGTTTTGACAATATTTTTCTGACAATGACTCTCCCAAGATTGGGTTTGGTGGCCTTCTGCTGTGCTCTAAAAACACGCACTACTCATTTAATATAGCCATTTTCTTTCTAAATTCTAATTGCCTTCTCTCTCTCTCTCATTCACCACAGTGTAAGTTTTTTAACGGCAGGGATTTTGTATACAACTATATCATAGGTGCCTAAAAAAGCCTAAATCTATAGTTTGAATTCAGGTCACTGCCCTTCTTAAAGATGTCTGACAGTTCCTACATGCCTACTGAATAAAGACTCAAGTTCTTAACATGGCATATAAGGCCCTTCTCAAGATGCTACAGCTTATCTTCCAATTTCATTTCCAGGAATTCCTGCTTGCCCTCCCCTCTACTTTCCATTCAGATTACCCTGAATGCCTCTGCACAGGTCGTTCTGATGCTTCCACACTTTTGCTTATACTTTTCCCACTTTCTGGAATATCATTCCTCTGCTTGTTGTCTTCTTGGAAAACTTTTTTCAAACCACTCTTAGCTCCAGTTCAGGCAGACTTTATAGCTCTCTCTTCTAGGTCAACACAGAACTTTACTCTGTTACAGCACATATCTTGCTGTATTACAGTTATTTATTTTTAATAATGACTCGCTGGCTAGACAGTGAGCTTCAGGAAGGTACGTATTATACACACTCATTTTTATATGCCTACCACAGTGCCTGGCATCTAGTAGTAGTCAAGTGTTTATCTAATTGGATTAAAACAGAAGTTAATTCTCTTTCAACTACTCTTATCAAGATTCAGGCAGAAGGCAGGTAAGGGAAGAATGGTTCATTCTACAAAATGTAAAAATGAAAATGTATAGGTTTATACATCTTTGCTTAACCCTAGGAAGAATTTGGCTTCCTTCCCAACCCACTGCCTCTTTTTTAAAGTGCCACTTAGAGAGCTTCTGCTAGCTCTTGTAAGTAGATAAACTCTTCTGATTTACTCCCTAACTCCAATCTATCCTTAGTAAGAGAAATAAGAGCATGAGGAAAAAATATAAAATGAGCTAGAAATATTTTATGAGTAACGATCAACTATGAACTTTAAAAGGTAAAGTCAATGGCAGAAGTTCAGAAAGCCTTGCCTTGAATCCCTGTCCTGTGACTTTCTGACTTTGTGCAAACTGCTTATCATGCTTTGGTTTTTTCATCTGTGCAATGGTAATGATGATAATACTTACTTTACCCCTAGGTTATTGTGAGGATTAAGAGTTTATACACATGAAATATTTAGAACAAAGCATGGCATACAGTAAGCAGTTACTAAGTGTTAGCTATTATTATTATTATCTTAAACAGTGATTGTTTAATTAATAACCAAGAGTTATAATATGTTCCTAGATTTTAAGAAAGGGGCCTCAAGACAGAATGTGAGCTCTAAGACTTTTGAATATTAATATACAGTAGCCAGACAAATAGCATATCCTAAAGGACTTTACATTTCAGACTTAGTACTAGGTTCTAATTATGACTTTTTTTATTCAATTGCTGTACTGTGGAAAATTACTTATAATTTTATTTCTCCATTTTCACATTTATAAAGTACATTGATCTACACTGAAATGATGGTATGTATTAATTAACAAATGATTATCAAGGACTTTGAAAATATAAAACACTAAAGTGACAAATTAGTTTATAAGTACCTGATGTAATTCATTAACAATATAGCATATAACATTAATTCCTGTAATGCCTTCCAACTGCAGTTCTTAACTCCTAAATTCTTCCTAATTTTCTCAAAGGGTGTTATAAAATTAACTATGGAGTTAAAAAAAAATAAACTTCAGAATCTGTGTAGCTTTGGGTTAAAAAACTGTCAGATTTAAATGTGGATGCCATAGGGCTTCCCTGGTGGCGCAGTGGTTGAGAGTCCGCCTGCCGATGCAGGGGACATGGGTTCGTGCCCCGGTCCGGGAGGATCCCACATGCCGTGGAGCGGCTGGGCCCGTGGGCCATGGCTGCTGAGCCTGCGCGTCTGGAGCCTGTGCTCCGCAACGGGAGAGGCCGCAGCAGTGAGAGGCCCGCGTACCGCAAAAAAAAAAAAAAAAAAAAATATGGATGCCATAAAATTGATGTAATTCTAAAATCATTATCATCTTTTGCTAAAATAAATGTGCTTGTTGCAAATTTAAAATACTAACATATGTATTTTAAAATCTGATTTTATAAATGTTATATAATGATATTGATAAAAATTCCAGTTTAAAAGCCACAAAGATGATTCTCAAAATATTTTGTTATAGCCTATAATTTTGATAAATGAATAGGTTATGACTTAGCCATAATGTGAAAGTACAGCCAAATCTTGATTATCTTTAGTCTGTGGAGATATGGATGGCTTAGATAGTTAAAATCCATATATCATTCCAAAACCTCATCCATTAGCCTTTTCTCCCACCAAATCTTCACCACAGTTAGCTTAGCTAATTTGCATTTTAGCTACCTTTCTTTCTTACTTGCACAGTGAAATGGTAAAATATACGAATAAAAATTTGACAATAAAGAAAATATTGGAAGGAAGGGCTAATCTACATACAAGATAACCGGTCTCTGAATAATCAAGAGTTGGCTGCACAGCATTATGTTTACCTTAAGGATTAAAATAGCCTCATTCTCCTTCATATATTTCAATAAAATCGAACAGGAGTTCCTATGCCTTAACATTCCTAGTCAGAGTTTCTCTGAGTACCTGAAAGAACCCTGGTGGTACAGGACCTACTGGCATGCCATCTCCTGGGGGAATGTTTCCTAGCACTGGACTGGGAGCTGCTGCAGCACTCTGCAAAGAATAAAGGAGAAACAAACCTATATCATTACAGAGAAGGCACAGAACAAAAGACTGATGATAATAGACTGTAGGAAGGGAAGCTTTTCATTCCTGGGAACAAATATTGGTAATTTCCCCCACTCCAGAGGTAAACTAAGATGTAGCAGTTAGTTTAGGATATGACTAAGTTATTTGGTTTAAACAGGTCTCTTTAAACTTTTTGAAATCACAGAACTTTAATAAGATAGTATATTTGAGTAAAATATAAAAGGCAAATAAAATGATAAAGTGATAGAAGTTTAAGTAAATGCTTTATTTTAAGGCACAGCCTTCTGAAATGGCAACATCAACAACAAATAGATAAATATTTAAGTAACAAGTTTGAAAATGGTGGTTGTAGGAGTTGGAAAAAAGAACTCTGTTTAGATTATGCTTTTCTCTGTCATAAATAAGTATAATTACTTCTCTGTCTATAGGTGGCAACACGCACATTATTCACTTTCTGATATACTATAATTGGTAGCCAAAATATAATTGATAGCAAAAAACAGGGTGGTGAGGATGAAAAAGTAATTAGGAGATTGAATAAGAGAAAGGAATTAGATTTGGAGAGATTAGTCTCAGATAAACAGATTATGAAAAAATCAGATTGAAAAATTCAAAGTCTACTTTACTTGCAAATTATTTCATGGAATCCTACAGCTTCATGAAATAGGAATATGAAAAACTTTGGGATAGGCTCTTTGTAGTCAAGTCAAGGTTTTAGATTTAACTCTTACATAGAGCAGTAATACATACAACTATTTTACAACCATGGATTTCATCCCTCAATCTCGTTAGACACATTACAAATACTAAGAACAGCCAAGAAGGGAGCAGAAATATGCTGAAGACAGGTCAGTATGAATTCAACAGTTCTGTTATGAAAAGAACTCAAAACAAATCCTGGATCTAGTGTATTTGTTGTACTTTTCTCACTTGTAGATCAGTTTATTCATTCATGAATTAATATTCCATTAGAAGATATAATATCTCAGTATATTTGTAGCATATATTTCCCGATATGTAAATTGATAAAAATACTAAAACATGTTTATTCTATAGTAGTGGAAGTTATTATCACTGAAAGCCAATGATTTTAGTATTTCCTGAGGAAACCTAGATTTAAATGTGGTTATCTAAAATGTTGGTTACCTATGAATGCCAACATTCTAAACTTCTGATAAAGCATAGAAGTATAAAAGGAGAAATAATATTTCTTAGATATTAAGATGAAACATCAATCTATCATCCCATTTTAAGCAAAAACATGCAATTTCATTCAGTGTACATTAATTGAATACCTACCATTTGTCAGATGGCTCTATTTTGCGTTATAATATCAACACTCACGTTTTTAAAAAATGAAAGGCAAACTGTTTTTCATTTTAATTAAACTTGCATAAAATTTTAATACACAATGTTAGAGTAAGAGAAAAAGTTACCACCAAACATTTATCTTCTTTTAGTTTAAATGTATATGGTTACAGGCAGATCTAGGAAGAAAGATTTGATCTACATCCTTTGACAGTCAATTATTTTAATGGGGAAGTTGCTCTTAGTACTGAAAGCTAGACATAGGATGTCACTATTGTTCTAATTAATTGCAGAATAGAAACTTGTTTTTGCAATACAAAAGACTTACATAAAAAGAGACAAGTTTGTAAAACACACTCACCTATGCTTTTATAGAAATGTATACTACAATGTTGAGCAGGTTTACAAAAACAAAACAGAATTCAGTGAATTGCTGCACCTCCTTAGTGTTGTTCACAGATGCTATTTCTCCTGCAATTCTTGTTGCCTGGCAAGTATAGCTACATGATTTCTAGTATAGAGCACGATGCTTTAGTTTTCTGGTGTAATAGTAATTTCTAGGCTTGGCCTAAGGACACAAATTGAAGTGAACAGAATACTAGTAATTATCCAGTTTATTTACCCAATACAAAGCACTGGTATAGAGCACTGCAGTCCAAACTTCACTTTGTGGATCACATTTTTGAGCTAAATTATCCATCCATTCTTCCGGGATTTATTGACAAGGGATAATTCCCTCCTTTATTGTACTGTGTGGACTCAAGCTTAGAGTACCATTTGGTACACCATGTTGATCAATAACAAATACTAGTCTGATAATAAACACTGAAGAGTTACACTAAATGGTACTCTAAG
Source organism: Leucopleurus acutus (assembly GCF_964270905.1). NCBI lineage: Eukaryota > Metazoa > Chordata > Mammalia > Artiodactyla > Delphinidae > Leucopleurus > Leucopleurus acutus. The sequence continues at coordinate 111,754,309 of NC_139145.1, read as the reverse complement.
TTTTGTAAAAGAGCATATTTCTCAAACTGCCTAACTTGCTCATTTATATACGGTAGCAATAATAAATAATACATGCTTTGAAACTGTAAGCTAAATAAGAATCAAGTTTTGGGGATCAGAGCTTGATGTAGATGGGAGAAGTACCACATTTCTTGGGTTTCGTTGCTGGAATTTCTGAGACTTGTCTCAAGTTTACTTCCAGCTCATGAGACAAATTTATCTCATGACTTGAGGATCCACAGAAAGTTGTTGCTGGCTCTAACTCATAAAGTATGTATAATATTATTCTGGGGGTTTGTGACTGAATTAAAAAAGGAGAGCAAATAATTTAATTATACTAAGAACTACTACAAAGCATTAGTTTTGCTGGATTTGTGTGAATTCCCATTAGAATACCATGGAAAATCCTTTATATATAATATATCCACAATTATTTAGGGTTGACTTTTTATATTCTCTCTCTTGTAAAAAAGAAAGACATATAAATAATATGGCTGTAAAATACTTCTAACTAAACTGAATACATAAGACTTTGGAGCAATGTAAAAATATTAATTATCATTAAAAGTATTTTTTCTTTTTACTAGTTTACTTTGTATGCTTTTAACATATACTTTCACATATGTATTTTCTAACTGCTCTTAAATCATTTACTTTGTCAAGTGACTTGAATTTCAAGGTTTTTTGGAAGTGAAAACTTTACTTTTAAAATATTTTCCCAAATCACTAATATAATTTTTACGTGCTTTTTATAAATACAATATATTAAATTTGGTGTTTTCAAATGAACTAAATTATGGAACAATTATTTGCTTTTCCAGGGATATATTAAAATGAACTTTAAAGAGTCACCAGGAAATCTTTCTTCATGTTGCTATATACTTGTCTTTGTTTAAGTCTCCTCTCTTGGACTTTCTGTTTTTATATCTTTCTACCTATAAGAAGGCACAAGTCAATCTGTGCCCCTTCCTCTCTGTGTTATTTATTTTCCCTTGTATATATGGCCAGCACCATTTCCCATTTTGCCCCTTCTCTTAAATGCTATTATATAATTGAATTTTAATAATAACTTTTATTCTCTAATTCCCTATTTCTGAATTTAAAGAACAGAGATGTATACTGTTATTTTATATTTTCCTTCTTAAATAAAAATCTGAAATAAAAGCTAGAAGAGTTCTTATTTTGACCTTAGTTATTATCACTAGTGGCCTCTGGTAGAAAAAAAAAGTTGTATATACTTCTGTAAGGAGGTTTCAAAACAATAGGCATAAAATAAAATTTTGCTTAAAAATAAAATTAAGATGCAATTGATTAAAACATAATTAGCATTTATCAAGATTCTACACATTAAATAACTAACGGTTTTAGTTACTAAGGATGGTGCAGAACAAGCTGCCTAACTATACACTGGGGAATCAAGATAATAAAGTCTGCATTTGGTGGAAAAGGAAAAAATACCTTAAGTATATGTAAAATTGTGAAGGTAATAACAGAGGAACTAAAATAGTGATATCCTTATTAGAAATTGGAAGGAGGATTAAAGGTAAGAGTAGGTAGGAAGAGACCAGGCAGAGAATTATTTGTCTTTACTATTAACACACTTATACTATTTTTAAGTCAGATATAAGTATTTTTTGAGAAACATTTAAAATGGTCATACAGTAGACTCCCTTATCTGTGGAGATAGATTCCAAGACCTCTAATGGATGCATGAAATTGCAATAGTACTGAACTCTATATATATTGTTTTTTCCTATACATACATAACTATGATAAAGTTTAATTTATAAATTAGGTACAGTAAGAGATTAACAATAACTAATAATAAAATAGAACGATTATAACAATATACTGTGATAAAAGTTATGTGAATGTGTTCTCTCTCCTTAATCAACTTCCTCACCTCTGCCAGAAATGCGGCAGCAGCTTCTTCAGCAGCCTTTCTAGTAATTTTTATATTTTCTGATCTACACCTATTCCTGCATCTGTGTAACCATCCCTTACTAGCAGTAAATGGCTTGGTGTCACTTGTTTCAGAGGATCTCTTGCTGAAGTCTCTGTAGAGGCTTGATATGCTTTCTGGCCCAACACAATGCTGTCAATCAGAACACGTTTTCTGTTCATGTCTCCCACCCACAAATTTTAATGCCTTTCCTACCTTAACTAGTGCTTAGCATGCACTGTGGGCATGACTTTTGCAGTCTGAGGTGTGAAAACTAGCACAGATTTCTTTTTCCTTTGTCACAATTTCACGGATAGAAGACTCCTTCTTACCATAGATCTTAGCAACCTCAGCATACGATTGCTTTTCTTTCCTTATTAAGTTGAGAACTTTCACCTTTTCACTTAAAGGAAGCCCTTTTCAGCTTCTCTTTGCCATATCTGAATTGCCTGCATCAGTACTGTTGTGCTTTGGGGCCATTGTTAAGTAAAATAAGGGTGACTTGAACACAAGCACTGTGATACCACTACACTGTATCTGATAACCCAGACGGCTGCTAAGTGACTAATGGGTGGGTCAAGCTGGACAAAGGGATGATTCACGTCCCAGGCAGGATGTAGCAGGACATAGTGAGACTTCATCATGCGACTCAGAATGGTCCACATTTTAAAACTTATGAATTGTTTATTTCTGGAATCTTCCATTTAATTTTTTTCAAAACTTGGTTGACTGTGAGTAACTAAAACTGCAGAAATCAAAACCGTGGTTAATCAGGGCCCTGTAGTAGGTTTCCTGTCTTCACAATTTTAATGCAGAGCACAGTTAAATATTTTAGCTGTTGGTTGAAGACATGTTCTTTATTATACTAAGAAATATTTCTATGCCTAGTATTTTAAAAACAATTTTCAAAGATCAGGAATAATAAAAGAGACTTTGCCTTTTCATATTTGATGGGTATTATTTGGTTTTCTTTTTTTTTTTTTTTTTTTGCGGTACGTGGGCCTCTCACTGCTGCGGCCTCTCCCATTGCAGAGCACAGGCTCCAGACACGCAGGCTCAGCGGCCATGGCTCATGGGCCCAGCTGCTCCGTGGCACGTGGGATCTTCCCGGACCGGGGCACGAACCCGTGTTCCCTGCATCGTCAGGCGGACTCTCAACCACTGAGCCACCAGGGAAGCCCCTGGTTTTCTTTGGGCAAAGACACTTTGCCTTTTCATATTTGATTGGTACCACTTGGTTTTTCTTTTGGGATATAAGTAATTATATATTGATTGTTTTCTTAAACCATCATTGTATTTATGAGATAAGTCACGCTTGATCATCATGGATGATCCTTTTAATAGGCTAATGAATTATATTAGCTAATATTTTATTTAGGATCTTTACATCTATATTCTAAATGAGACAGGTTTAGAAAATTCCTTGCTGGATTATTCAAATTTAAGCATTAGGATAATTAATAAGCATTATTCTACCTTCTCAAAATGGACTGGATTGTAAACTCTTTTATAATGCCCTGAAGAAATTTACATAATATGGTGTTTATCTACTTTGTAAAGTTAAAATATATGCAGCGGGTAAAACTGCCTGAATACAAAGGCAATTTTGGAAGTAATTATGGCCATTATTCTTTTTATATTTTCTACTTCTATTTACTTCAATTCTGTTCACTTATTTTTTTCCCAGAAAACTTTATTTCATTGAGATTTTTAGTTTTATTCATATACACACCACTTTCATATGCTTAAAAAGGTCCTCTGTAGCAGCTGTGAGAGACTGCCAATAGACCACAAACCTCTGTTTCCCTCTTCTTTTATGGTAATAGAACTGTAGCCAGAGACCTGGCAGCCCAGCTACACTACATTGCTCAGTCTCCCTTGCTCTCACCAAGAATTAGGCTCTTACTAATGTGAGCCGAAGAGGTATGCACCACTTCTAGACTGCCTCCTACTTTTTAACTGGAGATCTAATTTCTGTCATGCCTACAAAACCAATGTCCTGAACAATGGCAGAGCACCCACTAGCCTTAGTCTCTGGATGACTTGTGGAGCACAGCCTGCCCACCTGCCCTGGACTGCCTTACTGAACTGCTGGCACTAGACAGATGATGACTTGTTTTCTCTCTCCTAAATTGAATTAGTGTTCTCATCATTATCTTTGCCAGTAATTGTTCTATTAGTTACCTTTCTTTTTCTGTTTAATTAATATGTTTTCTTCTTTAAAAAATTATCTCTATTTTCCTTTTTTGTAAAAAAGGTTTTGTTCATTTTCAAAATTCTTAATAGATTAGTAACTAATTTATTTTCTTTTTTTTAAATATAAAGAATATAAAACTGTAAATTTTGCTCTGAATTTACCTTTGATTGCATTTGCAAGGTTTGATGGTAGTGTTCATGATTTTTTTCCTAAATCATCCAATAGTATAATTTCGATTTCCCAAAGAGGTACTGTATATAACTGGAAACCAAAATTATACTGATTAGATGATTTAGAAAAAAACGAGAACACCAATATCAAACCTTGTAGATTTAACCAAAGATATACTTTAATTTACAAATGGTTGGAGGTTTTATTTTCCTTTTTAATTTCTAGCTTTCCCAATTGTGTCCAGGTAAGATATACTATACAACTTCTGTATTTAGGAATTTGTTGAATAATTTTTTGTGGTCTAATCAATGACCAATTTTCATAATTTCCCAGGGATATTTAATAAAATATCCATGTTCCTGCTCTACATTTTTATCCATTTGCATAATATCTTTATATTATCTCTAATTTTTTGTCCCCTTGCTCTTTCAAATATATATAATACCCTATTATTGTTGCTTGTCCATTTCTCCTTTCTTTTTCATGTTTAATAATCACTGCCTTGAATCTATTTTGCCCAAAATTGACATTGCAAACTCAGCTTTTTTGTGTGTTCATATATCAAATCATCTCCCGTCCATTTATTTTTAAACTTTATGCTGTATTTTATCTACCTGTTTCACTTGTTAGCAGAAAAGCACTCTCATATGCATCTAATGAGATGTCCTTTAAAATTAGAAAAAAGAAACTTTTTTTTATCTTAAGCTTTAAAGGTACCAACGTTAAGACAAACAATATCGTTTATGTTTCTTTATGAAAAATGAAGTTAGCTTTCTCTTCCTATTCTACATCTCCCTCTTCCATTTCCTAACCCTTATTATAAACATCTGGAGTTTTAGGCATAAACTTTTGTTTTCATCGTCTCTGCTTTCAGTAATAATTTTTGACCTCTACATTCAGTTTTATAATTATACTTTCAGTATCAAAAACAACTCCAATTTTGTCTAGTTTTTTTCCCCTATCAGTTTAAAACAATAACATAACTGTGCTACTCACGAGTTTTAATTTTTATATACTTCTTAGTTGGCTAGAGGATGTATGAATATCATTTTTGAAATCCTTATATGTGCAAATGTCTTTTTTTGACTCTCATCAAAACTATAGACACCACCATTGTCTGGTATTTACTGTTCCAGAGAAGTCTGATGCCATCCTGATTTTTGTTCCTTGGGGTGTAATCTGTTTCTCTTCTAAAGATTTGAAGAATGTTTTCTTGATATTTATAATTCCCAAATCTTTCTATTCCATTTCTAGGTACTGATCTTTAAATTTCTTGCTTAGAGTGAGATGGACCTTTTCAATGATCATACGTAGGTTATTTTTTTCTAATGCTAGAAAGTTGGGGGGAAATCTTTTCAGTTAATAGATGTAAAGCAAAGATCTGGCAAACCTTAAAGGGTCATTCTTTGCAAATGTTTTTAGCAACTAAGTAAATAGTTATGATATTATTGATAACTTGGGAAATATGCTTAGGAATCTTGATAGGACAGGATTTTAATAGGTTATTAGTGGCATGGGAACCTGGTTGGTACACTTGTAGAAAGCACACTTCATGTATATATCATGTGCTATAAAAAAATTAATAAATTTTAACTAAGTAATCCTTCTGTTCAGACACTATCCAAATATAAATCCTGAACTATGCGAAAAACAGTATGCATAAAATATGTTCACTGTCATATATTTATAGTAAGAAATATTCGAGATAACCCCCAAATTCAGCAATAATATAATATTTCTATAAATTGTAGCACATATAAAACATATATGTGTCTAAACATGATAGAACATGTTTCAACTATTAAAAATTATAGTTACAGGTGGAATTGTTTGGGAAACATAGGAGTTTATTTATGATATAGTGCTATGTAAAACATGCCAAATATAGAATTGGGTGTATGATTATAATTACGGAAATGGTAAAAAATAATCTACCAAAGATGGTGGGTGGATACATAAAATTAACTGTTAGAATGATATAACTGATTGATTTTTTAATAAAACATTCACACACTTTCTGAAGTTTCATATTTCTAATATAAATAAAAATTATTATAGATTAAAAATACACACTGCCAGTTTTGTCAATAGCTATAAAACAAGACCAAATGCTAACTTAAGACAAACCTAATCCCTAAAATTTAAGGTTAAATAAAATGCAAGTATTTCTAACTTAAAAAAAGAACTCTTATTTTAATAAGACATGAAACATTTTAATTTTCAGACCATGAAGAACCAGTTATTCTGTTTTGGAAAGTTAGATCCTAGAAGTAATCTAAAAATCACTTTCATTAATCCTGGGCATTTATTAGCATTGTCTTCACAAGTTCATTTTTAGAGCCAGAGCCACATGCTTCTACCCTAGCCCACTCCACTCAGTCACCCTCTTAGAGTCCGGAGAATCAGCATCACTGACTATTGTGTACTTTTTAGGCTTGTTTTAGAAATATTTTATATGTGCTTTCACAAAAACAATTATCCAGAGTATAGTATTCAACCCTTTAGGCTTCCAAAACAGGGACAGACCCAGAAAGAGCATTAAAAACAAAATTAAAAGTAGCCCCTGAGCGCCTAGAAACATAAAGTGTAAAAGAGTTGATCTAAGTATTACAGCTTGATGTTTGCCATGCAGAAGAAAAAGAGTGCTTTGATTGGCTGGTAAATTCTACAAAATGTTAACTTTTTCATATGAAAGCCAAGAAGCGTGGGAAATATGACAGGCAGCAGAAGCGAAGCAGCTACAGGTGCTAAAAAATGTTTTAAATGCAAGAGAAATGCAAAAAGACCCTGATAAACAGTGATTATTTCATTCCTAAAGAATACTTTAGCAGGCAGCCTTTAATTTAGTTGTTAATTTTCAAAACAGCAGTTTCATGGTTTAGATTCCCTGAATTCTCTACTCAGCTTTAATCAGAAAAGGTAGATTATAAGAAAAAGGGCTAACAAATTGGTAGATTTAGTTAGGTGAGGGGTATTTGGTGTTCATTGTACTATTTTTAAACTCTCCTATAGGTTTGAAAATTTTCAAAATAACATGTAGAAAAAAATATAATTGAAATAAGCTAATGAAATTAGGCTCCAATCTGCAGTAATGTAGAGAAAAATTCAGCTTAAACAAGTGCTAAGACTGTACTTCCCAAGATGAATTTAGGGACTCTGCACTACCACATGAACTCTTCTCCACCTCCGTATTTTCAATAAATTAAATTTAAAAAGAAAGAAAGAAAGAAAAAGGGCTGATATAAAGAATTTGCTCTGGGACAATTAAGTTCTAGGTGATATCTTCACTTCTGTACATGCATCCCAAATATTAGGTACCTACTATGTTCTAAGATGCACAGATTCATTCTGATCACAAAGAATTTTGAAGCTAGTGCAATTACTCCTCAAAATTATGAGTTACTAAGGAAACTCATATAAATAGCATATAAAATTTTCTGTTTAAAAATGAAACAAAATGGGGATATTTAAGACACCATTTTTAGCATTCATATAAATTCAGGGATCAAGAAGCACTTACTGTCTTCATATGAATTTCAGAGGTTGGGCAAATTGTTATTACAGCATTAAGCCTACATTATGGCCACAAAGTCAAACTATAGGCCTATCTGTGAGCTTTTCCATTAAACACCCTCTCCCCACCCCAATCCACAAACTAACATTTTAGTCAAACATTTAATAAAAATAACCTTAAACAGTATTTCATAACACCATAGTTTAAAGGAAAAACAAGGAAAAGTTGTTAGAAATACTGGTGTTGTTACCCTCTTTCACAAGTTTTTAACAGTTATAGATTCTGGTCATTGCCCTACTTTTTCCTTTTTGACCTCAAAGATGGAAGCCTTTGTCTCTTTTCTACACTATTGATTCAGTATAAAAATCCCTAAGCTTCTAGTTGTTTGGGGTCTAGATATTCTTATTGGTAAGAGAAACTGGATAATCAGAATCATCCCTTGGCAAAAAATTGTTTTCCTCTGTGGTAGGCAGAACAGCCCCCCAAAGATATCCATGCCCTAATCCCTGGAGCCTGTGAATGTGGTGGTCTCTAGAATCTGAGAGCAGCCTCTGGCCGACTCCTACAACCACAAGGAACTGAATTCTACCAGCAACCTACATAAGTCTGAAAGTGGATTCTTCTCAGAGCCTTCTAGGAAGAACCCAGCAGGCCCAGACCTTGATTTCAGCCTGGTGAGACCTAGAGGAGAGAAAACAGCTTAGTCAACCCAGACTTCTGACCTACAGAACTGTGAGATAATAAACTTTTAAGCTGCTAAATTTGTGGCAGTTTGTTAAGTTAGCAATAGAAAACTAATACACCCCTCCCCCAAAATTACTATTTCATTTTGAAGAACATTTTCCATGGGGCATCTAGAAACTAGGGAACTCTATGTGTCCTTAGAGGTTAGTGTACTTGCCCTGTTGCACAGTGCTTGTTTGCAAATACTATGATTTTGATTAAATCAACTGTCCTTCTGATTAAAAATAAACAAAAGTATCTCCCAGGTTGAACAAAGCTTACTTTTGTGGTATTCTTGGTCTCACAGATCTCACAAAATTTCCCTTCCACAGTTAAGAGTAGGGAAGCATAGTGAGAAGAATGGCACACGAAGCGTCTTTTCTTCAGCTACAACTACCTGCCGGGACTCTAACTCTGCCTTCTTCTTATCCACAAAGGAATAACTCCTTAACTATTAACTGAAGGCTCCACCAATCCCATCTAGATTCCAGCCAAGCTAGCTCCTAGGATAGGGAGAATACAAAGAGAACTGAAACCATAGTTTAGGATTCACCATCATGTCAACTTTTCTAATGGTCCCTGACCCAGTACACTGATTTAAAGAAACTAGGATCCAGCTTCAATCCTTGTACCAGAAAAAGGTCCATTTCTTACTTCCTTTTGCTGGGCTTTCAGTCCCAGTTCCCATCTAATTAGCATCTCATTGCCTTAGAAACAAGAGGAAAACATTCTATTGAGTTCTTTCCTCATATTAATTCTGAGGGAGTACATTCTGCCACTGGACTTCCATTTCCACAGTCGAGTCATCAGTATTTGCAGTTGGATTCCCTTGACACCAACAGTTCATCCATCTAAATCTCTACTCGTTATTTCTTGCCATGCCCCCTCCCCTACCCCCATGCGTAGCTTTTTGCACCTGCAGAATATTCCCATTACTCATTCTCTAGTATCCTAATGATGACCATTTGCACATATCTAAGCCTGTTACCTCCTATCAGTCTCTAAGACCTCCAAGGCACATCTACTAACCTGTCCTGATCTCCTCTCAATGGTCTGCTGTACACCCTCTCTCAATTGTTTCCTCTGTCATCTTACAATGGCTTTGTCTTAGAATCCAAGGCACGCTTATTCTGATTGCATGACCAAAGAAACTCTATTTAAGAAGTTCTTTTTTAAAACTTTGTCATAGAACAAATTACAGTCATGGAAGTATAGCTCTGTATCAATAGCAAGAATCATTGTAATTTTTGTTTGTGTATTTAATTTTTCCAGGGAGAAGATAACCATTATATACTCATCTTTTAAAAAGTCACATCCCTTATGAGTCAGTTAAAAAGTTTACACAAAAAAGGCACACCTTCTCTGAAATATCTTTTTCTCTTTTGTAATTTACAGCTTCTATAGGAAGAAATTTAAAGTCAGTAATTCTGAGTTTTTTCCTTTAACAGCATTGTTAGCATGGACCTGAAACAATATACACCTAATACAACAAATTTCTAAATGTTCTTAAATTTTACCTAGAATGAACAGTTCAAATACGCTTAAGCAGAAATTTTAATAGGTGTAAAAAAAGGAAATTTAAATTATTTCACTACATCACAATATTTTAGGATGATTTCCATACAAAGATTAATTTTTAAAGCTTCAACATTTATCTCATATCCTCAAAAGTTGTTACTATGAATAAAAAGAGAACTTGAAAGTAACTTGAACAGAAATATTGTTTAGTTTTAAAAGGTGTTAGTTACTGTTTTCTTGAAAGTGGCATAACAGATGGATTATAAAAGTCACAAAATGAAAATAATAATAAGATAATAAATGAAAATATTTGTTTATATTGCCTCCAAACTAGAAACAGGGGCTAAGCCACTGAACCAGTTTTCTAAATCTTTATTAATATAAAGTATAACTTGGCTTAATTCTGCCACTGGGTTTGGAGGTATTTAATTGCGGCCACAGGCAAAACAACATGTTAGCACGTATAAACATAAGGGTTAAGGGATACCTGCAAAGGGTGCTTTTATATCTGTGTAATGTTTTGGTAGGGAGATAATCTAAAAAATACCTATCAAAGATTCTAAAAATAGTACCTATAGGGCTTCCCTGGTGGCGCAGCAGTTGAGAGTCCGCCTGCCGATGCAGGGGACACGGGTTTGTGCCCCGGTCCGGGAGGATCCCACATGCCGCGGAGCGGCTGGGCCCGTGAGCCATGGCTGCTGAGCCTGCAGGTCCGGAGCCTGTGCTCCGCAACGGGAGAGGTCACAACAGTGAGGGGCCCGCGTACCGCAAAAAAAAAAAAAAAAGTACCTATATACAGTTAATTAGACTAAAAAATGAGAAATTCAGCAAATAACTGGTACTTTCTACTAAAACAGGGAAACAAAGGTAAAGAAAATCATGCTAAAGATTTGCTTTAATTTAAAAAGTAAATCTCATGGGACAGTGGTTAAGATACATTTGGCCAAACTTGATCTACCATTTTTTTTAACCTTCAACTGCAATGCTCTACAGTAATCACTGATGTTCACTGATATAAAATATGTAAGATATTTAGTTATCAGAAAAGGATGGTTAAGTACAGTTTCAACATAAAGAGCTAGTGTGACTTCTTTTAAAAATAAAAATACGAAATCTTACATTACAAAGTGGTAGTAGGCTCTAGAGTATGCCAACACCCCTCAAAACATCTGAAATTCCTTTTAGGGAACTGTGTGCCTTCAGACACTGTACCACATTCTTTTGGATACTCTCAAGATAAGAAATTTTTATCCTTAAACAAGATAAAATTTGCTTTTTGGAAGCAGGCAAAATTCATTTGGTATAATGTTTTGTAAATAGTGGTTAATAAGGATTAAAAAATTTGAATTAAAAATTTTTAATAGCCCTTCCACATAAAATGGCTTTGAATTCAATTGCAAAAATTTGAAGTGTTTAAAGTGATGACATGATTGAGACGTTTTAGGTTTATTTATATTTTTTAAATCAATTTTTTGACCTCATAATTTTCCCTCATTAGTGCACTTGTTATCCAACAAATATTTGTGCCCACTACATGTCTGATACTATACCAAGTAGACCTTGTTCTTGTTCCTAGGAGCTTATGATCTTAGAGGGGGAAACAGACAATTACACACATATTTATTTACCAGAGTGATAAATGCTAGAAAAAGAAAGGAGGAGATGTACTTTAGAGGATTATAGAACATTTCCTAGAAGTAAAATTTAAGCAGAGAGCTGAAGAAAGTGTTGGTGATCAAGGGGCAAAAAAGAGAACGAAGTGAGAGAGTGGCATGGACTTATATACAATACCAAATGTAAAATACATAGCTAGTGGGAAGCAGCCGCATAGGACAGGGAGATCAGCTCGGTGCTTTGTGACCACCTAGAGGGGTGGGATAGGGAGGGTGGGAGAGAGATGCAAGAGGGACGGGATATGGGGATATATGTCTATGTATAGCTGATTCACTTTGTTATAAAGCAGAAACTAACACATCATTGTAAAGCAATTATACTCCAATAAAGATGTTAAAAAAAAAAGTGAGGCGGGAGAATTAAATTATTACAAACTAAAAGAATTAAAAAGTAAAGACCTTAGGGTGGGCAGGGTAGTGACAGAGTATAAGAAATATTAAGGAAGGTCAGTGTGGCTGAATCAGTGATTCCAGTGTGTGGTATGAGAGATGAATTTAACTTTATCATAGGACCAATACAAAGTCAACAAAGTGTTTTGAGAAAGAAGCACATGATCGTCAGATCTACTGTTTTAAATAGGTAACTCTGATAGCTCCCTTGAGAAAATGAAATAGAGGGGGCAAGAGAAGATTCCTTCTGAAGTAGCATAGCGATATGTTGAGGTGTTTGGGCAGCAGTGGAGAAGAAATGTGAATGGATTCAAAATGTTTTAGGGCTTCCCTGGTGGCTCAGTGGTTGGGAGTCCGCCTGCCGATTCAGGGGACACGGGTTCATGCCTGGTCCGGGAAGATCCCACATGCTGCGGAGCGGCTGGGCCCGTGAGCCATGGCCGCTGAGCATGCGCGTCCGGAGCCTGTGCTCCGCAATGGGAGAGGACACAACAGTGAGAGGCCCGCGTACGGCAAAAAAAAAAAAAAAAAGTTTTAAGGTAAAAAAGTGTCAGGATTGATGAAGGCCAACAGAACAGGAGTAAGGAAGTAGGACGTGTCATGGATGACCCAGATTTCTGGCATAAGCATCGCTAGGATGTAATGAGATAGGTAGCATTGGATGTGCATCAGATTTGGAGGGAAGAGTGCAAGGAGGGGAGGGGAGAAGCATCCGTTCAATTTAGAACGTGTAAGATATTCAGCAAGAACATTTATTTACTAACAACTGGGCCCTTAGGGAGTACTTCCAAAAAGGAAATTCCACACCCCCTAACTACTTTAACAATCTTACTGACCTTGAATTTTAAACCCACTTATTTTCATTTAAGTCCTTCTTTTCCATTTTTCTTACATCACAGAGAAAACAACTGACCACTACCTTAGGCATGTACTTATAGCAATATATACCTTCATTAGCAAATGATGAATAAGAATTTATGGTTTCTGTAACTCTTGCATAAATTCTCTTGTAGTACCAACCATATTACATTGAGATTTTCTCTGTTCAGTGTGAAAATACTTAGCCCTATATGGTCAGACCTATTTTCCTCTCTTGTATACTCAGCGCTGAGCTGTGCCTGGAGTGTGGTCAGTAAAAAATGGCTGAACTGAATCCATGCTATTATGATGACATGCTTTGTTCTGGCTAAAGTAAGTGTTATGTCATTTACAGAATTAATAAATATCTTAAATCGAAACTAGTCCATGTTCTTTTATGTCAAGCAAGCATATCAAGTTCCTGGAAGACAAGTTGACAGAAGTCAATGTAGCTGGTACTTGCTTTGCTATTTTCTAAATAGGCTTGGACAGTTTTAAAGGACACTGAAGTGAAATAAATTATACAATCTTCATGTTAGCATTCATGTAGGTGATGAACATGAATCAATGGTGCTATTACATGGGAAATGTCAACTTATTTTTAGCATCATTTCATCTGAATAGTAATTTGACTACTGTAAGATGACCACATAATTCATTTTCAAGATCAAGTTCTAATATATGGTTGCCAATCACATATCGCCATTAAGTTAACTTCATTTTAAACACCATTTTGAAAATGGATCCATAAAATAACCATTTATTTCATTGTGAAATCACTATTGGTGATTACTCAGCTAGATAAGACTAGATGTTTTGTCTAAAAATAAAAAGCATCAGTAGATAAAAAGAGGGTCTAAAGAATAAAAGGAATGATTTACAAGCAAGTTATAATGATCCTTAATGCATCTAGCAGTATATTTTTAAAATACATATAGCAAAACAGGATTACAAAATTACAAATCCATCATCACAGTGAGAGATTGAGACCTCTCAGAAACTGATATATTTAAACAAACTAAAACTTAGATTTGACCATAATTAACAAGCTTGATTTAATGGACATTTATAAGACCCAGCGCCCACAGATAGAAAATATATCTTTTTCCCAAACACTCTTAGAATATTCATAAAAAATTGATCATAAACTAGGCCACAAAGAGGCATAAAAAAGCCAAGAATATATATGATATAGATTATATTCTTTGAACACAATGCAATAAAATTTGAAATAAAACTTATTATTCCACACTGTATACTTTTAGAAACTGAAAATACATACTTCTAAATATATAAAATCACAATGGAAAATTGTTTAGATTTGAACTACAAAAGCCCTCCATATCAAAACTTGTAAGGTATAGTTAAAGCAGTACTTAGAGAAAGTTCATAGCTTAAATATATATATTAGGTGATGGGAAAGGGTATAGAAATATTAGATGTTTTAGATTTATCACTGCACAGTAATAAATATAGGGAACTTATTTTTGCTCCATTTGAAATTTACAAACATATTTATTATGTTTCTTTTTTTTGTGTGTGTGTACGGTACGCGAGCCTCTCACTGTTGCGGCCTCTCGCGTTGCGGAACACAGGCTCCGGATGCGCAGGCTCAGTGGCCATGGCTCATGGGCCTAGCCGCTCCGCGGCATGTGGCATCTTCCTGAACCGGGGCACGAACCCGTGTCCCCTGCATCGGCAGGCGGACTCTCAACCACTGCGCCACCAGGGAAGCCCATATTATGTTTCTATTTTAGACTTGGTACTTGAAAGATGTAGTTGAGTAAAGTGGAATGTAAGATTCTATTCTTAAGCTTATTTGTAGAAAAGAAAAAGTAAGAAATAATTATTTAATAGTGTAAGGTAATGCATATAATCAAGTATAATATGTAATGGTAAAAACATAGCTATGGGGTAAAACCAACTATATTGTGTGCATTCTAACCCCCGAAATTGCATTGAAGTGGAAAGTAAAGAGAGATATAAGGAAACAAATACCATTCAGGTTGGGGAAGAAGTTTTCATAAACTGTATTGTATTTCATTGACTTGGCAAAATATTACATATTGCTTATATGTTTGTGAGAAACATGGGTATTCATACCTAAGTTGAGGTACCACCACCTATCCCCCACACACTAACTCCCTGATGCAGCTCTGATAAGGTGATCCCCAGAGAAGTCTCAGTCCTTTTTGCAATATCCAGGAGACCAGTATCTCACCAAAGGCACAGGTAATTCAGAACACAGCTTATTATAAGTGCTATAGGAACTCACATTAAAAGGAAAACAACCAACCACTGGATTAACTTCACGGAAGATAATCATGGTTAAGCTGGATCTTGAAGGAAAGTTAATTGATAGAAAGGAATAAAAGTAAATAAATAAAAATTCAGCCCAGAATAAGAACATGGAAAAATGCACAAAGGAAGCAATGAACTACAGAGAAACTACAGAAGATAGGAAATTAGTCCCTCCCTGGTAATCAGGGGAAAAAGGAGTTGTATATATGAGCTAGGACCAGTTGCTGGGAATTCTGGGAAATATATCAAGATATATTTGATTTAATGAGTAACAGAGAGTTATTATATGTCTCAAAGATATGAAGCAACTCAGTAACATGATGATAGTGATTTTTCTTTGGCAGTAAAAAGAGGAAAGAAGAACGAGTTAAAACTGAAAGCAGTGACACCAGTATTTAAAATAATCCAGGTTTTGGGACTTCCCTGGTGGCGCATTAATTAAGAATCTGCCTGCCAATGCAGGGGACATGGTTTTGAGCCCTGGTCTGGGAAGATGCCACATGCTGCGGAGCAACTAAGTCCATGTGCCACAACTACTGAGCCTGTGCTCTAGAGCCCGTGAGCCACAACTACTCAAACCTGAGCACCTAGAGCCCATGCTCCATGACAAGAGAAGCCCCCGCTTGCCGCAACTAGAGAAAGCCTGCGCGCAGCAATGAAGACCCAACACAGCCAAAAAAATAAATAAATTTATAAAAAAATAAAATTATCCAGGTTTTCAGTTGGAAAAGTGGATGGCAGAAATGGTGATACAAAGGAATGAACACAGAAGAGAAGGCAGGAGAGAAACAATCAATTCAGGTTTCAGACAATATAGTACTATGGTTAAAAAAACAAAACAGAAGAACATGGATCCTGTGTGACACTGGTCAGTTACTGAAACTCTCAGAGCAATGGTTCTTACTTCAGAAAAAGTGCATAATAATAGTACCTATCATATAGATTTGTTGGAGGAATAATGAGTTAATGCATATAAAGCAGTTAAAATGATACCTGGCACAAAGTAAGGGATCAGTAAATATTAGCTATTGTTTCTCTCATTATTTATTTCTAGTTTGAGTTGATATACAAGTAGAGGTGTTTGAGAGTCCAGTGGGAAAACACACAACTGTAACATGGATGAAAGAACAAAGCTGGATAAATATCTTTGGTATTTTTCCCATCCTCATTCCATTGCCATTGTCAAAATTAAGTCTTCCTTCATCTTTTATAAAAGACTGTTACAATAGCCCCGTTTCTCTCCTGTTCCTTTCCCTTAGGTCCGCATTTAAGGCTGCCAATAATCACCTTTTTATAAGAACAGATGTGCTTCTATCAATTCTTCATATGAAAACCTTAAAAAAAAAAAAAGAAGGTACCTCATGTCCTATAGGAGAAAGCCAATTACTTGGCATAGTGTAATGTATAAGTTACTATAATCATTTGAGTGTTTTTCTCTCATTTGAGTCAAAAAGTTCTCAGGTAAAGGAGCTTTTCCTTATCAATCACTAAATCTCCTGTGCCTAGGTGCACAGAAAGTGTTAAAGATATGTTCACTAAAAGCTACATAAATATATATAATGGTAATTTTATGGTGCTAAGCAAATATTGGCAAATATAGGCTCTCAAAAAAGAATTTTGAGGGAATAAACCAGAAA
Source organism: Leucopleurus acutus (assembly GCF_964270905.1). Taxonomy (NCBI): domain Eukaryota; kingdom Metazoa; phylum Chordata; class Mammalia; order Artiodactyla; family Delphinidae; genus Leucopleurus; species Leucopleurus acutus. The sequence goes on along the minus strand of NC_139145.1, from coordinate 111,737,385 downwards.
GGTTTAGAAGGCAAGAGAGGAGACAATTTCAAGTGGAATATTAAAAATGTTGAATGACACATTGATCAAAAGTTTTAGGAAAGGAAAAGATACTGACTTTCACTTCAATTAAGACAACTAATTATGAACTTATATATCAAACACTGCAAATATAACTAAGACATGATTACAGCTCTAAAGGAATAAATATAGTGTAAAGTGGGAACTAGACACACTAATAAGAAAGAGAAATTCACAAAGAGTCCATCTGGGGAGTTTAGAGAAGTCTTCTTGGAAATTATTATTCTGGAGCTTAGTGTTGAAGTAAGTAAGAATTAACAAGGCAAAGAAATATAATTACAGTTAGGTTGTAGTGTGAAAGCTATAGTACAAGGTGTGAAGAAGGAAGGAAGTTGCTAGGAAATACAGGTAGTAGCTAAAGACTACTCATTTAAAAATCTTAGCTAAGAAGGACAGTTCAGAAATCATAAGGTAGTTTAAAGGAACAAGACAGTGAACTGGAGGTTTTATTTAGATGGGGAAAGTGTGCAAGAAAATGATAAATCAGGAGAGCAGGACCTCTAAGAGACGAAGAAATGAAATTTAAAGCATAGTTTAGAAAGGGAAGAAGTACCTCTCTTCTGAGACAGCAAGGAAGGACAAGATTATCATCATCTACTGGTAAAGAAAGTAGAAATTAGTTGAGGTGAAAGCAGTATATCATGACGTTCATTCCAGATGGTCTTGGTCCATCTTGGTCTTCTCTGTCAAAAAGGATATGAAGTTATCGGCTATTTTGAGAGAAGCTGAAATTGAGCACATTTGGAAAGGAGCTATTTGAAACAGTTGCTATAAAAAGTAAGCTGTCAACTAATGAGTGAAGAGTAGTATTTCCAGGAGTATAGAGGGCCAAGATTATGTTGGGAATGTACATCTGAAAGGACAAAGTCTGTTTGATAAAAAGAATGTTCCTTAATACAAGGGAAGAAGTGATAATACAAAGACAAATCTGAAAAATTAATAGGGAACTCTATAAAGTAGTACTCATTAATTTTTGCTTTAAAATGACATCTTCAAACTACAACCTTCCTAGTTCAAAATTCTGGTAATTGATTAATCAATGATGTGCACAGTCCAAATCAGCAATAATTTTCTAAGTTTGAGCTTTTTTTTCTTAAGGAAAAGCATATTTCAGATATTGTAACCTCTAGAGCATCACTAAAAGTAAAATAAAGTATACCTAACAGCGGAGATAAAATGGAATATCAAAAACTAAATACTAAAAAAATCAGAAAAAAAGTCAAATGTAAAGGAAAAGAAGGACAAAGATTAGATGGGACAAATAGAAAACAAGATAGTAGACAGCCCCAAAATACAGATCATTATACTAAATGTAAGTGGTCTAAACACTGCAATGAAAAGACATAGATTTCAGAGTGGGTAATAAAACAAGATCCGAACATGCTATTCCAAGAAACACACTTTATATATAAAGATACATATAAGTTAAAAGTAAAGGCATAGAAAAGGACTTACCTTCAAAGATTGTAAGAAAGCTGGAGTATCTATATAAATATCAGATAGATTAGACTTCAGCACAAGGAATATCAGAGATAAAGAGGAACAGTTTTATAATAATAAGAGTAAATGGACCAAAGAGACAAAACAGTCCTAAAGGTACAAGCACCTAGTTAATGAGCTTCAAAATGCAAGAAACAAAGATTGTCAGAACTGAAAAGAGAAATAGACAAGCTCACAATTATAGGTAGAAATTTTAACATTTCTCAATGTTTGATAGACTAGGTACAGAGAAAATCAGTAGGGCTATAAAGGAATAGAATAAATCTGTAAGTCTACTAAATTTAATTGAATGTAAAATACTACACTCAACAATAGTAGAATACACACTCTTTTCAATGTGTACTCTTGAAGCATTCACCAAAATAGACCATATGCTGGGCCATAAAACAAGTCTTAATAAATTTTAAAAGAAAACATACAACATATGTAATCTGACAGCAATGAAATTGAATTAGTAATTAAAAACAAAAAGTTATTAAAAAAAACTCCATACATTTAGAAATTAATATTCTTCTAAATAATATAAGCATAAAAGAAGAAATTACATGAGAAATTAGAAAATACTTTATACTGATTGATAATAAAAATAGAATATATACAAATTTGTGGATGTAGCTAAAGCAGTGCTATAGAGTTAATGTATTCATTAAATATTAAATAAGAAAAGAAGATTTAAAATCAATGACCAGGGCTTCCCTGGTGGCGCAGTGGTTGAGAATCTGCCTGCCAATGTGGTGGACACGGGTTCGAGCCCTAGTCTGGGAGGATCCCACATGCTGCGGAGCAACTAGGCCTCTGCACCACAGCTACTGAGCCTGCGCGTCTGGAGCCTGTGCTCCACAACAGGAGAGGCCACGACAGTGAGAAGCCCGCGCACCACAATGAAGAGTGGCCCCCGCTCACTGCAACTAGAGAAAGCCCTCGCACAGAAATGAAGACCCAACACAGCCAAAGATAAATAAATAAATAAATAAATTTAAAATCAATGACCAAAACTTCCATGCTAAAAAGCTAGAGAAACAAGGGCAAATTAATGCCAAAGTATGCAGAGGAAGGAAACAGTGAAGACAAAAGCAGAAATCAATAAAGTAGAATATTTTTTAAAAGAAAATATAACCAAAAGCAGGTTCTTTGAAAATTCAATAAAATTGATAAACCAGACTCAAGAAAGTAGAGAAGACATAAGTCACCCTTACCAAAGTATAGTAATAGTTATCTTACTGACATGAAAAGGGAATATTATGAATAACTGTATGCCAATAAATTTGATAACATAGAAGAAATGAACAAACACCTTGAGAGAAAAAAATGACCACAACTGACCTTAAAAAAATAGAAAATCTAAATATCTCTACATCTAATACATAAACTGAATTCTTAAAAACATTTCCACCAACAAAATTCTAGACCTGCATAAAAAGATCAAGTACACAGGAGGCTTCCAAAAAGTACCTAGAATAAATAAATTTAGTATGATCAAAGGATATAAGGTCAATATACAAAAACTGATTAAATTTCAATATGCTATGAACTGATAATTGCAAAATAAAATTTAAAAAACATCAACAATCACATCAAAAAAATAAGTACTTAGGATAAACAGAACAAAATAGGTTTAAGATCTGTACAGTGAAAACTACAAAATACTGCTCAGAGAAATTGAAGACTTAAAGAGATGTGACATGTTCATGGAATAGAAGACTCTATATTTTCAAGATATCAACTTACCCCAAATTGAGCTATAGATGCCATCCCAAATCAAAACCACAGCAGGCTTTTTATGTAAAATTGATGGGTTAATTCTAAAGTTTATACGGAAATGTAAAAAAATTAGAATAGCCAAAGAAATTGGGGGTGGGGGGGAGAACAAAGAAGACTCACACTAAGTGATTTCAAGACTCCCTATATAGCTACAGTAATCAAGATGATGTGGTATTGTGTAAGAACAGATATTTAGATCAACTGGACAAAACAGAGGCCAGAAATAGCTTCAAAGTTGAATGGTAATTTGATTTCTGACAAAGATGCCAAAGTAGCTCAATAGGGGAAGGACAGTCTTCAACAAATTTTGAGTAATTAATCTTAAACTCTCTTTACCTCAGTTTCTTCATTTAAAAAGTAGGAATGACTAAGAGTATCTATCTCAATTATGCTAGTTTCAATGAAAATTAAATGATTTACTACATGAAGTGCTTGGACTGTTGGGCCTGGCACATATTAAATGTTCATCTAGTCAATAAATTTGTATCTTTAAGTGGAAAGTAGGTGGGAAAACTACAAAAATTGCCTAGAAAAATGATTCTAGGATGACACTTTTACATGAAATAAAAATTAAGGCAAACATGAAATTTTGTTTCTTTGTAAGATTTAGAAAATTCCCTTAATTTTTGTGTGTGTCTGTTGTTGGGGTTCTTTGCCACTGTTATCTTTTTATTGAAGTATAATTAATTTACAGTATTATATTATTTTCAGATGTACAGTACAGTGATTCAGCATTTTTGCAGATTATACTCATTATTAGTTATTAGTTATTAATAACTAATAATATATTGCATTAATATACTCCATTATTAGTTATTACAAGATAATGGCTATAATTCCCTGTGCTATATAATATATCCTTGTTGCTTATCTATTTTATACATAGTTTTATTTCTTAATCCCATTTTACTAATTTGTCCCTTCTCCCTTCCCTCTCCCCTTTGGTAACTACAAGTTTGTTTTGTATACCTGTGAGTCTCTTTCAGTTCTGCATATATATATTCATTTTTATTGTTTTTTAGATTCCCCATATAAGTGCTATCATACGTATTTGTCTTTCTCTGTCTGACTTATTACACTAACCATAATATTCTCTAGGTCCATCCACATTGCTGCAAGTGGCAGAATTTCATTCATTTTTATGACTAAGTAAGAACTGTCTTAATTTTTAAAGCTTTACCTATGTGTTTAATTCTAACACAGGACAGGAAAAACTATCTTATTTTCAAAAATTGTGGTATTATTGTAGCACTGATATCTGTTCTAGAAAAGATTAGATTCATTTTCTGAAAGGAATTTTTAAAAATTGAAAATTTTCAATTGTCAACTTTCTCTAAAGAAATGATGGGTTGAAATTAATATCTTGAACATGTTCCAATCTCACTGGGCTTTGCTGACTTTATTTGTTAATAAATAAACCAAAGTTGTATTATGAAATTTTTAAGATCAACACCTACAAGTTATTTACCCAAAAATATTCTTAACTATCAATGTATTTATTTCTCTTTTCACTGAAGGTTGGATAAAGGACAATGCTGATGAGATCTACGTTTTCAGAAACTAGGCCATAAATGACATCATTAACTCTAGGCAGATATTTTGAAATGTCAGTGACCACCATGAGAATCAGGAGGCAGCCTATTTAGGGATTAAAATTTAGGGATAAATTAGGAGTTTTGGATTAACAGATAGATACTAGTATATATAAAACAGATAAACAACAAGGACCTACTGTATAGCACAGGGAACTATATTTGGGATATTGTAATAACCTATAATGGAAAAGAATTTAAAAAGAATATATACATATATATAATATATACATGTTATATGTATAACTGAATCACTTTGCTGTACATCTGAAACTAACAGAACATTGTATATCAACTATACTTCAACAATAAAAAATCATCATCACTACTTATATGACTCAAAAAGCAGGGCATTGAGTCCTTTCAATATCAAGGGTTATATGTGTTTGTTCTCTTCAATTATACATGCTTTATTCTAAAAATAGTAGGCATTCAATAAGTATTCGGTGGATGGAAGAATAAATGAACATATTTTGTGGCTTATCATATCTATCCTTGAGAACAGATGATGTGTACCTGAGAAGAATGTATTTTTTCCTTTTGTTGGTTGGAATGTCCTATATATACACCTCAGGTTCATCTGGCCTAAAGTATGGTTAATGTAAACATTTCCTTATTTTTCAACTGCATCTATCTGTTGCTGGAAGAGGAATACTGAAATCCTCTACTATTAGTATTTGATATATTTAGGTGCTCCAATATTGGGTGTACATATATTTATGACTGTTATGTCTTCTTGATGAGTTGAGCCTTTTGTGAGTGTGTAATGACCTCCTTTGTCTCTTGTTACATTTTTGGTTTAAAGTCTATTTTCTCTGATATAAGTACAGCTACCCCTGTACCCTTTTGGTTTCCACTTACATGGATTATCTTTATCCATCCCTTCACTTTGAGCTTGTGCGTGTTCTTGAAGCTGAAGTGAGTCTCTTGTAGGCAACATATAGTTGGGTCTTGTTTTTTTTTTTTTTATCCATCCAGCCGCCCTGCCTTTTGATTAGAGAATTTATCCATTTACATTTAGAGTAATTATTGATACGTAAGGACTTACTATTGCCATCATATTAATTCTTTTCTGGCTGTTTTGTAGCTTCCTTGTTCCTTTTTGACTCTCTTGCTGTACTCTTTTGTGAGTTGGTGATTTTCCATGGTGGTATGCTCTGATTCCCTTGTCTTTATTTTTTGTGAGTCTACTATAGTTTTTTGCTTTGTGGTTACAACTGACTTATATGAAACATCTTATACATATAACAATCTATTTATGCTGATTCAAAACTCTATCCTTTTATTCCCCCCCTTTCTGTTTTTAATGTCACAATTTGCTTCTTTTTATACTGTGTATTCATTAACAAATTATAGTAGCTATGATTATTTTTATACTCTTGTACTTCAACATTTATACCAGAGTCAAATGGTTAACATATCAATTACAGTATTAGAATTTTCTGAATTTGCCTCTCTATATCTATATCCCTTTATCAGTCTGTTGTCTATTTTCATACTTTTTATGTTACGTATTTTCTTTTTTCTTAATTGAAGTATAGTTGAGTTACAATATCATATTATTCTCAGGGGTACATAACAGCGATTCATATATATATATATAATATATATGTAATATATATATTATATATATATATATTCTTCTTCAGATTCTCTTCCCTTATAGGTTATTATAAAATATTGAGTATAGTATCCCCACCCCCACCCCTCTTTCCCCTTTGGTAACCGTAAGTTTGTTTTTTATGTCTGTGAGTCTATTTCTGTTTTGGAAATAAGTTCATTTGCATTTTTTGTTTTTTTTAGATTCCACATATAAGTGATACATATGATATTTACCTTTCTCTAGGTCCATTCATGTTGCTGCAAATGACATTATTTCATTCTTTTTTATGGCTGAGTAATATTTCATCATATATATAAAGCACATCTTCTCTATCCATTCATCTGTCGATGGAGATTTAGGTTGCTTCCGTGTCTTGGCTATTGTAAATAGTGCTACAATGAACACTGAGGTGCACGTATCTTTTCAAAGTATGGTTTTCTATGGATATATGCCCAGGAGTTGGATTGCAGAATCATATGATAGCTCTATTTTTAGCTTTTAAGGAACCTCCATCCTGTTCTCCATGGTGGCTGCACCAATTTATATTCCCACCAATAGTGTAGCAAGGTTCCTTTTTCTCCACACCCTCTCCAGCATTTATTGTTGGTAGACTTTTTGATGACAGCCATTCTGACTGGTGTGAGGTAATAGCTCATCGTAGTTTTGATTTGCACTTCTCTATTAATTAGTGATGCTGAGCATCTTTTCATGATGTGCCTTTTGGCCATCTGTATGTCTTCTTTGGAGAAATGTCTATTTAGATCTTCTGCTCATTTTTTGATTGGGTTGTTTGTTTTGATATAGAGCTGCATGACCTATTTGTATACTCTGGAGATTAATCCCTGTTGGTTGCTTAATTCACAGATATTTTCTCCCATTCTGTGGGTTGTCTTTTTGTTTTGTTTATGGTTTCTTTTGTTCTGCAAAAGCTTTTAAGTTTAATTAGGCCCTATTTGATTATTTTTGTTTTTATTTTCATTACTCTAGGAGGTGGATCCAAAGAGATATTGCTGTGATTTATGTCAAAGAGTGTCCTGCCTATGTTTTCCTCTAGGAGTTTTATAGTATCTGGTCTTACATTTAGGTCTTTAATCAATTTTGAGTTTATTTTTGTGTATGGTGTTAGAGAATGTTCTAATTTTATTCTTTTACGTGTAGCTTTCCAGTTTTCTCAACACCACTTACTGAAGAGACTGTTTTTCTTCATTGTATATTCTTGCCTATTTTGTCATAGATTAATTAGCCATAGGTGTGTGTGTTTATTTCTCAGCTTTCTACCCTGTTCCATTGATCTATAGTTCTGTTTTTGTGCCAGTACCATACTGTTGTGATTACTGTAGCTTTGTAGTATAGCCTGACGTCACGGAGCCTGATTCCTCCAGCTCTGTTTTTCTTTCTCAAGATTGCTTTGACTATTCGGGGTCTTTTGTATTTTCATACAAATTTTTTGTTCTAGTTCTGTGAAAAATGCCATTGGTAATTTGATTGGGATCTCACTGAATCTGTAGATTGCCTTGGGCAGTATAGTCATTTTGACAATATTGATTCTTCCAATCCCAAAACATGGTATATCTTTCCTCATGTTACATATTTTCAAATGACAGCATCCTTTCATTTCAGGTTGAAAAACTCCTTTCAGCATTTCTTGTAAGGTCCAGTGGGAATGAATTCCCTCAGCTTTTATTTGTCTGGGAAAGTTTTTTTTTCTCCCTCATTACTTAGGGATAACTTTACTGGACAGAGTATTCTTGGTTGGTAATATTTTCTTTCAGCACTTTTAATATATCATTCCACTCTCTCCTGGCCTTTAAGGTTTCTACTGAGACATCTGCTGATAACCTAACGGCGGTTCTTTTGTATGTTATAATATCCTTCTTTCTTGTTATCTTTAGTATTCTTTTTGTCTTTGATTTTAGACAGTTTTATTATGTCTTGGAGAATGCTGGTTTGGAATGAAATAATGGGGCAATCTATAAGCTTCATGAACTTTGATGTCTAAAACTTTCCCCATGTTTGGGAAGTTCTCAGCCATTACTTCTTTAGATAAGCTATCTGCCCCCTTCTCCCTCTCTTCTCCTTCTGGAACTCCAATGTTTCGGACATTAGTTTTTTTGATGGTGTCCCATAGATTGTCTAGGCTTTCTTCATGCTCTTTTATTCTTTTTTTCTTTTCAGACTGGGTTATTTCAAAGTTCCTATCCTCTAACTCACTAATTCTTTCTTATATTTAGTCTATTTTGATATGCTCTATACTGCATTTTTTTCATTCCATTCACTGAGTTCTTCAGCTCCACAATTTCTATTTGGTTCCTTTTTATGATTTCTATCTCTTTGTTACATTTCTCATTTTGATCTCATATTGTTTTCCTGATTTTGCTGAATTGTCTGTGTCTTCTTAGAGCTCACTGATTCCATGAAAGAGCTATTTTGAATTCTTTATCAGGTGAGCCGTAGATCTCCATGTCTTTGGATTTGATTACTAGAAGATTATTGTGATCTTTTGGTGATGTTACAATTTTGTTTTTTCACATTTCTTGAAGTTTTGCATTGTTGTGTTTGCATTTAAAGTAGCAGTCAACTTCTCCAATTTCTATTAACTCCCTTTTGGGTGAAAATACCTTATGTCAGTCCTGATATAGATTCTGAGGTATTCTTTGACCTTGTATGGACACAACTGCTCCATGCTCCTTCCTCCCTCTTGTGGCTGAATTCTTAAGCTTGTCTTCTCTTGATCCTACAATGTAGCAGGCCAGCTGCTAACAAACAGCCTGTCTTTTATTTTTCTGAAGGTGGCACTACAGCTCAAGTTTATGGTTTCACTCTTGCCCATAGACACTGGCCTGCTTTCTGAGTGAGTTCCTTGCCTACCAGAGCTTGCTCTCACAGCAGCCCTCGGAGCCACCCAGGGAGCCAGCTACAGAGTAGGGGGAGGTGTGGGTTTGGCATGCATACACTGCAGGTGCCCAGGGGATAGTTGGAGGGATCCATGGGTGAAGTTTTCTCTTTGGCTGCTGGGTGAGCTTCCTAATGGAGTCCAGAACACAGTCAACAGGAACCTTATCCTTTTAATGCCCTTTGGGAGCCCTATATGCTGCTCTCCCAATCTGTTTCTTCCCCTAGTCATGAAGCTCCCTCTTTAATGCTCTGGATGCTGTGAGACAGTAATGAATCTCTCTGGCAGTGTTCCACACAGCTGGAGAAGCCAGGCCCTGCCCTCCCTACCCAGAAGAAATCACCAGCTGTCTAACTCAGCCCTAAACTGTGCTGCCTTGGAGGAGGGATGATGCTGGCAAAGAGGAGCTGTTACTCTTACCAAATACAGTGCAGCCAAACTCATTTTTTTTGTTTGTTTTGTTTTGTTTTTTTTCCTTCTCTAATAGAGTTTTGGAACTTCTCTGGAAACCTGGACTTTCACAAAGGCTCTCTCGTCTCTTCTGCAGGTGCTCCCAGACTGCAGCCAACAGGGTCCAGAATTGATTCACAGACTCCTGGTAGGTTCCACAGCTGGTACTTAAATCTGTCTATTACCTGTTACCCCATGCACTGGTTGGCGAGGCTTCTGGATCCCACAACTCCCACAAAGGTATTTCTGTTAATGGATGGATGCCAAATTTTTGTTTTTGAAGTTGGGCAAAATGAGGGATGTCTTATGCTACCGTTATGCTAATGTCGCTCCCCCGGGCATCCTATATTTTATCTTACAATCCTACCCACACTAGACCATCCTAAGCAAGAAACAAACTTTTATTGCATTAAGGCACTGAGATTTATAATTCGTAACCATTTGCCTACCTTGACTAATATAAGACATAAAAATATTTTAAAGGAATAGTAATAATTAGTATTAATAATACCAATGATAGTCATAGAAAGAATTAGGTTTCTGAATGAAGTCTGAAAACATCACTGCATAGTTTATTGTGGTTAAGGTGATAAAGAACCAAGTACCTCTAACTCTCAGGCACAGTATATGAGATCACTGAGATTCAGGGAATTCATTTATAATACTTGTTGAGTATGTATTAGTTATGATGTATTCTGGGATATATAACAATGAATAAGACACATTTTGTGCCTTCAGGAGCACAGCAGGGCAGCTGATACAAATGTTAAAATAACCCTTGTATAATGCAAAAAGCAGTGCACACCAAATTAGGCGGGAAAATGGTGTTAATGCAAAATCTTTAATTCTGACACCACAAAAGGTATTGCAGAAGAGGCAGGAAGAGAAAAACTGGTTTGTAAGAAGGCAGAGAGAGTATTTTTAATTTCTTAATTTTTTTTTTTTTTTTGTGATACGCGGGCCTCTCACTGTTGTGGCCTCTCCCGTTGTGGAGCACAGGCTCCAGACGCGCAGGCTCAGCAGCCATGGCTCACGGGCCTAGCCGCTCCGTGGCATGTGGGATCTTCCCGGACCGGGGCACGAACCCGTGTCCCCTGCATCGGCAGGCGGACTCTCAACCACTGCGCCACCAGGGAAGCCCTATTTTTAATTTCTTTGTCATGAATCTATGCTCCTGGAATCTAAAGGCCATTCCATTCTCGGTGGACAAATGAAATTCACTTACTTTCCTTTTGCCTTTGATAGTTTTTAAAGGGAATGTTTAAGTATAAACCTAGTTGATCTTATTAGAAACAAGCACGATGGCTACCATGGCTGCCATTTATTGAGTACCTACTGAGTGTCAGGCCTTGTATGTACCAAGTATTTTATATGATCTCATTTAATCATATGATCTCATTTAATCATTATAGTAGCTATGAACAGCATTATCTTTCCCATTTTACAGATAAGAAAGCTATGGCACAAATATGCTATCCAGCTTATCCAAATCACATGTTACTATGTACTAAAATCACAATTTTAAATTCAGTTCTGATTTCAAAGGTTGTATTCTTCATCACTAAGTTACCCTGCATAATGATGTTTTTCAGACTGATTATCCTATACCTCAATCCAATCAAGTCTTTAGTCCATGTTATACAGTTTGAGTTATTATACTGATATAGAAGTCAATTTTTAGGTGAAATTTGAAAATGTCTTTTTCTCCATATAAGCACTAACTGGAAAAAGAAACCTTATTCTACTACCACAAGATGTATGAACACTTTCTCAGTGTCTTGAACCTTAAATTTCGAGAGCTTTAGTCCTTTTTAGGCTTACGTTACATTTATAGTAACAGGTCTTTGAAGTCTAAGGGATAAAATTTTTTATTAGCAGAATTCTTTATACATGTTCAAAGATAAAACTGCTGGTCTTTGTTAAAAAGGCCTTAGGCCTTAATTTTCTCAGAACAAGTATCATTTCCATTTTTCCTCTTCACTGAATTTAGTAAAATATTATGAATCTATGGTAACTATTGGGCAGGCTACTGAAGAGTAGAAAAATCAGCAGATGTACTGATCAACTATTTTTTACCAAAAATGACTTTTCAAAAGAAATTTGCCTTCTAACACCATGCCAATCTTATAAACATAAAATTTTAAATGTCACAATACACTCTATATAGTCTGAATATATACATTTTCTCAAAAATCATTCAGAAAGAATTATCTTAGAATTTATTGGAATAATGATTAGTCTAGCTGAAAACTCCTACCAATCATCACTCATACTTTGGGCTTTTAGTAAGGGGCAAATCTTGACGAAAACAAAGAAATGAAGCCTATCAAGAAATACATGTTCAGACAGCACTATATCAGGCTTACAGTTCTTAGAAAATGTTTTAACTATGGATCTAATGCACATTACTTCTGCCCAAATAGTGTTCTTCATGACATCTGTAGGAATTAAAGGGAAATAAGTGAAAAATGTCCTTCCTTTCTCTTCCTCCACTGGATTTGCTAATGCAAGCTCTGAAATGTTTTAAAATGTATAATATTAGGAAGGTAGTTTTATCGTTTATAAACTGAAATTTTATACACACTTAATTAGCATTATATTAATTCATTTTTATCTGAGAAAGAGTAGCCTAGATGCTTAATAAGCAAGACATATCATATTTTTTAAAATTATCAAAGTAAACTTCTAACTGCTGAGCTACTATCTGGCTTCAAGATTTAAAGATTTATCTGGCTTTAAAGATTTTAAATTTCCAAACTTTTCAAAATCATCTTTCTCCTTTTAATCTATAATTTTGTTTGGTCATTACTATACCTTAACTGAACCACTGAAATAAAATAGCATTTGATCTTTCTGTCTTTATCTCTCTTCATCAATCAATCCCTCATTGGCTCTGACAATGTCAGATCACACTGTCAAATATCAAATATCTCTGCTCTAACCATGTCACTGACATATCCAAGTATCTTCCACGAGTCCCATTTATCTAAATTAATTCTGTATTTTTTAAGCTATAATATGGCCCTCCATGTTCTGAATCTGAAGTGGATTTCCAGGTCTCTTTCTACTACCTTCCTACATATATCCCACATCCTGTTATTGTTTTGTATATGCATCTGCTCCACCAAGCTAAAACTGTAAGCCCCTTGGAAAGAAGAACAGTGCCTACCTCAATATCCTCCATACAAATGGGGATCACAGTATCTATTGAAAGAATAAGTAAATGATTTGTACAAAAATTATTTCAATTAAAGTGTTGTTATTATGATAGTGATTTTACTGAATATTTATTGATTGACTACCTGTTAATAGGGCATTTTGATTTTTTTAAGTACTATAAGAAGTCATAACCTTAACGTCAATAGGTTCTGGTATATTCATCCTCTTCTTAAAGTGCCCTCTTTTCCTAGACAGGAATCTTCTCTTGAGAGGATACCATATCCCTTTCTTTTTTATGTTATACTTCCCTATACCCTTCCTCCCAGCCCCCATCTTACAGACACATATCCAGATTCACAGCTCAAAGAAATAAAAGAATATCTATGATATAGTTACTCCTGCTTGCTGATGGACTAACTAAACTTCTGTGTAAATGAATTTTAGCCTATGTTGCTATACTTGAACATTAATTAGTACTTACCTATATTTTATACTCCAAATCTACTTTCTAACATTTGGAAAGCATAACTATGATTCTGATACTATTTTAATCTCTGAAGTTGTCTAACATTAAATTTTTTTGGTTTAACTTTTCATGTATTTGGGTCTTGACTCTATCTATTGAATATACTGCAAATTCCTTGGAGACCACAATAATGTCTTACACTCTCTTATTACCTAATGAACCCTCATTCAGCACCTTAGACTTAATAGCAATGTGTTCAATAAATAGTGTTATTAAAACATATTAAATTACCCCAATTTGTTTTACTAAAGTAATTTTATTAATGAGAAAATGAAAAACAACAGTTTAAAGATTTTAAAAAGGGGATAAAAAAAAATCACACTGATCCATTAATTAAACTTTATTTTGAATTTACACAAATGGTTTAAAGCTTCAAAATAACCCTTAGTTGATTTTAACTGAGCTGAATGGGGCAATTTGATTTTTACATATGTCTAATGTAATCAACAAATCTTTATTTAAACATGTAGATATAATTTCAGGATTTGGCTTCTTATTTATATTCCATGGGATCATGGATAAGAACTTATTAAGCTAGTTCTGAGCTCCCAAAACACAGGCATCATATTTTACTGTAAGTATAGTAATCATAGAAAAAAGGAAGCTCATGTTATTATTATAATTAACTAGGAATCAATTTCTTTTTACTATAAAAATAGCTAATTAAATAGCCTCTAAGATTTTTCTGTTCTGTGTTATCTCATTACATTATAAAATACATTTGGTTTCAGGAATTAGAAAAACAAGACCTTATTTTTCTTAAGTATATGTATCTGCTTCATAACAATAAGTTTGATTCTATATTCAGGAGATATTTAACACATGCATAAGCACCAGGTTCTCTAATGAATGGTATTTCAAGTGAAGCATCGTACGTATCCATTTTTGGAGTTTTACTATGCTTATAATTTTAAAACTTTTGGAAATGCAAATGCAAGTTTTATACAGAGTGATCCTATAAAGTTCTGGAAGTCCAGAATCAGTCTCAGCGGGAAAGCCTGAACAACAAATGACACTCTAAGGACAATTTTCTACTTAATCTCTACTATTTATTAAAAGTATCCTTTTTCATAAAGGAATGTAACAGAATTTCTTCCAGTAAAGCTCTCAACTTAAATCTTGCTTGAATTTTTTGACAGTCACCTGTCAATTAAAGGATTCAGTAATTATATTTCAGTACTGAAAACAGTATAAAATTAAGTTTTCTATAATTTAAAAATGTATACTTTATCAAATTTAGAATTTTATGCTTGTTTTTATGTCATTATCCTTTTTATGTCACATGTACTTAAAAAAAAAACCTGTAAAACTATTCTTTTAAAATGTTGAGAAATATTTCTAAAGTAATTATGCTTTACATTGTAGTTACAAGTTTCAGGAAATTTCAAAGAACTTGAAGCAGGCTATTTTAAGAAAACAATTAATTGAATATGAAAAGGTATGTATGTCAACTCATTTCACTAACCACCTACCATAAATATTTTTTTGAAACAAATATAAACCATAAATATTTGTGATCGCTCTCACATTCCTTTTCCAGTTACACTCATTTGGGAATAGAAAAACATTGTTTACAGATTTGTTTTGTTTTATAGCATGAAGCTAATAACATTAACTGGGCAAGTCCTTGAATGCGTGAACATTTGTGTTAATTCTTGTACTGAGTGATACATAAGCAAACAGTCTATAAAGTATGCTTAGCACTAGTCCCATTCATATGACTAAGTTGATTTCACACAGTATATATTTAAAATAAATATCCATATTTAAGAAGCAGTGTAAACCACATATTTAATTATAATCAGAAATGATATGAAAAAACCAAAAATTTACACAGTCAAAACAAGTAAAACAAGATTTATAGAAAATAATGTAAAGGTGTGCCTGTGGGGGAGGAGGTGGTAGAACAAATTACAGTTTGGAAGAGTTTGATTTTTTAGTTAACTTATAACTTGAATGGTGATAGACTTTTAGTAATTATAAACAGCATGAATATGCAAAGTAGACTCAGAATTTATAAATTTTTCTCCATCCATTTTTCACAGCAATGTATGAAACACAGCATGCAATACTATCTCTTCCCTTGAAAAGGCAGCATTAAAAATAGGTCACAGGATACAAACTGCCAGGATGAGGGCTACAAGCACAGCAGGAGTTCAAGCGATGATGGTAATAATGAGACCGCCATTACTGCTGATTCTCAGTTCTGCTGAGAAAGTTTGAATTCTCACTCCAGCCCTATCGTCATCCAGCCCTATCGCCATTTTCTATATGGTCTTGGGTGAGTCACTTAAACTCTCAGTGATTTGATTAATAGCAATTCTGAGTTGGCTTTCCTCACAAATGTATTATAAGGTCCAATAGACCCATGATGAAATGAACATGTAATACATATTCCTTTACTCATGGCCCTCGTCTCCTAAATACCTTTTATGTTGTATTTTCTCTTAAGACAACGTCCAGATTTACATATGTCACAAAAGCTGAGAGATTAATTCTAAAAATATGAGACTCTTTCAGGAAGAGGATTTATTTTAGAAGGGAAAGAAAGCCCTCCAAAATATTGGTTTTATATTTTCCTCACTTCATGTGGAACAAAACTTGAAAGCAAAGTCGTGAAAATGAACTAGACACTTGATCTTTGACAAATGAAGAGTGTCATGCAACCTAATATTTGTAGCATTATACTAGTTTGGAAAGACTACTCAAATAGTTACCATTCAAAACTCTAAGAATGATTTAGAAAGTGTCACTTTTTTTTTTTTTTTTTTTTGCGGTATGCGGGCCTCTCACTGTTGTGGCCTCTCCCGTTGCGGAGCACAGGCTCCGGATGGCAGGCTCAGCGGCCATGGCTCACGAGCCTAGCCGCTCCACGGCATGTGGGAGCTTCCCGGACCGGGGCACGAACCCGTGTCCCCTGTATAGGCAGGCGGACTCTCAACCACTGTGCCACCAGGGAAGCCCGAAAGTGTCGCTTTAATACCTCAGAACAGGGTTCGCCAGCCTTTAAAATCCATTTCATTCGAACGGACCTTTTCACTCCACCTTTTGTATATAACTATCAGCTAAAACTTTGTTAAATTTTACCTTCTATAGCTTTTAATATTAAAATAGTTACATTAAATATGTATTTTCAACTGCCTAAACTCTCTTTCCCGAAGAAGATTTTTACACACTGCCCTGAACTTTTCCATTTACTACCCTACTAGCCAAATCCCAGATTTGGGCAGGATAAATTTTTTACTCATAACATTAATACATATCATTACTGAAGTAAACTTAGAAAGCTATATGAGATGGCCAGCTATTTTCCAGTAGTAATATAAATTTTTTTTTAAAAAAGTATGACCAGAACAACTCTCCTTTATGTTTCAATTACTTAGAAATTCAGTAACAACATCACCAAAAATATACATATTGTTTCATTTATTTATATATTAATAAAATGATATCATCAGGGCAGCAGGGAGTAGAAATGAGACAATCACAGGATCTTGTTCTGGAAGAACGTTTTACAATTTCTTATTTATTTTTATACAAATGAACTACATGTATAGTTAACTTTCTTGTTTTCCTTTTTTGTTTTTTCTTCTTTTCTTGCTATTCCTTCCTCCTTTCATCCTTCCCTTCCTCTCCTTCATCCCTCTTTCCTTATTCCTTCCTTCCATCCATCGTTGGTTTTTGGCTGAGACCACAATTTCGACAAGAAATAAAAACTGCATTACTCAGGAAGGAAGCTAATAAGTTTCCCCTCCCCAAATGCTATTAGAGACTTCCTGAATAAATGAGAAGCACATTAATTAAAAAAAAAAAAAAAGGAGGGTGCTTGCAAAAGCAACAAAAACAGATTCTGGTCTTCATTATGATTAAAATAAACTTGAATAATAAATGTCAGATATGGGTAAGATCTATTAGGACACCTTGCACATCTATGGCCAATGAAGTTTGCTCCCAATTGTGTGGATTTCTTCAGTGCATTGTTAAATAAAGTTATTTTGTTATAGGGACTTCTACCATTTCCCTTTAAGATAATCCCATAACATAATGGATTGCAGTAACAGCAAATTTCTTTTAAATATAATTATTACTGAAATTCTTCATTCAAAATCCTTCCCATTATTCACTGTCATAATAGTCAGTAGAATAGATGGATACAATTTATACACATAAACACATATACATACATATGTATACACATATACATATGTGCATGTGTGTTTAATTATAAATATACAATATTATTGAATTTACTTAATTTTATGTAATTATTTACATATTTAATTGACACATGGGCTCAAATTTTACATTTTACATAAAAATGCCATTTGTATCCACATATATTCTTGTTCTGAGGCTCTCTATTCTTTTATTTTAACAAGGTTACATAAAAATTCCTCTTACAAGTTATATTTTAATTATAGTTAATGAATCATCAGCCTATTTGACTAATATTTAAAGGACAAAGAGAACAAGGGTTTTGGGGGTTATTTTTTGCTTTGGTTTTCTGTTTGTTTTGAATGACAATTTATCCACAAGTCGGTAGTTTGTAGCCCAAGCTTCAATCTTGAGATTGCTCTCAACAAATGATTTGGTCATTATAGAGATAATAAATACCATTCATAGTGATAATTTAAATAAAAATATATGACTTAAGAGATAAGATTTGGTAAAAATTGGTTTCTCTTCTATTTCGATGACTCCTAACATAGTACAGCCACTGAAGTCAACTTAATGTTTACCAAGAGCCATTGAGCTTTATAGTGAGCATCTGGGTAGTGCTCCGGTGCAGATGTTGAATAGAATACCACAATAAAACTACTTCAGGTATCACCTGGTTAATAACAGTACTTCATTGAAAACATTACTTTCTGTAATTTGACTTAGTTTTGCCCAAATAAAAGCTGTTCACTTTTTATTTTAAGGCACAATTGTGACTTCTTACAAAACAAAGCCCTCAACTTCTATAATAAAGTATAGGTTTTATTCATAGCTAAACAACTGAATTTAGTTTTTCAAATTAAATCTAAATCACTAATATAAAGCATTATCTACAAGTCACAAAAATTAAAAACATCTCCATAAACCAAACTGAAAAATCTGAATCTTCGGAAATGAGAGACAAAGCCTAAATGTAATTTATAACTTATATACCTCTATTTTCTCTTTTTTTGAGGGAAACTATACTCTCGGGCAGTGCTCATATCAGATGCTGATTAACTATAAGGAACTGAAGGACTTGAAAGTGTTTATTAGTGGCATCATCAAAAAATTTCTCCAACTTTTTTGGTAACCAACAAGAAGCATTTTCTTTATGCATCTTCCAGGAGTCTCATCTTTGCCTAACCCTGACAAACTATTCTTCCCAATCTAATTCATTTTGGCTTCTATGTCTCATCCTACTACTAGATGATTTTATTAATAATACACTAACACATGTTCATTGTAGGAAAATCAGAAACATATGAGAACCAGTAAGAAAATAAAAATCAACTGTAATCTCACCATTCAGAATCTACAATTAACATAAATTTTTAAAAATAAAAATGAGATTAAGGTATAATCTGCATAGGTTTGTAAAGCGATATTTCCATTTAGCAATACATCCTAAATAGCTTCTACTTTTCTAATTCCCTTCACATTTTTAGTATCTTAATTTCTCTTTTTCACAAAAGAATTCTCTGAGTCCTTACTGCGTTATTATTCTAGACAAGAGGTCAGCAAACTTGTTCTGAAAAGGGCTAAACAGTAAACATTTTAGGCTTTGTAGGCCATATAGTCTCTGCTACAACCATTTAACCCTGGTGTGGTAGTGCAAAAGCAATCACAGACACACATCAAGAATGGATATATCTCAATAAAGTTCCCAATAAAACTTTATTTTAAAAAGCAGGCAGAGGGCTGTAGTTTGCTAACCCCATATTCTAGACAACTGCTTAAAAAGAAATATTGCATATCATGATCACTATCACCTACAGCTGAATATGTTACAGATTATCTTTATACTCGACCTCTTCTATCCATACAGATTTACCCCAGCACACATCACCAAGGAGTATGTTCATTTCCTTTGGTAATTGCAAATGTGATTCTTCAAAAGTGGTTGAAAATCATCCATGCCGGAACCGTACCAGAAAGACTTCCCCAGCTCAGTCTGTGTCTTAGAAACCTGTATTTCAATAGCAAAGTAGAAGGATGCTCTTCCCTCTCCCCTTTAGCCAACAGAAGTCCAAGTTAAATGGGTAGTAACTTGCTGACACAGAGAATTTTCATCCCTGTTTCAAATCTATGAAAGAGAGAGAAATTGAGATTGAAGGAGTTGGAATAGCAGGAAACCTACAAGTTTACATGCATCCAAATCCATGCTTTCCTCCTTCCCCACTGTGACAATAAGAGGGCTTTCTCTTCCTAAGGTCTCTCTATTTATTTATACTTGCTATGGATCCTATTCCCTACTGCTTTGTCGTCATGGTTCAAAAACTCTCTTTTTATTCTGTCTCTCTCTCTCTCCCCCTTCCTTCCTTCCTTCCTTCTCTTGTCTCTCTAACCCCTCCCTCTCTTTATGTGTGTTCTCTCATCAGCATTTAAACTTATCTAATATTTGCTTATCTTAGAAGGCCCTTCCTCAATCTCAAACAGTACTCCCTATGCCCCTGTTCTCCCTTTTCACACTCTAGTTTCAAGACAGAATTGTCTGCACTTTCCTTTTCTCATTTTTCTCATATATTCCTCAATCTGCTGCAATCAGGTTTTTGCTCCCATTTGATCCACAAAAACTGACTAAAGTTATCAGTGAAACCCTTATTGTTAAATCTGTCTGTCACTCTGATCACTTATCTTGCTGGTCAAAAGTACAAATTACATAGTCGAATAATCTGAGTTCAAATCTTGATTGTCAATTAGCCAAGCGTTTTCTTGGGCAAGTCACATAGCTGCTCTGTATGTACCTCACTTACCTCATCTGGAAAACTGGGACATGTTAATACCTAGCTCAAAGAATTGTGATGAAAATTAAATTAATGAAACATGCAAAACTGTTTACAAGAGTGCTTAGCCCACAGTAACGTCTATATAAATGTTAGTTATTACTGACCTCTCAGCAGCATTTGACACTATGAACCTCTCTCTCCTTTCTGAAAACATCTCTTTCTATAACACATTCTCTAGGGTGTTTTCTTACCTCTTTGATTCATCCTTCCTAATCTCACTTTCATGTTCCTCTTCTTTATAAGCTGGTTTCTCTCCTAAGGTCACCTTTCTACTCACATGACATCTTCTTCCTAGGCAATCTCTTTCATTTCCATGGCTTCAATTACCATTCAGTGTCTTCCAGTCTATTATCGCCCATCAAAACTTTTCTTCCTATCCAGACACCTGTATAAACTGGCTCTAGTACATCATCACTTGGCTATCTCAAAAGCATCCCAAGCTCCACATGTTTAAAACTCACTCCATCTTCCCAACTCCTACCCTATCTTCATTCAGTAAAGGTCCTGTCAGTTCCATCTCTTAATAGGTATCAAATCTGTTCACATCTCTCCTTCCCTACTGCAGGCTAGGCAACTATCAACTTTCATCTCTATTATTTATATAGACTTTTACCTCAAGTCTCTGCTTGAGTCTTAAGGCCCCCTTCAATATATGTTACACAATGCAATCGAAACATACTCTCTAATTGCAAATCTGATCAATGCAAAAAAAAGTTTAGTGGTTATGCATTGCCCTTATGAAACTCTGGCACTCCTTAATGTAGATTTTAGAAGCATTCATGGCCTATATACCTCTTGAGCTTTGTGTCATATCCCCACCCTTTCCCCACCACAGGTTTTCTGCATAGATGATCATGTCATCTGCAAATAAAGACAATTTTACCTCTTCCTTTCTGTTTGCCCTTTTTTCCTTTTTCTTGCCTAAGTGCACTGGCTAGAACCTCCAGTATGGTTTTGAATGTTAAGTAGTAAAAGTGGACACCTTGCTTTATCTGTCCACTTTTTCCTCCTACCATCTTGTTGATAGTAGGGGGAAAACATTCAATATTTTACCATGAAATAGTATGTTAGTGGTAGGATTTTATCAAATTGAGGAAGTTCTTTTTTTATTCCCAGTTTGCTGTGGGTTATAAAAGATGAACGTTGGATTTTGTCAAATGCTTTTTCTGTATTTACTAGATGACACGTTGCCTTGACTGATTTTCAAACGTTAAACCAACCTTATATTCCCGGGACGAGCTCTACTTGCTCACAGTATATACATCCTCTTTATATACTGTTGGATTCTGTTTGCTTAACTTTTGTCAAGAATATTTTTGCATCTATATTCATGTGGGATACCAGTCCTTAGTTATCTTTATTGGAATGTCTTTGTCTCCTTTTGGTGGCAGGATAAAGCTGGCCTCACAGAATGAGTTGGGAAGTATTCTCTCTTCTTCAATTTTCTGGAAGAGTTCATGTAGAATTGGTATTATTTCTTCCTGAAAATGTTTGATAGATTTCAGAGTAAATCTATTAGGGTGTGGATTTTGTTTTGTGGGAATGTATTTACATACAAATTCAACTTCTTTAACTAATAGCTATTCAGATTGTCAATTTCTTCTTGAGTGGGCTTTGGTAATTTGCGCCTTTCAAGGAATTTGTCCGTTTCATCTAAATTGCAGAATGTACTGGTACAAAGTTATTATCTTTTCAATATATATAGAATATGTAGTAATGCCATCTCTCTTATCTCTCATCTCACTGGATTTTGTGTCTTTTTTTTTCTTACCAGTTAGCTATAGATTTATCCAATTCACTGATCTTCTCAAGAAATCAACTTTTGGTTTTATTGGTTTTCTCTGCAGTTTTTTTTATTTCATTAATTTCCACTCTGGTCTTTATTATTTCTATTTTCTTTCTGTCTTTGGTTTTATTTGCCTTTTTTTCCCTACTTGCTTGAGGTTGAAGCCAAGGTCACTAATTCGAGGCTTTTCTTTCTTTCTAATACAGGTGATTTTCCTTTAAGTATTGGTTTAGTAAGCAATCCACAAATTTTTATGTGTCACTTTTCATTTTCATATACTTAAAAGCTTGTAAGTTTTTGGGAATTTTCCAGATACTTTTCTGTTATTGGTTTCTAAATTAATTCCATTTGGTTAGAAAGCATAGTTTGTATGACTAGAATCCTTATAAATTTATTGAGATTTAAGTTTTATGGCCAAGAATACTGCTTAACTTGGTATATATTTAACATGCATTAGAAAAAAATGTATATTCTGCTATTATGGGTAGAGTGTTCTATAAATATCCATTAGGCTAAGTTAGTTAACAGTGTTGTTCCTATATTCTGTATCCTTACTGATTTTCTATCCACTTTTTTCTATCAATTATTGATAGAAGGGTATCTCCAACAACAGTTATGGATTTCTTTATTTCTTTTTTAAAATTTTTTATTTTTGTTTTATATTGGAGTATAGTTGATTTACAATGCTGTGTTAGTTTCAGGTGTACAGCAAAGTGATTTACTTATACATATATCTGTTCTTTTTCAGATTCTTTTCCCATATAGGTTATTACAGAGTATTGAGCAGAGTTCCCCATGCTATACAGTAGGTCCTTGTTGATTATGTTTTACATATAGTAATGTGTATATGTTAATCCCAAACTCCTAATTTATTTCTCCCCCTCCCCTCTTTCTCCTTAGGTAACTATAAGTTTGTTTTCTAAGTCTGTGAGTCTATTTCTATTTTGTAAATAAGTTCATTTGTATCATTTTTTAAGAATCCGCATACAAGTGATATCATATGATATTTGTCTTTCTCTGTGTGACTTACTTCACTTAGTATAATAATCTCCAGGTTTATCCATGTTGCTGCAAATGGCATTATTTCATTCCTTTTTTATGGCTGAGTAATATTCCATTGTATATAAGTACCACATTTTCTTTAGCCATTCATCTGTCAATGGACGTTTAGGTTGCTTCCATGTCTTGGCTATTGTAAAAAGTGCTGCAATGAACATTGGGGTGCATACATCTTTTCTAAGTATGGTCTTCTCTGGATATATGCCCAGGAGTGGGACTGCAGGATCATATGGTAGCTCTATTTTTAGTTTTTTAAGGAACCTCCATACTGTTCTTCATAGTGGCTGTACAATTTACATTCCCACCAACAGTGTAGGAGGGTTCCCTTTTCTCCACACCCTCTCCAGCATTTATTGTTTGTAGACTTTTTGATGATCACCATTCTGACTGGTATGAGGATTTCACTACTTCTTTTTATAGTTCTATTAGTTTTTACTTCCTGAATTTTGAAGCTCTGTTAATAGGCACATAAACGTTTTGTTACTATATCCTCTTGATGAGTCGACCCCCTTATTATTTAAAATTTTTTTAAAAATAAGACTTGTATATATTTTTATATATACAACATGATATACAACATCATGATCTGATATACATACACATGGTGAAATAATTACTACAATCAAGCTAATTGACATATCATCTCTTCACACAGTTACCTTTCTGTGCATGTGTGATGAGAGTAGCCAAAGTCTACTCTCTTAGCAAATTTCCAGTATTCAATATGTCATTATTAGCTATGGTCATCATGCTGTACATTAGAGCTCCAGACTTATTCACCTTACATAACTGCAAATCTGTACCCCTGACCACCATCTTCCCACCTCTAGTAACCACTGTTCTACCTTCTTTTTTTCATTTATATGACTTTTTTAGATTCCACATGTAATTGAATCATGCAGGGTTTTTTTCTTTCTGTGTCTGGATTACTTCACTTCCCATAATGTCCTCCAGGTTCATCCATGTTGTTGCAAATGGTGGGTCTCCTTTTCAAAGGATTGTTAATGTTCCATTGTGTAGGAGTACATCACAAAATTTCTCTGACCCCTTTATTACATGAAATGGCCTTCTATATCCCTGGTTATATTTCTTTGTTCTGAAATCTTCTAACAATAATATAGCCACTTCAGCTTTGCTTTTGATTAGTATGCAATGTATCTGTTTCTTTACACTTAATGTGGGTTTCTTGTAGGCAGCATATAGTTGGATCTTGCTTTTTCATCCAATCTCGCAATCTCTGCTTTTAAAATGGGATGTTTAGATTATTTATACTTAATGTGATTCTTGATATGGTTAAGTTTAAATCTACCATCTTGCTATCTGTCTTCTATTTATCACATCCATTCTTTACTCCCTCTTTCCTCTTTCCTACCCTCTTTTCAATTAATTGAATATTTTTTAATGATTCCTTTTTTATCTCGTTTGAGGAGTTATTACCTATAACTCTTTTTCTTATTTTTAAGGTTGCCCTAGGGTTTATAATATCCATATTTATGTAGTATACATACTTATAATATATGCTACCACTTCATGTATAGCATAAAGAACCTTGTAACACTATACTTCATCTCTCTCCTCCCACCCTTTGTGTCATTGTTGTACATTGTACATGTGTATGTGTTATGCACCACGTGGTACATTTTTTTGTTTGAAGTCATTTATCTTTAAGTGAGATGTGAATTGTAATAAAAACATCTTATATATTTATTCACATATTTACAATTTCTGATTTTCTTCATTCCTTTGTGTAGCTCCATATTCCTTTCGGTGTCATTTTCCTTCTGCCTCAAGGACTTCCATTAACATTTCTTTTAGACAATTCTGTTAGTGATGAATTCTTTCAGCTTTTGTATGTCTCAAAAAGCCTCTATTTTGCCTTTGTTTTTGAAGGATATTTTCACTGAATACAGAATTCTACATTGATTCCCCCCAATACTTTAAAGATGTTCCACGGTCTTCTCACTTGCACTGCTTTTGATAAGAAAATTTCTAGAATCCTTAAGATTTTCTCTTTGTTACTGGTTTTGAACAATTTAATTATCATGTGCATTGGTGCATTTTTCTTTGTGTGTGCATGCTTGGGTTCTTTGAAACTCTTGAAATTCTAAGTTTATAGTTTTCATAAATTTGGATAACCTTTGTTGATGATTTCTGTAAAGACTTTTTCTGTCTTTCCTCTCCTTTGGTCTATCTCTTCTGTCTATCTCTCTCCTCTCCTTTGGTGACTCCAGTTCCAAGCATATTAGACCACTTGAGGTTGGCCCATAGCTCACTGCTGCTCTACTTAACTCTTTTTTTTTTTTTCATTTTTTTCCCTCTCTGTGTTTCATTTTGAATAATTTCTATTGCTATGTCTTCAAGTTTATTAATCTTTGCTTCTGCAATGTCTAATCTACCATTAATTGCATCCAGTGTATTTTGCATCTTTAGAATTTTAGTTGTTTTTACATATTCCATGTTTTTGCCTAATATGTTCAAGCTTCCCTCTAACTTTCTGAAGACACTGAAAATTATAACAACTGTTTTAATGTCCTTGTCTGCCAATTCTAACATCCATGTCAGTTCTGGATTAGTTTTGATTGCTTTTCCTTATTATGGGTCAGATTTTCCCACTTCTTTGCATTGCCTGGTCATAGTTGATCAAAAGCAGACATTATACTTTGTTGGGTGCTGGATATTTCTACATCCCTATAAATATTCTTGAATTTTGTTCTGAGATACAGTTACTTGGACACAGTTTGATCCTTTTGGTTCTTGTTTTTAAGATATCATAGGTGGGACTGGAATAGCCTATAGTCTAGGAATAATTGTTCTCCACTACTGTAGCAAGGGTCTTCTGAGTAGGATACCCAATGGCCTGTGAATTATGAGGTTTTGCACTCTTTCTGCCATATATTTCTATAGCACCCTGTACTTCCCCTATATAAAGCACCTCTTATACTTCATTGAAATTGCCATTGTGGTTTTCTTCTCATTATGTAGTTCTTTCACCATACTGTTGCTATATTAAGTTCATACTTAAGCAATGCATATTTTGTATTCCTAACACCTGGCACAGTCCTGGCACAGCAGATACTAGCTGAATAAATAAGAACATTCATAGGTGTATGTTGACAAAATACAAAATTTTACATGTTTAAACAAAATTTTTATAAACCCATGGTTTAAGACTGAACTTTTTCTAACTTGCATGATTTTTTAAACATACTGGTATACTTTTATTCTTAGGGAAATCATAACCACCTACATATTTGAATATGAAACCTTGGCTCAACTTGTATTTGTTTTTTATATAAATTTCTTTCTTTCTTTCTTTTTGGCTGCATTGGGTCTTCGTTGCTGTGTGTGGGCTTTCTCTAGTTGCGGCAAGCAGGGGCTACTGTTGCGGTGCGAGGGCTTCTCATTGCAGTGGCTTCTCTTGTTGTAGAACACGGGCTCTAGGTGTGCAGGCTTCTGTAGTTGTGGCACGTGGGCTCAGTAGTTGTGGCTCACGGGCTCTAGAGCGCAGGCTCAGTAGTTGTGGCGCATGGGCTTAGTTGCTCTGCGGCATGTAGGATCTTCCCGGACCAGGGCTCGAATGCGTGTCCCCTGCACTGGCAGGCGGATTCTTAACCACTGTGCCACCAGGGAAGTCAACTTGTATTTTACTTTCCGTCTCTTTCAAGATAACTTTTATTTCCCTTTCTATCTCTTTCACATTTGGCTCCAGACTAAACTAATAGTCAAAGCAAAAGATTTATTCTACAATGTAGCAGTATTACCTATATTTTCTGTGACTTGTCAGAACTGGACATCTGGTCTCTTAAGCAGTGTTGTGATACTTAGATCAGAGCAACATCTAAGAAACTCAGCATGCTTAGAAAGATGTTCTGAAACACATTTATAATGTTATAAAAATTGGAAATTAACTGCAAACGAGTAATGATTTCTGCATTAAAATCTGAGTTATTAAACCTTATAATTTCTCTTTTTATCAAAATATCACTTAATTATATTTCTAATACGGACCCTTTATTTTAATATATATCACTTTAGTAATAATTAAACCTTTTGTATATCCAAGTCTGTATGTCAATAAAAATGTCTTTATATAAAGCAACTGTCAAAATCTTAAGGTTTCCTTAAAAGACTGTAAAAACACTTGTCTTCACAAAACAATAAACAATTTATTCTGATAGAGTACTGTAGAAGGTATCAGAAGTCTAGTTTCATTTGTCCTTAACTGATCGAAAATTCTTAAATAAGCTTTTAATTTGCTTATTAAACAAAACAAAATTATCTTGAATAAATATTCTGTTTCTTTCGATTATTCTGTGGTTTCCAGATATACAATTCCCACAATTAGTGACTGAAAAAAGGCTGTTTCTCCTAAAAAATAAAACTTTAATAAACTATATTAAATAACAGAATACAATGGTATAACAAGTGAGCCTTTTACTATGTGCCATGGTTAATTGTATAATACTTCCTATTTAGTTAGAAAAAAAGAGTAATGCTCCTACTAGATTATGTCATTTCCAATTTTTTTAAAAAGGTTGTGTCTAAATTTTAAGAATGAGTAATTTTCTTGGGATTTAAAATATCAAGCCCGTAGGTTAACAGCCAGAGAACCTTTATATTTCACTGTCCTGCTCTCCGTTTAGACAAGAACATAGATGTGACTATACACTCTTTACTGTTAAAGGGTTGCAGAAAATTTTAAAACATAGCCAGAACTTAAGCTTATCCTACCAAAACAAAGGATATTAATCCTTTGGAAGAACTTCAGAATCGACTTGTAAGGAAAGCAGGCATTATGGCATAATAGCATAAGTATTATTCTAGCGAGATATGAATAGAAAGCTACCACAATACATATTTTTCACCCCTGGCCTCCCCTAGTCCTTACTCTTTTCACACTCCATCAGGAGAGAAGCAGCATTCTTAGATTTTACAGAGATACATTTTAACATAATGACTATAAAATTATGTTTTATAAATAAGTTCTGTTTTCATTAAGTATTAGTAGAAGAATGTGTTTAAGAAATTACAGAATTTTTAAGAACCATTACAAATTGCTGTAGGATTTAAAAAAAAAAAAGACTGTTGTCCCACTCCCCAGACTTCACCACTGTCTTTTGATCAAAAGAATTTCTCCTTTCCCAGACATCTTTTCTACAATTAATGTTTTCAGAAATTAGTTTTCTCACTTACTTTAATAAATGTCTAAATGTGCTAGAGTAAAATATCACACCAAATAAGTATAATCCCCTGATAAATCTTTCCCCAAGAATGTTTCTTTTCTGCTTTACTATACATCTTATGACATTACATTTACATCTTATGACACTGGAAAATAAAAGTTGAAGAAACTGAGAATAGAAAAAGGAAGCAAAGTACTGCTAATAGTCTCTTAAAACCTAGAAAACAATGAGTATTATCTCTAAAACATGGCTGTAAGTATCTTTAAAAATCTTGTCTTCTTATTCATAGCAGTGAATGATGGCAATGCAGTATCTGGAAAAAAAATAGTCAGTGCTTTTCCACTTGTTAATACTGAAAAAAAAATTCTACTTAATAACTTCTAGTCCAAACCAGTAGCCTTAGGAAATAAGTCCAGAAACAAACATTGTCAAATAAATAAATAGGCAAGCCAAATTATTAGATAAAACTCTTCTATTAAATACTAAATGTAAGAAAATTTTTAGATTGAGGGGAAAAAAACTATCTAAAATCAACTGCATTTTGTTTTCAATGACATATTACTGAGAAGAAATCCTGAGTTGTAGCAGTGCAGAAGGAAAGAAATCAATAAAGCACTACAGAGTAGAATTGCATCTAGATAGCAATTGTACACTGTAAATGCCTCTCATTCATCATAATCTGCTCAAATTAAAGATTCATTTTTAAGGTCTTGCGAACTCACTAAAGCAATATCACAACTTCTTTTTTTAAAATCACATGAAATATGAAGGCAGTCTTGAACATGATTAAAATGCTTAGACCTTTTTTACTTATATAACAATGACGACTAAACAGTACAAAAAGAAGTACAATTCTAGCAAGAAGGTATTTTCCATTTTTGTTATTTATCTTAGTTGTCTATAGCAAGTAATATACACATTCTTTCAAATCCCATTAATAGAGAGGACTATAAGAAACATTCACTTTCCTATATGTCATTTTTCATGTAAACGTATATCCTAACTATACAAGAATATGGCATTTTATAAGAGATAACTGATTAAATTGGTTCCCTGTACTAAATAATTGACACTAAAAACAACCAAGGTGAAAAAAGAAAAACATACCATTAAAATCATCTAATCATATGGTATGTACGTAAGAACAACCATCCCATGTCCTAAGGATCTCATGAATTAAACAAAACAAAATACATCTTTTTTGGAAATCCTAAATAGATATCATTGCTTATATACAAACTCCAAAAGAAGCCATAAAACAGATACTAAAATTTAGTATCTTAACAAGGTAGAAAATCAATATACTATATATAGGATATGAACATTTAGATACTGAAATTTTAAAAGTGCCATTTATTATACCACAAAAATCATAAAAATATTCTGCTATAAATCCAAAAATATGTGTGCTAAAAGCTACAAATCACTAATAAAAGAAATTAAAGAAGACTTAAATGGAGAAATGTGTAGTGTTCAAGAATGGGAAGACTCAATATTGTTACCATTTCAGGTCTCCTCAAACTACCTATAGACTCAACACAGTTCCAATCAATATCCCAACAGGATTGCTTTGCAGAAATCAAAAGCTGATTCCAAAATTTATATAAAAATGAAAAAGAATTAGGATAGCCAAAACAATTTTGAAAATGAAGAACAAAATTGGAAGTCTCACACTACCTGATTTCAAGACTTATATAAAGCACAGCAAAGAAGGTAACAAGGCCATGGAGAGAGGATAGAGGATCCATACATACTGTGATTTTAACCAAGATGCAAATGCAGTTCAATGGAGAAAGACGAGTCTATCTGTGGAATCTTGGTCTAAACAAAGATTCCCTTAATATATCACCAAAAGTAAAAACTGATAAATTGGACTTCATCAAAAGTAAGAACTTCTGCTCTTGGAAGGATACTATTAAGAACAAGCCACAGCAGGGAGAAAATATATGCAAATCACATTTCTGATAAAATTTTTGTATTCTGAATATAAAGAACTCTCAAAACTTAAGAAAACAACCCAGTTTTAAAAATCAGTAGAAGATCTTAATAGACACCTCACCAAAGATATAGGGATGACAAATAAGCACGTGAAAAGGTATTCAGCATCGTTATTCAAAAGTAAAATGCTAACAAAACCACAATCAGGAAACAGTACATACTTATTAGAATGGCTAAAAACAGAAACAAAAATCCCCACAAAACCTGACAATAACAAGTGCTGGTGAAAACATAGAGCAACTAGAACTCTCATAACATTGGTGGTGGGAATGTAAAATGGTACAGATGCTTTGGAAAACAGTTTGGAAGTTTCTTGTAAAGTCAAACATAGCATCATACAACACAACAATGCCATTCCTAGGTATGTACTCAAATGAGGAAAGAAAAAAAACCACCACAATCCTATGTTTATATTGGCTAATTCATAACTGCCCCAAACCAGAACAACTCAAATGTCTCTCAAGTAAGGAATGAATAAACAAATTGTGGTATATTCATACAATGGAATACTACTCAACAATATGAAGGACAAACTACTGATTCATGCAACATGATGGATTAATCTCAAATATATTATGCTAAGTGATTGAAGCCAGAATCAAAAGGCTACATGTTGTATGATTCCATTTATATGACATTCTAGACAGGCAAAACTACAGGGGCAGAAAACAGATCAGTGGTCACCAGTGGCTGGGAATGGGGGGGAGGTGCTAACTATGAAGGACTAGGGGGTAATTTTCTTAGGTGATGGAATTATTCTGTATCTCCACTGCAGTGGTGGCTGCATGGCTTTGTGTTCATCAAAACTCACAGGACTATACACCAAAAAGGGAGAATTTTATTGTATCTAAGTTATTCATTAATATAAAGAGTGGGGGGAAAACACCATAATCAGACAATGAGAAATATTCAATACTGAGTTATCTGATTATGAACGTAGGTTGAAAAACATGATCTTCTCAAATTTCAGCTAGTCCTGGATACTGTTCAAGATTTTACTACTATAAGGCAATATTCTATCATTTAGTAGGTAAAAATAACATTTAAAATAATAAAATAAAAAACTGGGAAACTATTGTATACACAGATAATATGCAAAAATAGGTCATGCATGCCCTCTGTTCTCAAGACCACCTCATTTCATGTATTGAACACGTATCCATTTAAAGAACACAAGGCAAGAAATATCACTAATGTATAATCGAAGTAACGACACTATAGTGTGTTCGGGGAAAAAAATCATGGGCTTTGGGGACAGACAGATAAACAGGCCTAACTTCAAGTCTTATTTATGCTGCTTACTTAAATTAAGAATGTCACTTAAATTACCTTAGTTGATTACACAAGAAGTAACAGAAAAACACCTCGCTCCTTGCTGGCTTCTAAATCTTCCATGAAATATTCCCTTGCTTCTTCCCTCCTCTCCCTCTCTTCTTTTCTAAAGGCCCAAGTTTTCCAAAAGTGGTCGATCTGAGAATGTAAAAGGTAACCACTTTTTAAAAGAACAGTGTTCTTATTAAGAAAATCCTCATGAATTAGTCCCACCAGCTTCCCTCTCATTTATATTGCCACAACTCTCAACTGCGGATGTACCACTCATCTATTATTATCAATGAGTAGTTAGTGTCTCAGAGGTGGCCAATCTCTAGGCTAATCAGTGATCTGTGAGGCAGGCAGACTTGAAGAGCTCTGCTTAGAAAAAGTAATGGTCATTTGTTTAGCCAGTCAGACCGAATATTCTCAGACATAAACAAGAGAAAACTGGCTAATCAGCAGCAAAAGAAAGAGCCAATACACAAGAGACAAGTAGAGTGTGAATGATTGTGTGCATGCAAAAGAAGGGGGATGTGTGTGTAGAGAACACACTTGCCAGGACAGTGCCTGCCTGAAATGGCTGGGTGATGAGAGAGAGAAAGAAGCTAGAACCTAGAGCTGCTTTGCTACCTAATAGTTGTCTAGTTTCAGTTCTTTATCCACTTTATGAGTCCTTATAATAAAATTCCTTTTTCTTAAAATGGTATAGTAAACATTTTTCATTGCCTATTCTACCCTTAACCACTTTCAGAAATATTTTTTCCTGGGATTGTCATCCCTAAGGACTATATACAGCTTATTGGCTCAAAGGAAATATCTGACCCAACGCAGCCTACCCCAACCAGATTCTCTCAAGACCAAGTTACTCATACTTATACAGACAGTGATTGATTCTCTAGTAAAAGACAGGCAGAGTTAGGGTTGTAATCAGAATCTTAGAATGTCAAAGTCTCATGTAAAATAAGGCTATGAATTATGAGAAATCAAGAGAAAGCTGGACTAAAGAATGAGCCAGTCATTTTACAAGCTTTGATATTCAAAAGCTCTCTCCTGGTTTCCTGCTCCTTCTAATGACAAACATCACCTTACAAAATTCTTACAAGGACAATTATGATGACTGCTGTTTGGCCAACACTGGTTGCACAACTATCAACTGTAAGATGTATTCTAATTACAGGGATGTTAAAATGTTAAAAAAAAAAAGTGCATCTTAGAAGTGATGAAATAATATTTCAATTTGGTTCATTAACTGTATTCAAAGGGATGCTCTGGTGCTTGAAAATAGTTCTGCTCTCTTAATTTAGAGTTCCTCTCCCACTCTCTCTCCACACACATATATCCCTATCATGGAAATTAGTTCTAGAAACATCTTGCTAGTTGCTGCCAAAGAAGCAAAACTTTATATACTTACACTTTTGTGTTCCCTGTCTACTTGAAATTTCAAAAGTAATACCATGGTACCTGAAAAGAACCAATTCCTATGATTCCCACCCCTACTCCAATCAAAAAAGTGAACTTTGCAAGATGATAAAGTATTATGTACAGTATTCTTGTGTATCTGTTCCTCTCAATATCCCTTTCCATTTGCAATGATTAATGATTCTTTACCATATAATAAGAGCAGCTTATTACCATCTTCAGTTTCTTTTAGGAATATATTTCTAAATTAAAAAGTTGCGACTGTTTTTTTTCAAACAGTCCAATAATGGAGCACAGTATCTGAAATTAGCCTATCTTAAAAAAATCTAGACAAAGTCACTTTACCACAAGTTAATGTCTGTTGATTATCATCCTGTGATAGCAAGTATTTAAAAAAAAATTTTTTATATATGTAGAACACAGTAAATTTTTCAAAGCTGTGATAAACTCATTTTCTCACATCACATAAACTCACTGTGAAAGAACCAACCGTATAGTTCACTTTGGAGTCTTCAGCACCTATAACAGTGCTTACCTCAGAGGAGACGCACTAAAAGGATTTGATGACTGAAATATCCATTTCATGGGAAATCTTAGTAAAGTGATTACGTAAATTTAGGCTAGTAAACCTTAAGTTTGGAGTATCTTACACATTCAGAAAAAGAAATGTTTCCAGCCAATATATTCAATTTATTTCTTAATCTGGCTAAAAAGGAAGGTTGTATATTCGTATATCTTAACCTTCATTCTTAAAAAATACTCAACTCAGAATAATACTTTCATTTCATCAATCATTTAGTAGTAAGAACTCAAAGAAGAAAATATCAGGCTCAAGGAGAACCATAACAAAAATGAAAATTCCTGATTACTGAATACATGTGTACAGCAACTGAAAAAAAATTATACAAAGATAAAATCTAGGACTATTTATTTGTCAAAGACAGGCTGTGAGTAATATATCTTCATTCAATTTACTAATCTGTTTAGACTCTGATAAATAACGGTGCTAAATAGCTTTTTATACTGTTAATGCAGTATGCATATAAGCCTCAGATTATAAACTGAATCCTTATGAGAGTAAGGTAATTTTACTCTGTCCCATCATTTATTCTGAAAATGTGTACTATTATTCCAAAGGAAGAAGAGAGGAAACAACACAGTTGTCTACATACAAACATTACTAGCATTATTAAAATAATATAAAGCAAGTTTTAAAAACAGAGTCATTAGGATGCATATATTTTTATATTTAAAAAAATACAACATTTAAAAATTTCCCTTTGTGCATACCTGACAAACAAATTTTTCTCTATAAACAACAAGCCAATATTTGAAGTTGGGTATTTGTCCTCCATAAATGGTCTTAAGAAATCTAGCTTGTAGAAGAGTCTGTTAGAAATATAAACATATGTGTGAAAATACCATAAACAAAGCGTATACAGAAAAATATGGGAGGAAGGAAGGAGAGAAGGAAGGAAAGAAAGAAGGAAAGAGAAAAGGGAGGGAGAGAGGCGAGATCTTCCAAAGTCTTGCCCAAATATCAAAGTCTTCTGAGGCTCTTCTGAATCAGAGAGTATGTCTGAGAATTCCAGCCAGGTGTTACTAATCTACGTCTTAGAATAAAAGAAAGGCAGAAGAGCACCAAGATACACCAAGTATCTTTAATAATATCAAATAAATTTTCTGAGGAAAGAAAGGATTTCTGTATTTTTAATTTTTCTTTTGAAATTACATACAGTAAAAGTCACTCTTTTCTGGTGTAAATTTCTGTGAGTTCTGACGAAAGCACAGTGTAACCACCACCACAATCAAGATACAGAGAGCTTTATCACCCCCAAATTCCCTCGTGCTGTCTCTTTGTATCCTGTGTCTTAGTCTAACCATTAAATTTAGCTATCTTTTGTTTAGTGAAACAGCTTAACAAAGGTGACTGAGGAGTGGGGGAATAACTACTTTTAGTTAAACTCTTAAAAATTATTTACATGGGAGATACATTTATATCCTAGAAGTAATCCTCCATGACTCCACGATGTTACAAAACAAAATAAAGTACACAATTAGACTGATGATTTTCTCTAAACATCTGATTGCTCTCCAATGCTGAGAATCTCCACTGCTGGTACAGTCATGCCAAATCTACTTTGTTCCACAGAATTAAATCAGCAGTATCCTTACAAAATATCCACAACTAAAGTCAACCTCTACATATATAAGCGGCAACTAATACAGTAGTAATTTAAAAGGCATATCAAACTGCTTTTTGCAGACAGGTTTTTTTTAAGCCTCTCACAGGTAGAGCAACAGCTGTTACTGAATAGTTCTAGTCACTAGAGAATTTCTTTTAGCACAGTTTGACATCACGGCCTAAATTCAAAGTGACACCAAATTAAAGCTTGTTATGGTAATAATCATGGCAGTGTAAAGTGGTTTAGAAAAACCTGAAGTCTGAGACTTCAGATATAATTTCAATTATATCACTGTTGAGTCTGCTAGTTTCAAATCTTACTTTAAGATAAAACTATAATGACTTAAAAATGTTTAAAACTTTGATAAGAAAAAAGACATCCCATAAATGGGCAATACATTAATAATAAACCCTTCCATTTAAATGATACATTACTTGTCTAGCAGAGGAACAGGATGAGGTAAATATCTCTTCAGAGGCTAGGTACCTAACTTTATAGTTTTCTCAAGTTTCCAACAGTTAAACAATAATATGCAGAGTGACGCCAGCAGTATGCAGGGAATAGGAAGTCCCAGTCCTTGTCCCCACACAGAAATACTGACCTAAAAACTATATGCAGACCAGAATACCTTGATGAGAGCCCCAGAATGCAGTTAAGAAGATGCAGCACCCTATAAGAGTACAAAATAAGAACAAACTACACTGAAATGGTTAAGAAGGGCAGTTTCACTGTACTTGTGTCTCCCCCCGATCCCCAAATCAGCACAGGTCGGTGCAGAAAAAAATCACTTTAGTATGTAATTTCTATCACATGGGAGAGGGCCAAGGGTGAATCCAACATCTCTAGACCTTCAGGGTGCTGCCCAAGAGAACTGTTCCTGTTTCACCCCACCCAGAGTACTGAGAGATCCACCATAGTTTGAATGCCTCAAGACAGCTAAGAACAAGGAAGAGGGGTAGGTGGCTCTCAGCAGTGGCCTGTGTGGACTGCAGCTGCCGGCATGGATGGCAGCAGCTGGCATGGGCCCCTGCAACTGGTGTAGACTGCAGCAGCCAGGAAGGATCTCAGCAGTCCATGGGGCTCTCAGCAGCTGGCATGGATATTAGCAGGTGACTTGGCTCTGTGGGACTGGAAGAAGGCACACAATCCTGAGACTTCTTCTTTAGGAGGGAAGGAATGGGGAGAGAAGTGGAGCTTGCATCTAACGTCCTGGCATCTCAGTGCACTGCCCTAGGGAAAAGGGGTGGGTGGCTCTCAGTACTGAGAATAGCTCTGAGGGATTGGGAGAAAGTATAGAATCCTGAGAATTCTCCCCTAGGAGGGAGGGAAAAGAGTGGAACACACACATCCATAAAAAGATTTTAGAGACTCCCAGAAGATTTCTAGTTGGGCTGATTGGTGCAAGTCTTTCTCAGCCAATGCCAATCCATAAAGACTGGAAGAAGTGGCTGTTTCTTCAAATGTATAGACACCAAATTCAAAGCTTATAAGAAATACAAAGAATCAGGGAAATATGACACTGCCAAAGGAACAAAATAAATCTTCAATAACATACTGTAAAGAAATGGAGATCTATGAATGGCCTGACAAATAAATAAAAATAATCATCTTAAAGAAGCTCAGTGAGGTACAAGAAAACACAGATAAATAGATGAAATCAGGAAAATGATACTTGAACAAAATGAGAATATAAACAAAGAGAGAAACCATTAAAAAATACCCCACAGATTCTGAAGCTGAAGTGTAGAATAACTGAACTGAAAAATCCATAAGGAAGAAACTTCTATAGACACACAAAAATAAAGACAAAGAAATAAAGCATACCACTCCAAAATATCAACAAATGACAAAGGAAGACAGAAAGAGAGGAAGAAAGGAATGACAAAAAGAGCTAGAAAACCATTAAAAAAACAGCGACAGTAAGTCTTTATCAATAATTACTTTAAATATGAATGGACTAAACACCTCAATTAAAAGACAAAGAGTGGGGCTTCCCTGGTGGCACAGTGGTTGAGAGTCCACCTGCCGATGCAGGGGGATGCAGGGGACACGAGCTCGTGCCCCAGTCTGGGAAGATCCCACATGCTGCGGAGCGGCTGGGCCCGTGAGCCATGGCCACTGGGCCTTCGCGTCCGGAGCCTGTGCTCTGCAACGGGAGAGGCCACAACAGTGAGAGGCCCACGTACTGCAAAAAAAAAAAAAAAAAAAAAGACAAAGTGGTGGAGTGGATAAAACAAACAAAAGAGCTAACAATATGCTACCTACAAGAGACTCACTTTAAGAACACACATGTGCTGAAATCAAAGTGATGGAAAAAGATATTTTGCTAATGGTAACCAAAATAGAGCAGAGGTGGCAATACTTATACCAGACAAAACAGACTTTCAGTTAAAATCAGTCACAGGAAACAAAGAAGGTCACTAAACAGGGATAAATGGGTCAATTCATCAATAGGATACACAATTG
Source organism: Leucopleurus acutus (assembly GCF_964270905.1). Classification (NCBI taxonomy): domain Eukaryota; kingdom Metazoa; phylum Chordata; class Mammalia; order Artiodactyla; family Delphinidae; genus Leucopleurus; species Leucopleurus acutus. Next base: position 111,699,444 of record NC_139145.1, on the reverse strand, counting down.
TAAACATATATGCATTCAACATTGGAGCAAAAATATATAAAGCAAATATTAATAGAGCTGAAGAGAGAAATAGACAACAGCACAGTAATAAAAAGGAACTTCAAGACCTCACTTTCATCAATGGATAGATCATTCAGTAAGAAAAGCAATAAAGAGGAGACATGAATAACACTATAGATCAACTAGACCTAACAGACATATATACAACATTCCATCCAACAGCATCAGAATATGCGTTCTTCTCAAATGCACATGGAACATTCTCCAAGAGACATCAGATGCTGGGCCACAAAAGAGGCCTTAACTAATTTTAAAAAGATTTAAATCATATCAAGTATTGTTTCTATCCACAATGGTATGAAACTAGAAATCAGTAACAGGAGGAAAACTGGAAAATTCACAAATATGTGGAAATTAAACAACACACTCCTGAACAACCAAAGAAGAATTCAAAAAGGGAAATCAAAAAGTATCTTAAGACAAATGAAAATAAAAATAAAACATATCAAAACCTATTGGATACAGCAAAAGCAGTTGTAAGAGGGAATTTTATAGCAACAAATGCCTACATTAAAAAAAAAGAAAGACCTCAAATAACATAGCATTACACCTCAAGGAAACACAAAAAGAAAAACAACCTAAGCCCAAAATTAGCAGAAAAAAAGGAAATAATAAAGATTAGAGCAGAAATAAATGAAATAAACATTACAAAAACAATAAAAGAGATCAATGAAACTGAGTATCTTTTGAAAAGATAAAATTGACAAACCTTACTAAACCTAAACTAAAAAAGAGAAGATTCAAACAAACAAAATTAGAAATGAAAGAGGAGACATTATAGCTGATAACACAGAAATAAAAGGATCATAAGAGACTACTATGAACAAGTATATGCCAATAAATTTGATAATCTAGAAGAAATTCCTAGAAACATACAACGTACCAAGGCTGAATCATGAAGAAATAAAAGATCTGAACAGACCAATAGTGAGTAAGGAGACTGAATCTCAGTAATTAAAACCTTCTCAACAAAGAAAAGTCCAGGACCAGATGCCTTCATTGGTGAATTCTATCAAACATTTAAAGAAGAATTAATGCTAATCCTTCTCAACTTCTAAAAAAAATTGAAGAGGAGGGAACACCTCCAAACTCATTTGACAAGGCCAATATTACCCTGTTCAAAGCCACAAAGACATCACAAGAAAACTACAGAACAATATCCCTGGATAAAAATAGAGGCAACAATTCTCAACAAAGTACTAGCAAATCAAATTCAACAGCACACTAAAAAATATCATACACCATGATAAAGTGGGATTATTCCATGGGACACAAGGATGGTTCAACATATACAAATCAAGAAGTGTGATACACCACATTAACAGAATGAATAAAAATCACATGACCATCTCAATAGATGCAGAAAAGCATTTAATAAAACTCAACACCCTTTCATGGTAAAAACACTCAATAAACCAGACAAAGAGGGAATGTACTTCAGTATAATAAAGGCCGTATATGACAAGCCCACAGCTAATTATACTCATTAGTGAAAAACTTGGTTTTTTGTTCCTCTATGGTTAGGAACAAAATAAAGACACCACTCTCACCACTTTTATTCAGCGTGGTACTGGAAGTCTTAGCCAGAGCAATTGGGCAAGAAAAAGAAATAAAAGTCATACAAATTGGAAAGGAACTAGTAATCTGTTTGCAGATGACATGATTTTATATATAGCAAGCCCTAAGGATTCCACAAAAAATCCTGTTAGAATATACGAATTCAGTAAAGTTGCAGGATACAAAATCAAGATATAAAAGTCAGTTACATTTCTATACTAACAATGTACTAATTGCAAAGGAAATTAAGATAACCATTCCATTTAGCTTCATAAAGAATAAAATATTTAGAAATAAGCTTAACCAAGGAGGTGAAAGACTTGTACATTAAAACTACAATACATTGCTGAAAGAAATTAAAGACACAAATAAATGGAAACATATCCCAAAGACTTAATATTGTTAAAATGTACATAACTACATGAAGTGATCTACAGATTCAATGTTATTCCCATAAAAATCCCAATGGCACTTCTTACAGAAATAGAAAAACTAATACTAATTAAAACCAGAGACCCCCAAATAAACAAAGCAATCTTAAGAAGAAAAAAAAAGCTGGAGGCATCACATGTCCTGATTTCAAAATATATTACAAAAATAGAGTAATTAAAACAGTACGGTACTAACATAAAGGCAGAAATACAGACCAGTGGAATAGAACAGAGAGCCCAGAAATAAACTAACCTACATAATGTCAACTGATCTTCAACAAGGGTGCTAAGAATACACAATTGGGAAAGAATAGTTTCCTCAGCAAATGGTGTAGGGGGGACTTCCCTGGTGGTCCAGTGGTAAAGAATCTGCCTTCCAGTACAGGGGACACAGGTTTGATCCCTGTTCAGGGAACTAAGATCCCACATGCCGTGGGGCAACTAAGCTCGCATGCCACAACTATTGAGCTCACGTGCCTCAACGAGAGAGCCCACGTGCTGCAAACTACAGGGCCCATGTACCACAACTACAGAGCCCATGCACCCTGAAGCCCACGTGCCACAACTAGAGAGAAGCCCGAGCGCCAAAATGAAGAGACCACGTGCCACAACAAAAGATCCCACATGCCTCAATGAAGATCCTGCATGCCACAACTAAGACCTGACACAGCCAAAAAAATAAAGAAAATAAATAAATAAAACAAATATTAAAACAAATGGTATTGGGAAAACTAAATATCCACATGCAAAAGAATTAAATTGAACTCCTATCTTATACTGTACACAAAAATCAATTCAAAATGGATTAAAGACTTAAACATAAGAACTGAAACTATAAAACTCCTAGAAGAAAACATAGGGGAAAAGGTTCATGGTAGTGGTCTCGGCAGTGATTTCATGGATATGACATCAAAAGCACAGGCAACAAAAGCAAAAATAGGGAAGTGGGACTATATTAAATTAAAAAGCTTCTGCACAGCAAAAGAAACAAACAACAGAGTGAAAAGGCAACCTACAGAATGGGAGAAAGTATCTGTAAGCCATATATCTGATAAGGGGTTAACTTCCAAAATAAATAAGAAAACTCCCACAACTTAACAGCAAAAAAAAAAAAAACGCAAACAAAAATAAAACCAACAACCAAACAAACAAACAAAAACACCTAAATAAGCCCATTAAAAAATGGACAAAGGACTTGAAATAGACATTTTTCCAAAGAAGACATACAAATAGTCAATAGGTGTATGAAAAGGTGCTCAGCAATCACTAATCATCAAAGAAATACAAATCGAAACTACAAGGAAATATCTGGCGCCTTTTAGGATGGCTATTATTGAAAAAAGTCAAAAGATAATAAATGCTGTCAACATTGCAGAGAAATCGGAACCCTCTTACACTGTTGGTGGGAATGTGAAATGGTACAGCCGCTGTGTAAAACAATATGGCAGTTCCTTTAAAAAATTAAAATAGAACTAACAACATGCAGCAATCCAACTTCTGGGTATATATCCAAAAGAACTGAAATTAGGATATCAAAGAAATATCTGCTGTCCCATATTCATTGAAGCATTATTCAAAACAGCCAACATGAAACTCAATAACTCCAACCCACAGGTCCACTGACAGATGAAGAGATAAAGAAGATGTGGTATATATGTACAATGGACTATTAATCAGCCTTTATTTTTATTTATTTATTTTTGGCCTCATCACCACGCAGAATCTTAGTTCCCTGACCAGGGACTGAACCTGGGCCCCAGCAGTGAAAGTACTGAGTCCTAAGCACTGGACCACCAGGGAATTCACTAATCGCCCTTAAAGAGAAGTAAAACCTACTATCTGTGACAAAATGGATGGAGCTGGAGGACATTATGTTAAGTCACAGAAGCACAAATACTGCATAATTCCAACTCTATGAGAAATCTAAAATAGCCAAGCTTATAGAAGTAGAAAATAGAATAATGGTTGCCAGGTGATGGGGGAGAGGAAATGGGGAGTTGTTCTATAAAGTAACTGGCATACAAGATGAGTAAGTTCTAGAGATCTGCTGTACAACACAGTGCCTAAAATTGATATAGTATTATGCTTTAATTTGTTGGGAGTAAGTAGGTCTCACGTTACGTGTTCTTACTAACAAAGGAACACAAACAAACTTTTGAAGGTGATGGATATGTTTAACACCTTGATTTGGGTGATGGTATTACAGATGTATGCATATGCCCAAACTCATCAAATTGTATATAGTAAATATGAGCAGTTTTACATCAATTTTACTCAGTGAAGCTGTAGATCTCAAAAAATATATATATTCATATACTCATAACCCCCCCCACATATATATATGAAAGGGAGGAAAGTCCCCTCTAATATTAACACTATAATTGGTATTAGAAATATTATAATCAAACATGGTGGATCAATTAATATTTTCTGGCTGATTAGTAACTGAATAGTATCAGAGTTCTTGAAAATTAAATCTTCCAGTTACCTGAAATCAAGCAAATTATAGAATTTTTGTTAAAAGAAACTCTAACTTCATTCAGAGGAAACAAGTCTTCGAGCAACAGTACTTAGTTATGTTTATTTTTTTTAATTACGCCAACAATTAGACAACCAATCACAGACATGTAAAAAGATCACAATACACCTGAAATCAGTCTATAGAGAAATGTCCTCAGAACACTGACCACCAAATAATCAGAGATGTTGTGTATATGATGGTTCAGGGTATGCATATTGCTCACTGTTCAGGGGTATCTAGCTGAGGAAGCAGAGAAGCCTGGAACTGGACCCACTTCACTAGTTATGCCACGTCCCTGCAGGGTAACCCACAGAAAATGTAAGGGTAAAATATTATAGAAAATTTTTGAAAAATATTACTTTGCCAATCCTTAAAGCAGCTTATGCAGTATTACTGGAGGAAGATCTCAGATAGAATCTTAAAGTCAGAATTAATCTTAGGTCATTGCCTCTCCACTCCCTCCAGATGAAATACATCATACACCATTCTAACCTATATTTGAGTACTTCCATGGACATACATGGCCATTAGGTAGTTCTTTGTGATAAGCCAAATTGTATCTCTCTGAAACTTCTGCCCTTTTCAATTACTGCTCTTATACATGATAGCCCTAAAGGATTTTTTTTTAAAATTATTTATTTAATTTATTTATTTTTGGCTGCATTGTGTCTTTGTTGCTACACGCGGGCGCTCTCCAGCTGCTGTGAGCATGGGCTACTCTTCGTTGCGGTGCGTGGGCTTCTCATTGTGGTGGCTTCTCTTGTTGAAGAGCATGGGCTCTAGGGGCCCGGGCTTCAGGAGTTGTGGCTCGCGGGCTCTGGAGCGCAAGCTCAGTAGTTGAGGCGCACGGGCTTAGTTGCTCCGCGGCATGTGGGATCTTCCCGGACCAGGGATCAAACCCGTGTCCCCTGCATTGGCAGGTGGATTCTTAACCGCTGCGCCACCAGGGAAGCCCCCCTAAAGGATTTTTGAAGACCACTATCACATTTGTCTTTTCCCCTTTTTCTTCATTGCAAATAACTTGAGTTCCTTTACTTCATTATCATATGATAATGATTCTAGAAAGTGGCTACTCCAGAGTTCCTATACAGGACAGGCTAGAGGACTTGTCTTGAAGTTTCTTCCGCAGGGCAGACACAGAGCTTCTACTTAGCTTTTATATGATACTACTTTTGTCTCCCTAATAACTGTCCAATTATCCCAAAGACAGTTGATAGCATTTACTTAGTTTCTGCCACAAATCAAGCTTTGACATATTGACTTGTAGGTTTTAACAAACTTTGCTGATTTTCTTTTTTTCTTCCTTTAATTTTTTGGGGGGATGGCTTTAGTGAGGCTTTGGGGGTGGGAGTACAGGAGGCAAAAACACATTTTGCAGCCCTCTAATAGTATCTAGGCTAGTCAACATTCTTCTCAAAAGGTCATGTGCAGGAGGAAGTGAAAACAAACAAATAAGTGTGGAACTATTTCTTCTTACCTACTGGAGTATTATATTTAACTCAACAAAAACTCTCAGATATATTTACCCTAATGAGCTGCTTTCTAGTCACATTTCTAGATTTGTACATTTTATTTTATTTTTTGCAGTACACGGGCCTCTCACTGTTGTGGCCTCTCCCATTGCGGAGCACAGGCTCTGGAGGCGCAGGCCTAGCGGCCATGGCTCACGGGCCCAGCCGCTCCACGGCATGTGGGATCTTCCTGGACCGAGGCACGAACCCGTGTCCCCTGCATCGGCAGGCGGACTCTCAACCACTGCGCCACCAGGGAAGCCCTGTACATTTTATTTTTATTTTTTAACTTAAACATAAACTTGGTTTTATTTGTGTAACTAGCTGACATTGGATTATATATTGTAAAATGTATAATTGTAAAAATTTATATAAGTTCAATTATGTACATGAAAGACTTGGTTTCTTTTTTAATTATTAGAATAAAGATTCCAAGAGTAAATAAAATAACCTAAAATATTTAATAATATTATTTGTCAGGAAGTCCTATAGGCAGAATGTTTCTTAATTCTTCTGGTTGTCTTTTCCTATTAGAGTTCTAACAAACCAAAAGAGACCTAAATCTAATGATATTACAGGTGAAAAATGCCTTAGAAAAATATGTGAGAGCTCAGTTTTAAAGTAGTCATGGCAATCCATCTAATTAAAAATAAACTTTTATCCTTTTCTGCCCTTCCTAACTCTTCTACCTCAATGAAATTGATTACATTAAATTTTTAAAAGTTAGTAACTGTTTTTCATTTAAAAGGTTCTAAGAAATAGCAAATCATCAATTTGGAAAAATCAGCTACAAGTCTGTGCATAGTATCACACCAGATATTTAATGAAAAGGGCATTCTACTTCCCACATCAACTTGAGGGCCCAGTACATATGTACTTTCCAAAGGATATGAATTCATGGGTTTCCAGGAAAATACTGAATAACCAATTAACCTAAAAATAAATCTGGGTAACTCTAGGAATGTTCTGAGTTTACAGTAACATTTTAGAGCCTCGGGGACAAGTATTAAGGAATAAATCTGTTTTAGTTTCTAATGCCAGTGAATTCCTTTGTGGCAACTTTTAAACCACAGGAATTATCCCATTTGGAGGCTATAATTCTCTTATAAGATGTGCTTCCCAATTAAAGACCACATCCAGGAAGGCATGTCAGTAAACATTATGGCTCCATGGATAAATCCTGAGGGAAGATTTAAATGGTCATTAAGAAGGGAGCTTATTTACATTAGATTTACAAATTTTCAAATAAATTCTATCAGTAAAGGAATGGCCTATTGGTGTAAAGAATATAGCAAAGGCTTTAGGTAAAAAACAGAATCAATGTGTTTTGGCACTGAAGAGGAACTTTAGAGATCATATAAGAGGCATATAAGAAAACCTTCATTTTATAGAGATAGAGTGACTTGTCCAAAGTACAGCCATAACTGGAAATTTGACTTTTGCATTTTTCCTTTTTTAACTTGCCTGATCTCTAGCAAGTCCAAAACACCATATTAACAAGACAGTGTCATCCCCATAGACTATATTACATAATCGATTTTCAGGATAAGAATGCAACATATACACTGCCATCATCCCTGTCACCTCTATGACCTGGTAGACCGAACCTATGTCCCCAGGCATAGGGAATGAGAAAAACAGCCACAGTGACAACCTCTTTCCACTATTTCTCAACAAATTCGTGGTGCCACAAAAGGTCAATGATTTAATTTTTAAAGTTTGAGGAAGAGGAAAAGTACATTTTTGTACTTCATGGACTCCTACCTGACATGCATGCAACTGGTTGTCTGAGTAGCCAGAGACTCCTTTGCTCATCATCCCCAGATGGACGTAAACAAATGTATTGGAGGCTATTATTAAGATTACCAAAAGATCCTTTTCAAAAGTATTCTTTTAGATGTTTTAACATTTCACTGCCTTTACAAAATCCTATTTAGATCAAACACTTTATCAATGCCTGTAATGCTTGAATTCTCATCTGGAATGTGAAGGCACACTGTCTGAGAGACCAAAGAATCTGGGGGCTATGGGGTTCTTTCAAACTTAAAACCTCTAAAGATAAACATGCTAATGCCACAATCCACAAACTTGCACCATGGGACATCTTAAATATTTAAGGGAAACACAGGAATACTCAACATATGTTGAATATCGTGTGAAGTACTAGCTCACACTAGTTCACAGTTTTGACATTAGATGACGTGAAAGTCAATGTGAAAAGGAAAATGAGGCTGGTGGTGTCCAATCTGATTCCAGGATTTGAGAATCCTGCAGTGCCCAACAGGGGCTCAGATCCTATAAGTAACTGTGATTATTTTAAAATGAAAATATCTTTTTTCTTTCCATTTATGTGTATTTTTAAATAGCTATTAAATTGTTAGATCACAGATACTTATTCACTTAATAAGCAGCACTCTTAAGGTTTTGCTTGTTGGTGCCAAGGGGCTCTATGAAAAATACTAAGATACTAAGGGCTCTGTGAACTGAGACAGTTTGAGAAACTCTGTGCTAAATATAAATATATATAAATATAAAAATATATAAAATCTCAATAATAAAATAAAAAAGACTAGAATCCCTAGTAAAAAACACAGATATGCCCAAAATTATAAATCATAGACTCAGTATCATCATGTATTTATTAGTTGTCATATGTACTTTATTATATACAGCACTGACTGGCTAAGACTATTTTTTCTAGAGTTCAACAGCCTTAGGTTCAAAATTTAATTTTACCATAACTGTGCACCCTGGCTCTTTAAATCTCAGTTTCCTAATCTGTAGTAATGAGAACAATAATAGTACTTACTTTATAGTGTGTACTGTAAAGATTAAATGAAATAATGCATGAAAACTATACGTGGCACATAAGTGCTCAGTAAAATATTAGTTTATTGTCATTATTAAAATATACTCGTTACAAAGTTCCACTTCCAGGAAAATAAACTAGGTGCTTGAGACCAATCCTACTGTAAGTATGTCTTAAAATGTTGCAATGAAATGAATATAATTTTTTTTCATAATTTTTAAGGCATCAGATTCTACTGAGGTAATAAAGTACTCTGGAGTCATGACTAGAAGAGGAAGTCAGCTCAGAGAGGTGAGCCTGGCATTTGAGGGCAATTTTGTGCTCAAAGCTTTTGTCAATGTCAAAAGCATAGCTGAGAGGCTGAGAAGGGGAACAGAGGTTTTAATAAACTTACAGTGCTGGGGCATAAAAATTAGCATTCAGAGCCTACTAAGGAGAAAATAAAGCCTGGTATGAGTTGGGATCTCAAAGGGTTTGGAGTAAGTATGACTCTAGAAACAGACCCTTCCTCACAGAAGATAAATCCTGTTTTAAATCACTGCATTCTCTTGGTTCATTTACAGTGATCTGGAATTACTAGTGCTCCTAGACTTGCTGCCTGCCAGAGGCCAAAAAAAAAATCCTCTTTGGAATATCACTGAGATTTTAAAATTATCTCCATTATTTTTCATATACCACACCTGGACACAATGAAAGATACCCAGATAGATGAGAAGACAACAAAACCAAACATCTGGAGACCAAGAAAAACAAAAGAATACAGATATCAGACCCACTGTGGATTCAGATAATGGGGCAATCAGAGGCAGGCCTAAAAACCATTATGCTTAATATGACTGACAAATTAAGCAGCAACATTGAGATTGTCAGAAAATGGTAGAATAAAAACACCTAAATGGAAATTTTAGGACTAAAATGCAATCAGTGAAATTAAGAACTAGTGGATGGGTTGAATAGCAAATTAGTGAACAGAAGATAAATGAGAAGAAAATATGCAAAATAAAATATGGAAAGGGCTTCCCTGGTGGCGCAGTGGTTGAGGGTCCACCTGCCGATGCAGGGGACACAGGTTCGTGCCCCGGTCCGGGAGGATCCCACATGCCGCGGAGTGGCTGGGCCTGTGAGCCATGGCCACTAAGCCTGCGCGTCCGGAGCCTGTGCTCCGCAATGGGAGAGGCCACAACAGTGAGAGGCCCGCGTACCGTAAAATATGGAAGAAAAGATGAAAAATACAGAAAAGAACATAAATGATATATAGGATATGGTAAGATATCCAGCAGACAGGTAACTGGAATCCCAGAATGAAAGGACTTAAAAAAATAGAAGCAGAAGCAATATTTGAAGATATAATGGCTGACAATTATCCAAAACTGATTAAAGACATTAAGCTCCAGATTTAAAAAGCACTGCAAACTCTAACCAAGATAAGTACAAAGAAAACAATATCTAGTCACATAATAGTAAAAACTGATGAAAACCAAAGGCAAAAAATACCTTAAAAGTAGTCAGAAATAAAACAAAAAAAGATGCAAGAACACTGCCAGACAGCTGAAATCTCAAGAGAAACAATGGAAGCCAGATAACACAAAATCTTTATTAATATACTGAAAGGAAACTGTCAACCTAGAATTCTATATCCAGCAAAAATGTCCTTCAAACAAAAGGTAAAATAAAGATATTTTGCAAATATACAAAAACTGAGAGAATTTATCATGAGCAGATCCACACAAAGTATTATATACTACCTAAAATATGTTCTCCAGGCAGAAAGAATGCTTTGAAAACAAAGCTCAGAGATGCAGTAAGGAATGTCTTCTATAAAAACAGTGCCAATAAAAATCCCTCATAAATAATACATATAAAATTAAAACACTCAACAATAGCACTTAAGTTGGGGGAGGGGGTTATTAAATGTATTAAAGTAGAAGGTTCTTTTACAGCCCAGGAAGTGGTAATAGTACTACGTTACATCATACCTTAATAAATCAAAGATGGATAGTGCAGCCTCTTGGGTAACCATGAAAACAACAATAAAGACTTAAAAATTACAAGCTAATGATGAGAGGAAGAGAGATGCCATAAGAAAAAGTAATCAAACAAAAATAAAACCAAAAAAAGTAACAAAATGGAAAGAATGAAAATAAAATAATGATAGATTTAAACTCAAATGTATCCGTAATTATATTAAATGTAAACAGAATAAATGCTGTGATTAAAAAAAATATATTGTCAGACTAGATTTTTTTTTATAAATCCACCTATATGCCAATAACAGGCCATAAGCCTTAAATATAAGGATGTAGAAAATTTAAATTTGAAATTTAAAAAAGATATAATGGCAGCTATCAGCCAAAAGAAAGCTGATGTAATAGCAGACAAAGTACACTCTGAGGCAAAATATAATCACTGATTAACATGTACACATTACTATATATAAAATAGATAACCAACAAGGACCTACTGTACAGCACAGGGAACTATACTCAATGTTTTGTAATAACCTATAAGGGAAAAGAATCTGAAAAAGAATATATATGTAAAACTGTATCTCATATATATATGTATAACTGAATCACTGTGTTGTACACCTGAAACTAACATGACATTATAAATCAACTATACTTCAATAAAAAAAATACAGGAGACATTACCAAAAAAGCTGCTTAACAAAATAAAAAAATATATAGTTGCCAGACTCTGGGAAAGTGTTCTAAAGTGATGAGAGAGTAGTCATCAGTAAAAGGGGAATCTGTACAAGAATTCTATTTCTTTGCATTCTTGTCAATTCAATGCACACACCACACACCTTAACCTCAGACCTGAGATGCTAGAGATGCTCTAGTTGAATTCCCGATATGTAAAAGAAGAAGGAACTGAAATTTCTTTTAAAATCTCTCTAGAGAAATTATAGTATGCCCAGTTTCAGGTTACACAGATAATTTGTGGAGAGTTTAGTTCATATTAGCATTCAGACTCTCCAATGCCAAGTTGCATGGTCTTTGTCTCCTCAAAACTTAAAAATTCAAATACATTATTTATTCTGAGCTAATTTTATACTCAAGTGAAATATTTGAGGTTAACCTCTAAAATATCAACAAGTACAGTATATAACTCACATATAGCATTAACTGTATGTTAGGCACTATTCTAAGTATCTTACCCATGTTAACTCATTCAATCCTCATAACCAGAATTTGAGATAAGTACCATCATTATCCCTTTTTTTATCAACATAGAAACTGAAGCACAGAGAGTTTAAGTATCAAGATCACATAGATAATAAAGAGAGAGGCTAGTATTGGAATCTAGGCTCCAGAGTTTGTGCTCTTTACCAACTAAGAGAAGCCTCTGGGATTAACGTAGACTCTACCACAAACTATATGTCTAACCTTGGCAAGACATTTCATATTTCTCCATGTTCTTCCTAGTACACAGAAATGAAAAATTTTACAAAATATTACCTAAAATGTTTTTTTAATTTTTAAAAACCTAATTTTCAATAGCAAAGCTTTATTATGTAATTATATCCTTAACCGTAGAAAACTTACATGAACACCAGGCCTCTCCAGACAGTTTAATTATAAGTTTCCTGATTTCTGAACAATGTAAGTCAACTAATATTACTGTCAGAGTACAGGAAGAAAGCCTATTAATGAAATACAGGCATATTTTTCTGTACAGTCGTTATAAAGGCACTTGTATTTTCCATTAAAAAGGTAATTCCTGTTTTTGGCAGTTTCTAACAGTGATTTTTTAGTTTCCCTCCAAAATCACTTTTCTTACAAAGCTGTAGGAATTTTCAATTGAACACATATTCATGTAGCTAAAGACCACATTTCCCAGGCTTTGTGGCTACATATGGCATATGACTAAGTTCTGACCAGTGAGATCTGAGCATAAGTGCTATGTACAACTTGCAGGTCTTTCCTTTCAAAGGAAGGGGAGTGCTCTCTTCTTTCCCTTCTTTTCCCTTTTTAGCTGACTGGATTTGAGTAAAACTGGACCACTAGAGGTAAACTGTGTGTTGAAGCTGGCACAGCAACAAGAAAAGAGAAGGCTAATTCTCTGATATTTGCGGGGCCATCATAGCAGCCCAGATATTTATATGAGTGAAAAATACACTTCTAACTTATTGGGGAGCTCTTAACTTCAGCCACTGGCCATGAATCCTGAGTAATTTAGAACTAGAAAGTCAATCACAAAGTGATTTGTGTTTCCACACAAAAAGTTGTAATTAGGGAATATGTTCTTATCCTTAGTCTTAACTTTAAGATAAATGTTGTCAACAATACAATAAAAGGACAAAATAAAACAAATATCATTAAACTCCCTTACAATATAAAATCATGATATGTAACAATAAAAAGACATGCAAATATGCTATGCACATTGATTATACAGGCTTATATAACCTCTGCACATAAATATAAAAATACATATATCTCAATTATAAATGGTATATCATAAATGTAACCTAAAATTAACAAGCCAGCTATAATCTGACTAAACATTTAATTAATAACTTTGCTTGCTCCCTTGCAACTTAATTAAAGGAGGTTTTGCTTGTTTCTCTGTTTTTGTACTGATATAGATTCCCTTGTTTTCTTACAAACCAGTCCAGGGCAGCTTAAACTATAAACTTCTTCTCTCAAATAGTTTCCTAAATGCAATAATTTTATTGATCAGATAGCTATACTTTGTAAAAGTATCCTGAAATTCTTCTTTACTGCTTTTAGTTTGGTTGGCATTTGATGACAAACTTGATGTGCTATGGGTAATTAATGCAGGATACTAACCAGGGTTCTAAATTAAATTGCATTAAATCTGAGTATCTGGGTCCACACTGATTCATGTGCTTCTAATGAACACCTGAATAAGGTTTTTAAAATAAGATTTAATTCTTTACAGAATTAACTGAGGGGAACCAAAACAACTCTGTGAGTGGTGTGTATACAGAATTATTTGCCATTAACCACCAGTCACAGAACTCTAGACACTAGACTTGAAAAAGAAACTGTAAGGCACAGAGGCAAAGTCCTAGACCTGGTCTTGTATAATTCTCTTCTTGAGCCATGCACTATGGTATCCACCCGAGTCTAGATGTCTAGATACACATGACTTTAGGAACTCTTTTCCATTTGTATGAATCCCCTTTCTAATGTATTACTTCTTTCTGCTTTTGCTGTAAGTCTGGAGGTTCTCTCATCTTTCGTCTATCTCTGACTCTTGGCATTTGTGCAAGAGAAACACTTATCTCTGCTGAGTAAGGAAAAACATCGCTTGTCTATTGGCACTACATTAATTAGCAGGGTATTCAGTTTCCCAGTGTTAGACTATTATGCTAAACTAATCCAAGCTCCCTTCTAGTATTGCTTAAGGTTGAATATTTTCGTTGACACACTGGCCTTAAGAAAACTATTTTTCTTTTTTATCATAAATCTTTTTTATATATATTTATCAAATCAATCATGATATATTCATATGCCTCCAAATGAAAATTTTCCCAACATATGAAGATTATTTAAAAGTTATAAATTATTTGTGGAGGAAATAAAATATAATTTCTTCAAAAGAAAAATAATCTTGTGTAACAAAAACACTATTATATTCACTTTTAAGTTGCTCTGAAATCACACTCAAACAGTGGCCATCACTGACTAGCTTACAGATAAAATAAGAATTGAGAAGAATAAATTTAAAATATCCTATGTAGTAGCTTACAAAGAGAATAAGAAAAGCATAAGAACAAAATTAGAAGGAAAGCAAAATCATCTGTCTTTAAACCAATGAAACACATTTGTATTTTTCCCATATAAAAATTTCAACTTCCACATAACTTAGTAAGCCAAAAAATTTAACAGTAACCCTATATAATTATCACACCCTTTTTTCTACCTCTTTTGCTTCACATTGAGATTCACATTTTAAATGCAGTATACTTACTGAAAAGTGGTAGTACAAGTATGTTATAGCAAAAGCAGAACAGCAACTATCATTATTAAGTGCTTACTATATACCACTGTATAAAGTTAAATGAATTACCATATTTAATCCTACCTATACCTCTATGAGACACATATTATTATTAGCCCCATTTAACTGGAGCAAATATATGTATATATATATATATATATATATATATATATATTTTAGACGAATTAAGTAACTTGCCTAAGATGAGACAGCCTGTAAATGGTTCAAATGGGACTTAAACCCAGGTAGGTATACCAAGAGCACACTTCCAAACTTTTCAAAAATATATTAAGAGCATGTCATAATTCTATAAGTACTCACTTAGATTCAAATTTTCCTTTAATTAGCAATTACACACATATAGACTAAATAACAGCTCGAAATATCACATTGGTGACTACTTGCAAATAAGAATCAGAGGATGCTTGCGTTACAGAGCCTCAAGAGTCGCACACTGACACAATTCTAGGAAGTTCCCTCTTCTCAGTGTTTTCTCTTGCCACTCCAAAATCCCAAAGAATTTTAGAGCTTGGTAAGGATCAGAGTGGCATTACAAAAACCACATTGACCTATTATCCTAATTAGAAGATAAATTTTACTTAAAAAGAGCTGCTACATGATTGAGTTTAAATTATTTCTAGATTTTAAAAAATGTATACAATTTAATGAGAACAAAGGAAAGGACCAAAAATTAAAAGTACTGAAAGAATGGAAAGCAATGAGAGGGAAAGAAAGAGTAGTAAGAAGGAATGCAAAAAGGGAAAACAGAAGAAAATGGAAAAAGAGAAAAGGAGAGTATTTAAGAATGAGAAAGATTATGAAAAGTAAATTACTAAAATAAATTACAAATTTACAAAAGTAAGTTACACAAGTAAAGATAAATCATAAAAAGTAGACTGATAGCAAAAATGAAAAATGAGAAAAATCTGTGTCTATGACCATTCCTTTCTTGCAATCATCCACTAAGTATAGATCTCTTCATTACTCTTTTTTCTAGACTTCTGTTCTTTGGTAGCTATTCAGACACAGTGCTTGCTATTTCGTACATAGGTCAGGAAAATACTAAGGAGACACCCTAGTCCCTTACTCACAGTCTCTTTCCTTTAAACATTTGTTTTTTTCTTTTTGAAGTACATAAACTAAAATTCAAGAGCCTAAATGGTTTTATGAAATACTAAAAAGTATTTTAGTTTATTCTTATTTTATAATAAATGTGTTTTCTTAATATACTATTAATCACTTTACATTGCTCTTCTGCAATATGACATTAGAAAGCATATTTCCTTTCAAAGGTTAATATATTACTTATAAAATAGGCAAAGTTAGAAGCTCTTTCCAACCTGCCAATAAGATATTTGTTATAATGAAACAAAAATCAAAAGGAGTGATCCTTTCCCATCAGGCCCTTTCCCAGGCTAACACTCATTTATAGAAAAAATTCCACTTATCGTAAATCTGGAATTTATTACTTATGAACAAACTTAAGAAAAATGCTTTAACCATAAGTACATAACATAAACCCAAATTCCACCAGAAGGAAACTTTATTTCACAGAATTAAAAGAATATGTGATGACATTACAGCTTATTTAGAAACATCACTGGTGTTTCTTCTAATGCAGATGAAATTTCGATTATAAACGAAATCTGCCTTTATAAGTATATTCACAAATCCACTGATTCACACTGGATATATTTATAAATTAACCTCTCAGTCGTTTGAAAATATGCTCAAGGACCCTAACTGGAAACAAACAGAATAAAATGCAACACCTCAGCTTTGAAAAATTGAGGGGAAATTTTAATATACCAAAAGACATACTACATAAAGAAAGTAGAATGTATTTAAATAACCAGCTATGTAACTTGTCAATAGATTCCTATGTTAAAAAACTAAACAAAACAAAATAAAATGAACTCTAGTCATTAAAGGCACTGATACTCGAGAACATTCCAGGAACACACTCTAAAATCTGTCAGAAAAAAATTAATTTACAACTACCTATTACCATAAATCTTAGAAAACAACTAACTTATACTTTTCCCATGTATGTTCTACTTACCCAGTCTAGGCAGGAGGAAGCAAATACAAAGAGGCAGTGAAGGAATAACACTATGATCTGGGATGAACTTCTTGCCACCACTTTTTGGCAAGGGATAGACCCCAAAGCAATGACAACCTTCTCTGATATTGCCTCTCTGTCATATCATACTCCCCTAAGTGTGTATCTCAATGGAAAATGGGGCCAATCAATCAACTTTGCTATAATAAATTTGTTCCCAATCCTAAGATGTAAAAGTTACCTTCAAAAAAACCAATGTATCGGTGCAAAGTGAAAAAGAGGCAGGCTAAATGAATTAAAAATATCTATACATGTTTATACACATGTATGTGTATATGTTATACTCGAATTAAAGTTTACTTTTTATTTTAAAGATCAGGAAATGAGCCTCAGAGAGGGTCATTAACATACTGCTTATGGTACATGATCACATGGCATTTAAATGGCAAACATGGATATAAACCTAGATCTATCCTTCTGACTCCAAAGACACTGCTTGCTCTTGGTTGTTATACTACACTGTCTTCCCTTCAAAGTAAGTACAGCAAAATGATTAATCATTCCATATTTATTAATGTTTATATGAAATGCACTAGGCATTGTGCTAGACGCTGGAAGCTTACAATTACGTAGTGTTAACAACTTATACCAATAATAACATTTATTTTTGTTAATAGCCACTGCTATATATGAGGAAGTAAAGGGTAAAAAGTACCTCCACTGAAGAGGTCAAGAAAGGATTTATGAAGAAAATCGTATCTAGAGTAGGCTCCCAAAGGGTGGATTACATCTAATAGGTGAAGAGAGAGTTTGACCATTAGAAAACCTCAGGGAAACATTTCCAAAGCCATGTAACTGAGAAAGGGCTGGATTGGTTAAAAAAGTGATGGGTTTGAGTATAGCTTTAATACATATTCACAGGGCAGTAAGCAGACAGACTTGGCTGAAATGGTTGGGAGTAGAAACTTAAAAATGAATACAGAGAATAGAAGCAGATAATCATGAAACTGAATGCCAGAAAGAAATCTGGATTTCCTCCTGAAAGTACTAAGAAATTATTAAACATTTTTGAATAGAGTAATTACTTGAGAAAAGCAAGTAACTATGTATCAGTCTGGTAGGAGGGAAGGTGGCAAAAAGCAAAAGATAATTTTTGAAGGATGTTGGCAGAAAAAGAGAGGGAAGGGTCAAAGTTCCAAATCATGAAAGAAAAGAAGAAAAATGGTATCAGAAATAGAATTATGAAAGCTAGAAGGGGACAACAAGTCTCTTAATTCTTTTCTCACAAAGTTTTTTGTTTGTTTAGGTTTAGCCAGGTGGAGTGGATTTAATTATTTTTAAAACATTTTATTTAAAGTGGGAGAATGATGCCTAAGTACAAATGTCCAATGGACCAACTGGAGAAGTAGGACTAAAGCTCGAGAGGGATTGGGGAGTCACGCTAGTACGGATGATGAAATGAACTAAAAGGACAAAAGAGAAAAAGTGGCATAGTAGCACTTCTGAGTGTTAAGGTGTAAAAAGGGAACTGACAGGAAAAAAGAGAGATAGCCCATTACATTACATTTAAATGTGTAGACCTCGTTAAGGATGGTTTAAAGAATTGTTACTTCATTATGTTTAAAATTTTAATCTTAGCTGCTTCTGTCATGATCCACTGTAGAAACAGGAGTGGAAATATTCTGGTTTTAAATGATACGGTTACTACCATATAGTTGCAAGCAGTTGACAGTAAAAACCAGCACCAGGCCCCTCAGCGCACATACACAAACACACACACACACATCGATTATGTAATCAGATAAGGCTTTCAAAATAGGAAAGGAAGCTGTCAAAAAGCCCCTAGATACTACCTGGTGAACAGTTTTGCCAGTTCCTGCTCTGACCAACTGCCAGCAACAGTTTTCAACTTAATTAAAACATATGGTCATTAAATATACAAAAATGCATTACAAATAGACATCTTTTGCACCATAGATGTATTCATCAGAAGCTGGAGAAAAATACCATTTTTAAATTTAAGAGATGCTTTATCTTAATTTCTGATCTTAATTTGGCAGTGACTCAAAGCAATTTTCAGTTTATCTGCCCGCTGGCCCCTCAGTTAAGCAGCTAATGTTCTATAAATAATATTTAATGCATTAAAAAAGTTTCCTATTTCAATAGGCAATGTAAAAACGTTTTGTAAAACAAACAAAAATTAGTACCTCTTGTTGTCCATTTTGAAAATTGGAATTGTAGGGAGAGGGTGGTATGAGGTTGGGCAAAGAGGCTTTTCTATAGAAAAAAAACAGTATTTCTATTAAATTATGGTCTCTCACTATAAAACTCTTAGAGGAAAACATAGGCAGAACGCTCTATGACATAAATCACAGCAAGATCCTTTTTGATCCACCTCCTAGAGAAATGGAAATAAAATCAAAAATAAACAAATGGGATCTAATGAAACTTAAAAGCTTTTGCACAGCAAAGGAAACCATAAACAAGACGAAAAGACAACCCTCCGAATGGGAGAAAATATTTGTAAACGAAGCAACTGACAAAGGATTAATCTCCAAAATATACAAGTGGCACATACAGCTCAATATCACAAAAGCAAACAACGCAATCCAAAAATGGGCAGAAGACCTAAATAGACAGTTCTCCAAAGAATATATACGGATCACCAAGAAACACATGAAAGGATGCTCAACATCACTAATCATTAGAGAAATGCAAATCAAAACTACAATGAGTTATCACCTCACACTGGTCAGAATGGCCATCATCAAAAAATCTACAAACAATAAATGCTGGAGAGGGTGTGTAGAAAAGGGAACCCTCTTGCACTGTTGGTGGGAATGTAAATTGATACAGCCACTATGTAGAACAGTATGGAGTTTCCTTAAAATACTAAAAACAGAACTACCATATGACCCAGCAATCCCACTACTGGGCATATACCCTGAGAATACCATAATTAAAAAAGAGTCATGGGGCTTCCCTGGTGGCACAGTGGTTGAGAGTCCACCTGCCGATGCAGGGGACACGGGTTCATGCCCCAGTCCAGGAAGATCCCACATGCCGCGGAGCCTGCGCGTCCGGAGCCTGTGCTCTGCGACGGGAGAGGCCACAACAGTGAGAGGCCTGCGTACTGCAAAAAAACACAAAGTCTTGTACCACAATGTTCATTGCAGCACTATTTACAATAGCCAGGACATGGAAGCAACCTAAGTGTCCATCGACAGATGAATGGATAAAGAAGATGTGGCACATACATACAATGGAATATTACTCAGCCATAAAAAGAAACAAAATTGAGATATCTGTAGTGAGGTGGATGGACCTAGAGTCTGTCATACAGACTGAAGTAAGTCAGAAAGAGAAAAACAAATACTGTATGCTAACACATATATATGGAATCTAAAACACAAATGGTTCCGAAGAACCTAGTGGCAGGACAGGAATAAAGACGCAGATGTAGAGAATGGACTTGAGGACACAGGGAGAGGGAAGGGTAAGCTGGGACGAAGTAAGAGAGTGGCATGGACATATATACACTACCAAACGTAAAATCGATAGCTAGTGGGCAGTAGCCACATAGCACAGGGAGATCAGCATGGTGCTCTGTGATCACCTACAGGGATGGGAGAGGGAGGGTGGGAGGGAGATGCAAGAGGGAGGAGATATGGGGATATATGTATATGCATGGCTGATTCACTTTGTTATAAAGCAGAAACTGGGAGACCTTCAAGATGGCGGAGGAGTAAGAAGTGGAGATCACCTTCCTCCCCACAAATACATCAGAAATACATCTACATGGGGAACAATTCCTACAGAACACCTACTGAACAGTGGCAGAAGACCTCAGACTTCCCAAAAGGCAAGAAACTCCCCACGTACCTGGGTAGGGCAAAAGAAAAAAGAATAAACAGAGACAAAAGAATAGGGACAGGACCTGCACCAATGGGAGGGAGCCATGAAGGAGGAAAAGTCTCCACACACTAGGAAGCCCCTTCACTGGCGGGGATGGGGGGTGGCAGGGGGGAAGCTTCGGAACCATGGAGGAGAGTGCAGCCACAGGGGTGCGGAGGGCAAAGTGGAGAGATTCCTGCACAGAGGATCGGTGCCGACCAGCACTCACCAGCCTGAGAAGCTCGTCTGCTCCCCCGCCAGAGCGGGTGGGGGCTGGGAGCTGAGGCTTAGGCTTTGGAGGTCACATCCCAGGGAGAGGACTGGTGTTGGCTGCATGAACACAGCCTGAAGGGGGCTACTGCGCCACAGCTACTAGGGAGGAAGTCTGGGAAAAAGTCTGGACCTGCCTAAGAGGCAAGAGACCATTGTTTCGGGATGTGCAAGGAGAGGGGATTCGGAGCACCGCCTAACGAGCTCCAGAGAGGCATGAGCCACAGCTGTCAGCGCGGACCCCAGAGACAGGCATGAGACGCTAAAGCTGCTGCTGCCGCCACCAAGAAGCCTGTGTGCGAGCACATGTCACTCTCCACATTGCCCCTCCCAGGAGCCTGTGCAGCTCGCCACTGCCAGAGTCCCATGATCCAGGGACATCTTCCCTGGGAGAACACACGGCGTGCCTCAGGCTGTTACAACGTCACACTGGTCTCTGCCGCCGCAGGCCCACCCCACGTTCTGTACCCCTCCTTCCCCACCAGCCTGAGTGAGCCAGAGCCCCCTAATCAGCTTCTCCTTTAACCCCGTCCTGTCTGAGAGAAGAACAGACGCCCTCAGGCGACCTACAACACACAGAGACAGTGCCAAATCCAAAGCTGAACCCCAGGAGCTGTGTGAACAAAGAAAAGAAGGGGAAATTTCTCCCAGCAGCCTCAGGAGCAGCGGATTAAATCTCCAGAATCAACTTGATGTACCCTGCACCTGTGGAATACCTGAATAGACAACAAATCATCCCAAAATTGAGGTGGTGGACTTTGGGAGCAACTGTAGACTTGGGGTTTGCTGTATGCGACTGACTGGTTTCCGGTTTTATGTTTATCTTAGGTTAGTATTTAGAGTTTATTATCATTGGTAGATTTGTTTATTGATTTGGTAGCTCTCTTCCTTTTTTTTTTTTTTTTGCGGTACACAGGCCTCTCACTGTTGTGGCCTCTTTTTTTTTCTGTGGTACGTGGGCCTCTCACTGTTGTGGCCTCTCCCGTTGCAGACCACAGGCTCTGGACGCACAGGCCCATCGGCCACGGCTCACGGGCCTAGCCACTCCACGGCAATATGGGGTCTTCCCGGACCGGGGCACGAACCCGTGTCCCCTGCATCAGCAGGCAGACTCTCAACCACTGCGCCACGAGGGAAGCCCCCTTTTTTTAATACATAGATATATTTTTTTTCCTTTTTCTCTTTTTGTGAGTGTATGTATATGCTTCTTTGTGTGATTCTGTCTGCATACCTTTGCTTTAACCATGTTGTCAGTCCATTTTTTTTTTTTGTATAGTTTTTAGTGCTTGTTATCATTGGTGGATTTGTTTTTTGGTTTGGTTACTCTCTTCTTTCTTTCCTTTTCCTTTTTTTAAATTACTTTTTAATTTTTAATAATTTTTTATTTTAATAATGTTATTTCTTTTTATTATTTTTTTCTTTCTTTCTTTTTTTCTCCCTTTTCTTCTGAGCTGTGTGGCTGACAGGGTCTTGGTATTCTGGCTGGCTGTTAGGCCTGTGCCTCTGAGGTGGGAGAGCTGGGTTCAGAACATTGGTCCACCAGAGACCTCCCGGTTCCATGTAATATCAAACGGCGAAAGCTCTCCCAGAGATCTCCATCTCAACGCTAAGACCCAGCTCCACTCAACAACCAGCAAGCTACAGTGCTGGACACCCTAGGCCAAACAACTAGGAAGACAGGAACACAACCCCACTCATTAGCAGAGAGGCTCCCTAACATCGTAATAAGGTCACAGACACCCCAAAACACACCACTGGATGTGGTCCTGCACACCAGAAAGACAAGATCCAGCCTCATCCACCAGAACACAGGCAACAGTCCCTTCCACCAGGAAGCCTACACAACCCACTGAACCAACCTTAGCCACTGGGGGCAGACACCAAAAACAATGGGAACTACGAACCTGCAGCCTGCGAAAGGAGACCCCAAACACAGTAAGTTAAGCAAAATGAGAAGACAGAGAAACACACAGCAGATGAAGGAGCAAGGTAAAGACACCAAACCAAACAAATGAAGAGGAAATAGGCAGACTACCTGAAAAAGAATTCAGAGTAATGATAGTAAAGATGATCCAAAATCTTGGAAATAGAATGGACAAAATACAAGAAACATTTAACAAGGACCTAGAAGAACTAAAGAGCAAACAAACAATGATGAACAACACAATAAATGAAATCAAAAATTCTCTAGAAGGAATCAATAGCAGAATAACAGGCAGAAGAACAGATAAGTGATCTGGAAGATAAAATAGTGGAAATAACTACTGTAGAGCAGAGTAAAGAAGAAAGGAAAAGCATTGAGGACAGTCTTAGAGACCTCTGGGACAGCATTAAATGTACCAACATTTGAATTATAGGGGTCTCAGAAGAGGAGGAGAAAAAGAAAGGGACTGAGAAAATATGGGAAGAGATTATAGTTGAAAATTTCCTTAATGTGGGAAAGGAAATAATCAATCAAGTCCAGGAAGCACAGAGAGTCCCATATAGGATAAATCCAAGGAGAAACATGCCAAGACATATATTAATCAAACTATCAAATATTAAATACAAAGAAAAATTATTAAAAGCAGCGAGGGAAAAACAACAAATAACATACAAGGGAATCCCCATAAAGTTAACAGGTGATCCTCCAGCAGAAACTCTGCAAGCCAGAAGGGAGTGGCAAGACATATTTAAAGTGATGAAAGGCAAAAACCTACAACCAAGATTACTCTACCCAGCAAGAATCTCATTCAGATTCGACGGAGAAATTAAAACCTTTACAGACATGCAAAAGCTAAGAGAATTCAGCACCACCACCAAACCAGCTTTACAGCAAATGCTAGAGGAACTTCTCTAGGCAGGAAACACAAGAGAAGGAAAAGACTTCCAATAACAAACCCAAAACATTTAAGAAAATGGTAATAGGAACATACATATCAATAATTACCTTAAATGTAAATGGATTAAATGCTCCAACCAAAAGACATAGAATGGCTGAATGGATACAAAAAAAGACCCATATATATGCTGTCTATACGATAACCACTTCAGACCCAGGGACACATACAGACTGAAAGTGAGGGGATGGAAAAAGATATTCCATGCAAATGGAAATCAAAAGAAAGCTGGAGTAGCAATTCTCTTATAGACTTTGAAATAAAGACTATGACAAGAGACAAAGAAGGACACTATATAACGATCAAGGGATCAATCCAAGAAGAAGGTAGAACAATTGTAAATATTTATGTACCCAACATAGGAGCACCTCAATACACAGGGCAAATGCTAACAGCCATAAAAGGGGAAATTGACAGTAACACAATCATAGTAGGGGACTTTAACACCCCACTTCCACCAATGGATAGATCATCCAAAATGAAAATAAATAAGTAAATACAAGCTTTAAATGATACATTAAACAAGATGGACTTAACTGATATTTATAGGACATTCCACCCAAAAACAACAGAATACACTTTCTTCTCAAGTGCTCATGGAACATTCTCCAGGATATATCATATCTTGGGTCACAAATCAAGCCTTGGTAAATTCAGAAAAATTGAAATCGTATCAAGTACCCTTTCTGACCACAATGCTGTCCACTCACCACTATTATTCAACATAGTTTTGGAAGTTTTAGCCACAGCAATCAGAGAAGAAAAAGAAATAAAAGGAATCCAAATCAGAAAAGAAGAAGTAAAGCTGTCACTGTTTGCAGATGGCATGATACCATACATAGAGAATCCTAAATATGCTACCAGAAACTACTAGAGCTAATCAATGAATTTGGTAAAGTAGCAGGATACAAAATTAATGCACAGAAATCTCTGGCATTCCTATCCACTAATGATGAAAAATCTGAAAGAGAAATTAAGGAAACACTCCCATTTACCACTACAACAAAAAGAATAAAATACCTAGGAATAAACCTACCTAAGGAGACAAAAGACCTGTATGCAGAAAAGTATAAGACACTGATAAAAGAAATTAAAGATGATAAAAACAGATGGAGAGATACACCACATTCTTGGACTGGAAGAATCAACCCTGTGAAAATGACTATACTACCCAAAGCAATCTACAGATTCAGTGCAATCCCTATCAAACTACCACTGGCATTTTTCACAGAATTAGAACAAAAAATTTCACAATTTGTATGGAAACACAAAAGACCCCGAATAGCCAAAGCAATCTTGAGAACGAAAAACGGACCTGGAGGAATCAGGCTCCCTGACTTCAGACTATACTGCAAAGCTACAGTAATCAAGACAGTATGGTACTGGCACAAAAACAGAAATATAGATCAATGGAACAGGACAGAAAGCCAAGAGATAAACCCAGGCACATATGGTCACTTTATTTTTGATAAAGGAGGCAAGAATATACAGTGGAGAAAAGACAGCCTCTTCAATAAGTGGTTCTGGGAAAACTGGACAGCTACAGGTAAAAGAATGAAATTAGAACACTCCCTAACACCACACACAAATATAAACTCAAAATGGATTAAAGACCTAAATGTAAGGTCAGGCAGTATAAGACTCTTAGAGGAAAACATAGGCAGAACACCCTATGACATAAATCACAGCAAGATCCTTTTTGACCCACCTCCTAGACAAATGGAAATAAAAACAAAAATAAACA
Source organism: Leucopleurus acutus (assembly GCF_964270905.1). Lineage (NCBI taxonomy): Eukaryota > Metazoa > Chordata > Mammalia > Artiodactyla > Delphinidae > Leucopleurus > Leucopleurus acutus. The sequence goes on along the minus strand of NC_139145.1, from coordinate 111,673,733 downwards.
AATGGGATCTAATGAAACTTAAAAGCTTTTGCACAGCAAAGGAAACCATAAACAAGACAAAAAGACAACCCTCAGAATGGGAGAAAATATTTGCAAACGAGGCAACTGACAAAGGATTAATCTCCAAAATTTACAAGCAGCTCATGTAGCTCAATATCAAAAAAACAAACAACGCAATCCAAAATTGGGCAGAAGACCTAAATAGACAGTTCTCCAAAGAAGATATACAGATCGCCAAGAAACACATGAAAGGATGCTAAACATCACTAATCATTAGAGAAATGCAAATCAAAACTACAATGAGTTATCACCTCACACTGGTCAGAATGGCCATCATCAAAAAATCTACAAACAATAAATGCTGGAGAAGGTGTGTAGAAAAGGGAACCCTCTTGCACTGTTGGTGGGAATGTAAATTGATACAGCCACAATGGAGAACAGTATTGAGGTTCTTTAAAGAACTAAAAATAGAACTACCATATGACCCAGCAATCCCACTACTGGGCATATACCCTAAGAAAACCATAATTCAAAAAGAGTCATGTACCGTAATGTTCACTGCAGCTCTATTTACAATAGCTAGGACATAGAAGCAACCTAAGTGTCAATGAATGGATAAAGAAGATGTGGCACATATATACAATGGAATATTACTCAGCCATAAAAAGAAACAAGATTGAGTTATTTGTAGTGAGGTGGATGGACCTAGAGACTGTCATACAGAGTGAAGTAAGTCAGAAACAGATAAGTAAATATCGTATGCTAACACATATATATGGAGTCTAAAAGAACAAAAAAAAATGTAGGGGCAGGATAGGATTAAAGATGCAGATGTAGAGAATGGACTTGAGGACACAGGGAGGGGGAAGGGTAAGCTGGGACGAAGTAAGAGAGTGGCATGGACATATATACACTACCAAATGTAAAATCGATAGCTAGTGGGAAATAGCCACATAGCACAGGGAGATCAGCATGGTGCTCTGTGACCACCTACAGAGATGGGAGAGGGAGGGTGGGAGGGAGATGCAAGAGGGAGGAGATATGGGGATATATGTATATGTATAGCTGATTCACTTTGTTACAAAGCAGAAACTAACACACCATTGTAAAGCAATTATACTCCAATAAAGATGTTAAAAAAACAATTTATGGTCTCTATGATGCATGATATTAAAGCAGAACTATAGAAATGATTTACTACTGTTAAAATATCTTTTTCACAGAAATCTGCCCAACTGTACAGCAATTAGGATTTACTGCTTTGAGGAAAAAGATGTTGCACTAGTAGGCGAAGAAACGGAGTCACATTGATATATCCTCAGAGTGAAGAACCTATATTAGGTCATACTCTTGGCATTGCTCAGATGGGCAGTGAAGACCATCAGCCATGTTAACTCCAAAATCCTACTCAAGCTCATGAACATTTACTGAGTACCCACTGAGCAAGGCCTGCAGGGAAGAAAGATAAATAAGGTGACAACTCAGCCAAAAGACAGCCAATGCAAAATCAAAATCCATACTGGTTTTCTGTGTTAGTTCCAAATTCAGACTATAAATCTTAATTTTTGTTTGGGAAAAGAACATCACTGTATTGAGTCTCCCAGTCCTGTGTTCGTATCTCCACATTTTATTGTTGTGTCTGCCTGATATTAGAATTATTGTGTAACCCTGGTAAATTGGTCCTGGATGGAAGAGACTGATATCTTATTACAGATAATAATAATAAAATATCTTAGTACCGTCTCAGTTCTAGTACACTACATCAAGTATATACCTGCTCAATGTCAAGGTATTTATGAGGCAAAACATTTTAACTAGGATTCTCCTAAAAAAAAAAATCTAATGTGTAGGTGAGGGAAAAAAAAAAAAATCTCATGTGCAGGTGAGGAAAAATATGCTCTGTGAATAGAAGGCAAGGACACACAATGACACCATATGTTAACACCAAATGCTGATTTTATTGTGCTCAGCTTCTGGTTCCTCCATTTTCCCAGTACCCTATTTTTTAAAGCATAAATGATTAAAGATAATATCAATATAGTTATGTTCATAATAAAGGTCTTTAGACCACTTAAGATCTCAGATCTACAAATGAAAGAAAAAAATATAGACCAAGTACAAAATATTCTGCTTTTCTATCTGGAGTACCATGTAACCCATGAGAAAGTTAAGTAAAAGCATAGATTTTATAAGTCAAATATACAGTCCATCACTCTGGTTTAGTAGGTATATTAATGGTCTGGTACCTGAGAGGCAACCACTGATTGCAAATCAATCACAGCATTTATTGCCTAGGTCTGTAAGAAACAGAGAGAAAAGGATTAGTGGTGAGGTGCTGCAAGTGAGATCAAGAGTACCCATGGGTCAGAAATTTGAAGCTGGAAGTAACCATGAGCATATAATCCCTGAGGATATGCAGCAACACTAAAGAGGCCACAGGACGGATAGGAGGCTTGTGCTGACACTGGGGTTAAATGTAAAATGAAAGTGTATGACTAGGTGATCCGAAAAGTCACTTTTAGTTCTAAAAATCTGTTACTTTATACCTTATAATCTTTGCAGAGGCAGTACCATGTTAACAGGAACCTTCATAGCCAAGAAGGAAAATCCAGTAAGAAAAAGTGTAACTCTACTGAGTTGAAAAATTCAATTTCAGCCTTTTAAAAATAGTAGAGAGAAAAATGATGAATTTTCCCCATAGAAGACAGAGGAAAATGATTCTGCTGGGAGAATCTATCACTTATAGCTACTTGTTGCCTAAAATTGAGCATAGGACAATGATTTTTTGAAGTATGTAAGTACAGGAGAAAAACTGTATTTTATATTTTGTAGAAAAAGCTAAGAACAATAGTCTTGTTCTCATAATGGAGTCTATGTGCCCTGTTGCCTCAATAATTTCCATTTGACTGGCTCCTTTTAAGCAAGGATACATACAAAAAATGCAGTCTAAAACAGGAGAAGGTCATATAATTGCTCCAAAAACAAATACCTTTTTAAAACTTTATATTAGCTATGAATTCTAACTAAAAGTTTTTAATTCAGAAATTTAGATTTAAAGCTTACTAGGTTAAAAATATAGAAATGTCATTATCAGCAACAATCAAGTTCTATCTCAGCTAAGGCCATTTTGATCATCCCCAGTTTTTCAAAGGGCTTCTTAAACTGAGTATCAAAGTAAATAGCTTATCCCTTGGAAAATAAGTTCAGTTTGCTTAAGTATTAGGTTAATGCTCTGGTTGTTTTGTCTAAGAAAATCCATCTTCTCAAGACAAAAGTATCCCTCTTTGTTAGGGGTTGGGGTCTATGAGCTGCTATTATTTTTCTCTTAATAAACTTTTAAAAAATACTGAAAATAAAATAGTTAACAAAATTAAGTTTTCTTTATTTTGAGGAAATAACACTTTAAAAAATTTATGGTACAAAAGATAAGACTTTTTCTACTTTAATGATTAATAAAACCTATCTAGTTCAATATGTATTCTCATAAATTCACAAAAAGAAAACATTCTTCTGAAAACAGTTTATGCTGAACCCAGTGTATATGTAGTCAATTTTTATATTAACTTCTATTACACAGTATGATTTCCTTTATAACATGTATTTTCTCATTTACAGAAAATACATAAATGACACAATGTGAAGAAAAATTTTATAATGATTACTGAAATTTGATAGTAAACACATATTATCATATAGACTACTATCTTCTTTTAACATATAGATATTCTAAAACATAAGTAACCAACAAGGAACTATTCTGAAAACTACATCAAACATGTAACTAACTGGTGCTACCACATGTATGTTTCTCCTTCATTTTAAAAAACAGACATTCTGATACATTTCCAATCAGAAATGTGGCTTCCCATCACTGTCCAACTAGTTTTAGAATATATTAGGTTGCTGGTGACAGATATAAAAACTATTAATAAAGAACAGCTTCTTGGCTTTTAAAAAGAACATGGCGTTTTTGTTCATATTTACCTACCAAATACCTATGTCATTCCAGAAATTTCCACCCAGTTTTTTTCTAGCTCTTCTTATTTCAAATCCAGCTTCACCAAATGCAGTTTTCCATCTAACTAGTGTTAATACACCAGATGTTAAACATAACATTTGCTATTCTTGAATTTTTTAATATAATAACTATATTACAGTAGTCTCCATGCTCAAAAACTAGTTTGAAACAGGAGAATTATAGTTAGTCAATGTAACACTGATATGTGTTATTTAATAAACATTAAAAATGTTTCTACACACATCATAAATCTGTAGAAAAGAGAATAAATCAGCCAATTATTGAGCTATTCATTAATAGCTAGGGGGTTCTTTTAGTGATTGGTGATATATTCAAATATTTGGTCTAAAATTTTTAAAGTTTCATCTAGATGTTTACCAAGAGTTTTCTTGTATTAGTAGACAATGATTAATTAGTTAGCTGAATTTCTAATAGTTCTTGCAATATATCTTATATTTGAAAGTTAACTTTTCATATTGAGACAAATATTTATACATAATTATAATGTGCAAGGCAGCTTTAGGCTAGGCATTAGGCACTCATGAAATATTTTCCACCTCTTATTAAGTACAAAGAAAGAAATTTTATTATATAGCTTTGCTATCCTGGACTAGACAACCCTTTCAAATTCTATTTTAACCTTAAAAAATACTGCAAGGGAACAAAGTACAGAAGATTTATTCTTACAAAAGTTGCTTTCCAAATAGTTGAGTAGTATGCCAGAGGAAAAACACAGGAAACAAAGGCCAAATAAGGAACCTATATTATATGAAGAATCAGGAAAACCTAAACCAGTACATATATAAATGCTAGGAGCCTACACTATACAACAGGAGAGCTATAATGTTTAGCAGCAAGAGAACCTTCTGGTAAAAACATTCAGTAAGGTGGTAGGGGACTAGGTAAGAGCAAACTGAGGAAGATACATAACATTGCTGTGGAGAAATTCCATACATAATAAATATTATATGCTAAGTATACCTACTGTAACTCATTAGGATGAGACAGTTATAATTTTTAAATGATGGCCATAAATACTTTCACACAGCTTTTTCACATATATCATCATACTTAATCTTCAAAACAACCCTATGAGTTAAGTAGTTTCCAGTTAGGAAACAACAAAAGAGAAATATATAATACTTATATTACACCTTATATAAACTATTAAATAAGAAAAGTAAGTCTTCCTAGAAAGTTTTAAAATCCACAAAAGCAGAAAATATATGGATCAGGCATCAGTGTCTCAACAACACTGATGCAAAAGGTGACTGTGAGTTTATATTTGCTTCAGAGAAAAAATATACAATTATCTTTCCCCTCCAACCCACCCCATCTTGTTTTCCCTTAGTCATGCTCTTCTATTTCCCTGGCATATCCTTTGTCCTTTTTTTCCTCCTCTCCTTATACTCCCTATCTTCACTTCAACTCCAGTTTCCTCTTTAAAAGCTTCCCCAAGGAATCTAATCTACTTTAATTTCTTTCTTCTCCGCATACCGCATATAAGAAAATCCTATATCTACGAATCAACAGACAAAGGATTAATCTCCAAAATATATAAACAGCTCATGCAGCTCAATATTAAAGAAACAAACAACCCAATCCAAAAATGGGCAGAAGACCTAAATAGACATTTCTCCAAAGAAGACATACAGATGGCCAAGAGGCACATGAAAAGCTGCTCAACATCACTAATTATTAGAGAAATGCAAATCAAAACTACAACGAGCTATCACCTCACACCAGTTAGAATGGGCATCATCAGAAAATCTACAAACAACAAATGCTGGAGAGGGTGTGGAGAAAAGGGAACCCTCCTGCACTGTTGGTGGGAATGTAAATTGATACAGCCACTATGGAGAACAGTATGGAGGTTCTTTAAAAAACTAAAAATGGAATTACCATATGATCCAGCAACCCCACTACTGGGCATATACCCAGAGAAAACCATAATTCAAAAAGACACATGCACCCCCAATGTTCATTGCAGCACTATTTACAATAGCCAGGTCATGGAAGCAACCTAAATGCCCATCGAAAGATGAATGGATAAAGAAGATGTGGTACATATATACAATGGAATATTACTCAGCCATAAAAAGGAACGAAATTGAGTCATTTTTTGAGACGTGGATGGATCTAGAGACTGTCATACAGAGTGAAGTAAGTCAGAAAGAGAAAAACAAATATCGTATATTAACACATGTATGTGGAACCTAGAAAAATGGTACAGATGAACCGGTTTGCAGGACAGAAGTTGAGACACAGATGTAGAGAATAAATGTGTATGGACACCAAGGGGGGAAAACCATGGGGGGGTGGGGATGGTGGTGTGCTGAATTGGGCGATTGGGATTGACATGTATACACTGATGTGTATAAAACTGATGACTAGGGCTTCCCTGGTGGCACAGTGGTTGAGAGTCCGCCTGCCGATGCAGGGGACATGGGTTTGTGCCCCGGTCCGGGAAGATTCCACATGCCGTGGAGCGGCTGGGCCCGTGACCCATGGCCGCTGAGCCTGCGCATCCGGAGCCTGTACTCTGCAATGGGAACGGCCACAACAGTGAGAGGCCCGCGTACAGAAAAAAAAAAAAAGAAATAAAACTGATGACTAATAAGAACCTGCTGTATAAATAGTAATAATAATAAAAAGAAAATCCTATATCTAGATCTTATTCTAAAATTTCATTTGCAAATCAGTTGTCTGAAACTTGGAATGGAGTTTTATGTAAGAAAACTTGCTATAAAATTTCTGGATGTCTCATAAAAGCCTTTTAATTTCATAGCAGAAATACTATTTGAGGTGAAAAGTAATAGAAAATTGTTTCATAACATTATAATAGCTATAACAAGTGTTAGCGTTTGTTCAATTAGCAGAACATGAGGAAACATAGCCAGAGTTCTGTATTGACCTGAATGGAGCTTTTGGATGCTTTTTGGAAGGACCTTCAAAGTCTAATAGCAGTGTGCAAAAAAGAGTTAACATCGCAGGCTTGAGGTTGCTATCCTTAGAAAGATCTGTGTGCAAGGCTGGTCTTTGGATGTCTTCTGGGACCTCTGATTTGGGGAGGGTTCTCACCATTCACAAAATGATAGCTCACTATGCCTAAACTGTTTGCACAAACAACATGGTCTATAGTTAACATTTGTTTTCCTTCTAGGAGAGTGTACCTACGTGATCAGCTCCCAGTGAAAACCTTCGGCACTGAGTCTCACATAAGCTTCCCTGGTGGAGGTTTCACATTTTTTTCTTCCAGTTTTATTGAGACACAATTGATAGAGAGCACTGTATAAGTTTAAGGAGTACAGCATAATGAACTGACTTACATACATCATGAAATGATTATCACAATAAGTTTAGTGAACATCCATCATGTCATATAGAAACAAAATTGAAGAAATAGAAAAAAATATTTTCCTGTGATGAAAACTTTTAGGATTTACTCTCTTAACAACTTTCATTTATAACATACAGCAATGTTAATTATATTTATCATGTTGTACATTACATCCCTAGTACTTCTTTATCTTATAACTGGAAGTTTGAACCTTCTGACCACCTATATCCAATTCCCCCTCTCCCTACCCCCTACCTCTGGTAACCATAAATCTGATCTCTTTTTCTATGAATTTGTTTGTTTGTTTTTGAAGTATAATTGACCTATAACACTGTGTTAGTTCCTGTTACACAACACAGTGATTTGATATTTCTATACATTTCAAAATGATCACCACAAGTCTAGTTACAATAGTCACCATTCAAAGATATTACACAGTTATTGACTATATTCCCCACACTGCACATTTCATACCTGTGACTCATTTGTGTTGTAACTGGAAGCTTGTATCTCTTCACCTCTCTCACCTCTTTCTTTCCTCCCCCACTCCCCTCCCCTCCAGCAACCGCCTGTTTGTTCTCTGTATCTATAACTCTGTTTCTGTTTTGTTATGTTTGTTCATTTGTTTTGGTTTTTAGATTCCACATACAAGTGAAATCATGCAGTATTTGTCTTTCTCTGTCTTACTTAGTTCACTTAGCATGATACCCTCTAGGCCCAATAATGTTGCAAATGGCAAGATTTAATTCTTTTCTATGGCTGATTAACAGTCCATGGGTATACATATACCACATCTTCTTTATCCATTCATCTGTTGATGGACACTTAGGTTGCTTCCATATCTTGGCTATTGTAAATAATGCTGCAATGAACATAGGGATGCATATTTTGGAATTAGTGTTTTTGTTTTCTTCAGATAAGTAAAATTGCTGGATCATATGGTAGTTCTGTTTTTAACATTTGTTATCACAAGTAGTTGCTGGCGGAATTTAGTGCGTCCTGCATAACTCTACCGGGAGGGGACTCTTGGAAGTTTGCATCTGTTTTCCTCCAGACCATCCTGCCTGCCCTTGAACCTTCATCCTTTCCCTCCAGCCTTCCCCTGCCCAACCTTTTTTTTTTGCTTTTTAAGCTTTTGCTATAATAAATCACAGCAGTGAGCATGCCTATATGCAGGGTTCAGCAAATCACTTCTAGCAAATCACTGAATTTTCAAGTGGTCTTAGTATACTAACCCAACATAGGCTGTTATGTTTTCGTCTCATTTCCATTAAATGTATGAATATTTCATCCTTAGTACAAATAAACTAGTAACAGTATTCTGAGTCTTGTCATTTCTGATTAGGGTTGTCTGAGGTTCTCTGTATATAAACAAATGAGCAAAAGAGGAAGATTAATAATAACTATACCATATTAGAAAAGGAGAAAAGTTAAATAAGATGTCAATATATACATATGAGGGGAAAAATACTGCTTGAAACAGAATAAACTGAGATGTGACTTGGGAAAGGGGTCCAGAATAAAGGGAGGAAAGGAAGGAAACCTGGAACATAACACTTCTATGAAGAAGGAAGAAGGTGGTAGATGGAGACATTGAGTCCAGTCATTCTGCCCTTGCCACCATGTTGGTGCAGAACATCTGGGTTGCTAAACCCAGTGAAGAGCAATTATTGACATGTGAAGTACAAGTGGATGAGTACTTAGTAAATACTTGTTGATCAAGCTCAACTTTCTCGTAAAACAGTTACGGAGTCACCAAGTTTTCAAGAAATTATGAATACATGAGATATTCTTTTCAGAAAAAAGTTTTAAAAAAATACTCACTGACAAGATGCCTGGGAACTTTACAACTTATTAGGAACAAAAAAGAAATGAAGGATACATATCAAAAAATCAGAACTTTAAAAATATCAAATAGTAGCAAATAAACTCTTACATGGGCAACTAATAAAGTAAAAAAAGATCTTTAAAGGTAAAAAGACATATTTTGAGATAAGAAAATTCTGACCACAAAACAAAATGGGGAATTAGAGCATGAGAGGTTCAAATTAGAAGTTAGATAAATCAAAAAACAATTCAAGCCCTTACCAAGAGTCTTTAAACCAATCATAAAAAGTTCTTTAAATAAACCAAAAACAGGAAGTAAGATTATAGCTGGTCCACTTAATCTTAGTAAAAATAAATGCACTCATGGGTGAAAAGTATATCGGGAAAGGTAATAATAAAATCACAATTTGTATAGAGTTTTACATTTTTCAGAGATCATTTATACACAATATCTCAGTTGAGTCTTACAGCAACTCTATAAGAGGAACAAAGGTCTTAAAATCCTCTTTTAAAAGTGAAAAAAGATGTCCAGCTAGATGAGTGATTGATTCTAGATGAGTTAACTAATAAAAGAAGAGATGACACCAGGGCCCATATTTTTCTAATTCTTAAAAACGGGATTTCCTTTCCCCACCAATGTATTTCAAAATGTGTCTCTCAGAAGTTGCCTTAGAGATATGTTTGCGGTGAGGAGGAAAAGGTCGAAAAGAACTATCAGGCTCTAGCCAGAAATTTTTGAAGAATTTATCAGAAAGCAAATCAAAGTCGGAACTGTGGACCTTTCAAATAAAATGTGTAACCCAGTAAGTATCATAAACAACACAGATGAACAATGTGATTATATACTGAGGGACCTACTCATACATTTTCCACATAAGATGTAGAAAGCTGGAAACAGTATCATTTCCAACCTTACAACAAAAAAGGCAGTTAATTTACAAAACTGCAAATTTCCTCGAACCCATCAGAGAGCTCATCTAAAATACAGACAGACACCTCCAAGGAGAAACCTAATGTAGACACCTGATAATCTGAAGCAGAGGCCAGATGGAATGCAAGCTGGTAAGAACCAGCTAAAATTTCCAACAAATTCCTAAAGGCTCAGTGTGAACTAGCATGAGACTGCAGAATCCCTGAGAGCCAGAAACGTCAGGGGAATGCTCATCTAGTAGTCACAGACTCTTCTCCACATAACCTCACAAGGTGCTCACAAGAAAAACTGGGAGAAAGCAAGAGACTGGAGAGACTCCCTCCTGTAGCAGGCCTGGAGGAGAGGAAAAGCAGCTACTGCAGGGCAGGGGAAGCACAAAGCTCCATCTAGTCCCCTCTCCCCCAAGAAACAACAAAAACCTATAGACCTCAGGGCACAGGCGAAGACCTGTAAAGAACAGGGAAAAAAACCTCTCCATCCCTGGAGAAGGAAGGCGAGAAAAAAGTCCTGAACCAAGACTATTAGTGATCCCCTACCACTGGGACAGGACAGGATTATTCAGAATGTGACACTCTTGAGACTCAGGGAAACAACCCCTGCCTAACACTGAGGCCGAATCAGAACAGAGAATGCCATTTCCTGCCCAATACTACCAGGTTGGTAAGCGTCAAGCAACAAGCCAACCAGTCAACTTCTAGGGGAGGTGCCAGATAGAAAAAAGAAACCGTCTTCAAGACTCGGAAACAAATAGAGGACTTGGAACTAAAGGCAGACTAGATACTGAGTAAAACTCTTGAGCAAACTGGCCTCCATCCTGAACACAAAGTAATGCTAGAGAAATTTGAAGTCTGTGGCATGTTGATACCAAAGCAACAACAAAATCCAAACCCAGCTCAATCCCTGACTAGATTAATTTAGCTGCTCTGACCACACATTAAAGGACTAGAAGAGATCTGTCACTCTCCAGGCATAAATAAAATTTACCTTAGCCTCTATTGTCCTACACAAGATGTTTAGCTTTCAACCAAAAAAATACAAGACACACAAAAAAAGAATGAAAAAAAGACACACTGTCAACCAACAAAGAAATAAAAATACATATTGATATGATAATGTTATTGGAATTATCAGAAAATTTTAAATATCTAGGATTAATATGCTAGCAGCTCTAGTGGAAAAGATGGGCCACAAGCATGAACAAATGGGAGATTTCAGTAGAAAGATGGAAATTATGTAGGACAATCAAATTAAAAGGCTAGAAATAAAAAACTTAGTAACAAAGATGAGGACTGCCTTTGACAAACTCATCAGTAAACTCAACACAGTGAAGAAAGCATCAGTAAACCTGAAAATAAGTCAATAAAAAGTACTCAAACTGAAACACAAGAAAAAAAGAGAACAGGGGCGTTGCCTGGCAGTCCAGTGGTTAAGACCCCATGCTTCCACTGCAGCAGGCACGGGTTCGATCCCTGGTCAGGAAACTAAGATCCCGCATGCCACGCATGGTCAAAAATAAAAATAAAGAGGACAGATCATTTAATAGCTATGTCTATAATATCTATAGTCTAACATATCTGCAAGGAAAAGAGAAAAAAAGAGGACAGAAAAAATATTTGAAAATATAATAGCTGAGAATTTTTCAAAATCGATAAAAGACAACAAAACACAGATCCAACCTGCCCAGAAAATATCAAGCAGGATAAAAATCCTACCTAGACACATCATAATCAAATCTCAGGATAAAGAGAAAATCTTGAAATCATCCAGAAATAAAAAGACATATTACATACAGAGGAACAGTGACAGGAATTACAACAAACTTCTCATCATAATTTACCATACAGAAGACAATGGAGTGATAATTTTGACAGAGGTATCAAACATCATGGAGCAAAGACAAGCCATGACTACTTCACCCTGTCCAAATTCCTCAACCAAGGAACTCTTAAGTATAATAAATGATTGCTTTACACCATTACTTTTTTTTTTTTTTTTTTTGGTACGCAGGCCTCTCACTGTTGTGGCCTCTCCCATTGCGGAGCACAGGCTCCGGACCCGCAGGCTCAGCGGCCATGTCTCACGGGCCCGGCCGCTCCGCGGCATGTGGGATCCTCCGGGACTGGGGCACGAACCCGCATCCCCTGCATCAGCAGGTGGACTCTCAACCACTGCGCCACCAGGGAAGCCCTACACCATTACTTTTGAGGGGTAATTTAGTTAACAGTGGTCTACACATCCCTACTTCTATATTGATACCTGGGTGGACTTTTAGAAACACAAATCAGATCATGTTTTTCCCTCTGTAAAGTAAAAATTCCCATCAGCTTCAATTTGCCCTCAGAGAAAATCAAAACTTCTTAACTGGGTCTTCAAAATCCGCTCTGACCTGGTCCCTGCCTACTGATCCAGTCTCACCTCTCAGCATTCCCCCTCATACCATTTGTTCTAGCCATATCAAGCTACAAGAAATCTCTTAAATATACATACTTAGTCTTACATCTGTATTGGCTTATAATTCATCAAAATTAGAGAGGCTTCCCTCTGAGCCAAACCCTACTATGATTCTTAATAACTAAAATTGTAACTCCTGTTCTACCAAAAATACAAAGAAATCTGACTCTGCCTTTATTCTCCAGACATATGTGATGCCAAGCAATAACTTGATATTACCAGCACTGCTCTTATTCTTCTGAGGACAGTAACAGTCTTAAAAAGTCCAGAACCCCACAGCAGGGTTGGCATTTGGGAATGTATAACAAAGAGAGTACTTAATGCCTGATACCTGAAGTTTAGCCTCTGCCAGTGGGACCATTCTCAGGAGGGAGGGAAAAATGAAGAATGCCCCATCTCTTTTTTCCCAGGCCCGAAATTGTAGGCTAATGATGTTAGCCAATCACAAGTCCCTTACATCACTAGTTAAAGGTTCAATGGTGAATCTCATCCCATCATTTTTACTTTCTTCAAGACTGAAGGGGGCAAGTTTCTATTTTTTCCTCTATTCTTCAATGGAAAAACTCTTGAACAAGAACAAGCACACTTTCTAAACCAAAGGGCCTTTGCGCAGGGATTTTGAAAATATTACGTGTTTTATTGTCTAACTTCTGGAAGAAGTCAGAGATCCTCACAGCTGTGTGCTTAGAAACAACAGGCAGTCATCACAGTCTGTTGATACTATGGGGAAAGAGAGGAAGAGAAGGAGGGAGGGGAGGAGAGGGAGAGGAGAGTGAGGCAGAGGGAGAGAGAGAAAGGGATAGGGAGGGAGGGAGGAGACAGAATGGGGAAGTCAAGTCTGAGAATGTCTGCCTGAGGAGAGGATTTTTACCAAGGACAAAAGCCTTTGTACATGCTGCGCCTTCTGTCTGGAACAACCTTCTTTCAATTAAGTTTTCACTCAACTCATTCCAAAACTCTCTGTCAAAATTCAGCTAGGGGCTTCCCTGGTGGCGCAGTGGTTGAGAGTCCACCTGCTGATGCAGGGGACACGGGTTCGTGCCCCGGTCCGGGAAGAACCCACAGGCCGCGGAGCGGCTGGGCCCGTGAGCCATGGCCGCTGAGCGTGCGCGTCCAGAGCCTGTGCTCCGCAACGGGAGCAGCCACAACAGTGAGAGGCCCGCGTACCGCAAAAAAAAAAAAGTTCAGCTAGACATCTCTGCTTTTCAACAGTCATCAAATACATGATGGGCCCACTCTACTCTGGCATTATAATAGGTAGTGGGGATACAGAGGGGGTTACGGCCTCAATTTTTCTGCACTCATGAAGAAGCCTAACAAATTCCAATCTCCTCCTCCACCTGGAAGCCTTCTCTCACTTGCGAAGGCTAAGTTTAAAGCTCACGGCCTGAATGTTTCCATAGTATTCTGGGTTTATTTTTCTGTCACAGATCATTTTATTATAATCATCTGTTGATCTATCTCTTCTATTAGACAGAAGCTCCGTAAGGGCTAGGACTCTTTTATTTCTATCCCTTCAAGACCTAGACTTTGGTCTGGCAAGGTCAATAAATATATTTTTAATTAAAGAAGGAACAAAATAAAAAAAGAGTGGTGTGAGATGGTCTAACTGCCTTTTTAAAAATAAAAGAAGATGTAGATTAGATACTAGAAATAAATCACACATAGCAATAATTTTAGATATTTCTATCTGTGAATCACAAATAATGCATATCATACACTATAAAGCTCTACAAAGCTAAAGATCCTGCACATATCTTAATTAAACAATAAAATTCACACCAACATTTCATAATACTTCTGGCATTGTTATAAATAATTCAGAATCATAGGAAAAGACTGTAAGGATCAGCTGAGTACATGAGAGAAAGAGGAAAAACGAGGGAGAAAAATAATTTGGTAATCAAAAATTTTTAAACAAAAAACTAAATTCCTTACAAATTATTTTGCCTATTTTTCTTACTATAGCAACAAAACAGTACAGTAGAATAGATATTAAAGTAGCACAGAAAGGCAATTCTTTCCTTTAGGAATGCTTTCCTTATAACTCTTCGTATCTGGCTACCTTCGACTGAATATGCTATAAATATTAAAGAATAAAAATATCACTATTTAGGGTATACATTTTTTAAATACAACAGCAAAGGCATTACCCTATTGCCCAATCTATCTATACAACTGACCACATGTAAATGAAACACTTATGTCAGTGTTTTAAACCATCTCTGGATAGCAGTGAAAAATAGTAAGCTAAATTAAAGTAGTCTTTATGGATATATTAGTCGTTTATTTCATTAACAGATAAATCCTGAACTTGGAAAAATCAACCATTATATATTTCTATATATATTGAGGCCTTTGTTGGTAATTTCCATAGACCCAATTTAATAAAGTGATCCTATATATAATATATATTCATTTTTTCAAAGGCTATCTGCATTTATAATGTGAGCTAATGCTGTAACAGAAATCAATCTGGCAGGATTAGAAACAGAGTAGGGAGGCAGGTGTGGCCAGAAAAGAGCAACAGGAGGAATCCTTCTGGTTGTGTACCTTGACTGTGGTGGTGGATACATGACCTACAAATGATAAATGTCACACAAAACTAGAAACACACACACACAAATGAGTACAAGTAAAAGTGGGGAAATCTGAAGTAGATTGGTGGATTCTGTCAAGACATTGGAACGAAGAGGCTAGAGGACAGCACCCAGAACACAGAGAAGTACTCCCAGTGAGGGACTAGGCCCTAATCAAGGTACTGGTTACAGGTGTTCTGCTGGATATCAAACCTAGTTATTGTACTAGTGTTTTGCAAGATGTTACCCTCAGGGGAAACTAAATAAAGGGTACATGGGATCTCTCTGTATTATTTCTTACAACTGCATGTGAATCTATAATTATCTGAAAATAAAGAGTTTAATTTAAAAAACTCAATCTGGCACAATCCACCCAATTTTCACAACACTTCACATCCCAACATGAGATATACTCACTCCCTTCCCCATAATCCCCAGAGTCTCTTCATAATTACAGCATTAGTTCAAAGTCCAGAATCTAATCATCTAGGTCAGGTCAAGATGCAAATGATGTTCTTGGGTTCTGCATCTTGAATACAATTCTTCTCAATACAAAGACCTGTGAACTGAAGAGACAAGTTATCTACCTCCCACACATCCAAAATACATAGTTTTCCAGGATACAATAATCACAACAGATACTTCCATCCAAAAAGGTGCAGGTGGGGGTAGGGTCTAGGGGGCATGTAAATGTTATGGGTCTATAATAATTCTAATATCCAGCAGGGCACATGTAACCAGTACCTTGATCAGGCCCCAGTCCTACTGAGTGGGAGTATTTCTCTGTGTTCTGGGTTCTGCCCTCTTGGTTCCACCATCTGAATCACGTTTCCTTTTCCATAAAAAAGAAGCCCGTGTTTGTAACTGAAAACTTTTCTCAGCTTTCTTCCTGCCTACAGAGATCCAAAAGTCTCTTCATTTTGTGTTGTTTCATTCCAAGTCCAGGCTGATATAATTGTTTTAAAAATTTTATAGGTTTCTTTTGTATCGATTTATGAATCCACTCATTCAGGCAAAAGCCATGCCCACAGATCTCTTTAAAATAAGTCCTTCTCAACCTTGGGCAATCTGTGAGGCTGCTGTGGGACAAAGCCCTTCGATTCTTAGAAGCTCGTTTGTTTAACACAGAGGAACTAGAAGGCACATCCTTAAGATAGTCGGAGAGCTTTTTGTGTGTCTGAAAGAGTCCATGAGGACCACCTCAAATCTTTCTGAGATCTTAAAAAAGATTTTATAGTTGCACCTTAGTTTCATTTTTGCCTTGAGACCACATTTTCCTAACTTTATTCTGGATTTGATATTTGTTCTGAGGCCCTTTATTACTTTGAGAATCCTTTGCAGGCTGGAAAAACTGTCCTGGACCCTTTATATTTCCTCCAAATTCTGCATGAAAACAAGAATTCCTTTTTTAGCTCATCTCTCTCCATCCATATCTCATGAGATATACCTAAAAGAAATGGCTGACAACACTTTAGACATTCTGCCTGGAAATCTCCATTGCCAGATCTATCAGTTAAGTGTATTTTCTCATTTCCATGCTACCCTGAGTGACAGTTTTGCTAAACTTTCTGCCACTAGATAATAAAGGTCTTCTTATTTCCAGCTTCAAATAATATTGTCATCACTTTCTTTCAAGCCCTCACCAGCCATCACCATGAATCCCTTCCAGGTTTCATGAATAGTCTTCTCCACCCACCGGCTGGTCCCATGTACTTTTAGCTTATGTTACAGCAGCACCCCACTTCCAGATAGCGAATTATGTTCTGATTATCTATCGCTGTATAACAAATCAAATTTAGTAGCCAAAAAAATAATAACCCTTTTATTTTGCTCATGCATTCTGTAGTTCAGGACTTTGGACAGTGAATAGCAGAAATGGCTGTCTCTTCTGACTCCATGATATCTGGACCTCAGTTGTGAGATCCAAACAGCTAAAATTAAACTCTATTAGCTAAATGTCTATCAGAAATAAACATGGTACATTAGCTTGCATAATCTTGCTTATATATTTTTTAAGCAGGATAAGTTCAATTTGGCCACAAGGCTACCATGAGTTCAATTCCAGGTAAAATGGCAACAAAGGCCTTAAAAATTAAATGTTTTGATTATAATACAAAACAAAATAAAGCTTAACTGCTTTAAAATTTAAATATTTCATACAGATAGGCACTGATGATCAGATCTTTTTAATGACATCATTGACCATGTAAACTGTTATAAGACACACTGTATTTTCCATTGAAAATTAAAATATTACGTGAGAAATCTAATAGCAACTACTCGAAGTTTTCAATATGATAAAAATTTACTTTTAATATTCTGGACTAGTTTAATTAAACAGCATTTTTTCTTCCCCTTAAAATGAAGTAAAGAGATATCAAGAACTCATGAGATAATAAATTATTTTTAATAAATCTGATTGTTTACCTATATATTTAAATTGAAGAGTTATTTTTTTCATTAGGTCACTAGTCTAATATATAAATTAATCTCTGACTTTCAGAACTTTCCTAAATATGAAGGTCTTGCTTCTGATTCTTACTCTCTTTCTCTCTGGTTCATTATATAGAACTAAACTTTTAAAATTTTATTTTATTAAGTAGAAGTTATATTCTTATTCTTTATTTTATAAGCTGATCCTCAGGATGATTCATTAACAACTAAAAAACTCCTCCTTTTTAAATAAAAATTACAGAAATAAAAACCTTAAACTGAATTACTGTTTACCCTCCTGAATTTGTTTTAACTCTGATTAAATTCATTGACTCTCCCCAACAGAAAGATGGTTCTTATGTTCTTATTCTTGACAGCACCACTGTAGTAAAATAAGTATCTACCTACTATTTACTAAAGGAAAAAACATGCACAATTTTTTCTCTACAAATATTTAATGACAAGATCTATTATTCACTCTTTAGATTTCTAATTAACTTCCATTATTAGTAAAAATAAATAAGGTTTTACAGAAATCACAGGTGAAGTGAAAAAAAAACCCTAAATTTCTTTTTTTAATCTAAATTAATCAACCTTAGTTCCCTAAGCACCTCCCTTTATTGCTAGTGTAGTCTTCTGATATGAGTAAGGAAAGCATTGGGTGCTATTTGTTCCTGACAGGTACTAACAGCCCATGAGATCTACGCACACAATTACAGAAAACTATATATAATTATCACTTCTTAAAATTCCTAAAATAAGGGAAAAAAATCCTTCTGGCTCTTTTTTATTTCAAAGAAAATTACTGAGATAATTTTTTTCTGTTTCAATCTTACTATTACTTTAACTCCATGAAAATTTTTTTAGAAAGAAGAAGGGAAAGTATTTTAATCAAATAGTCTAAGTGAGAAGCAAATCAGGTAGAGCACTGACAGGCAATCTCATATTTTATTTTATCTTTTTACAGAGTTGATGTACCATATTATATAAGTTACAGGTGTATGACTTGGCCATAAAAAAGAATGAAATTTTGCCATCTGCAACAACGTGGATGGACTTGGAGGGTATTATGTTAAGTGAAATAAGTCAGACAGAGAAAGACAAATACTGCATGATATCACATATGTGGAATCTAAAAAATAAGGCAATCTCGTATTTTAAATCCATAAAGTGAACAATTTACTAACACTGGAGTAGTTAGGAAGGTCCTCGCTAATGAGGCAGAATTTGACTTGTATACTGAATGACAGGAGAGCTTGCAAAGGCAGAAGCAAGGGTAAGACGAAGGCCTACCTTTTCCCACTGATGGAAACTGTTAAAGTTGATTACTATTTAATAGAATTTAAATTTGGAAAAGGAGACTGAGAGTTTATTCAGATAGTATCTGTAAAACTGATCTGAGCAAGTAGGTCCCTGAGCAAGGGCACCAATCATTTTTGTTCGAGAAATGAACATCTCTCAGATAAGACAGAGGAACTCCGTAGATGCTCCAACCGGATGCACAAATTTGACATAAGAAAATATAGGAGCCGGCTAAAGGTAACTGAAGGGAGCTAGTAATAAAAGGCAGAAAGCTTCCCTCACAGTAACACCTGATGTTAAACCTCATTAGCGCTGAAGAAACTAAGCCTAAACATTCATTAAGAACACAAAAGCTTAGTTACTCTCAAAGGTAGAATTAGCCTGAAAGTCCCAGCAAGTGGACAGGTGATGGAAAACTAAGCATTAAAAGGTAGTGGAAGAGCCAGGAGGAGAACCTTTGAGTGTCAGCTAGGAAAGTGCCCTCCTTATTTATTTTGCCCTCTCAGAGAGACCACCTGGAAAGTGAGTGGCTTCCAAGGATACCACGAGTTCTAAAGAACTGGGCAGTGGTGCCAGCTCAATCCTTTCTTGGTTTGAACTTGAAGAAGCATGAGCTCTCATCCAGTCAAGAGAGGAGAATAATTCCCAAATAAGAAACTTAAAACACCCCTACCCACTTCACTCTCCCAACAACCCCTTGGAAAAAAATAAAATAAAATAAAATAATAAAATAAATAAATAAATAATCAGGAATGTGGACATGGAGGTAAAACCAGGGAAGTTCCATTTATATTTCAAACAAAATCTTGTGGAGATTCCTAAGTCTCTGTAAACCCCCAGTGTTTGTTTAGTTACTTCCTGTATGTCTCTGTAGCGAATGAAATGAAAACTCTAGACATAAAGAAAGGACTAGGCACTGTGGGAGAAAAAAAACTGACAAAGGAAAATGGGAAGAAAAAGTCAAAGGTTATAGTCATGGTTTGGAAAAGATAGAAGGGTATGCAGGTAGGTGACCTGTGATGGAACAGGTCTCCAGATTTAACTTACAGAAAGCTCCCAATGTTCTTTCACGAGGATACTCCAGGTTAGAGCAAAAAGGAAGTTAGTCTGGTTATGTGGTTACGTGTTGATGAAAATGCATATAGAAATTATGCTCATAATTTCTAATACACATTAAATTAAGATATACTATTGTAAGCAATACAGAAGTCACTTTGTGATAGCTAAAAACATTCCATTTCCTTTCTGTATTTGGGCTTTTGTCCATACCATAATAAAAAATTATAACTTCAACTCTGAAATATTTTTCTTCATTTTCTCTTTTCATATCTCTCTAAAGGCTAACAAAGAAAGGATGATGATCAGGAAGAGGGATAAGATAAGGTGATAAACAGGATAAGGTAATTATCAAAAGAAAGCAAGAAGAACTATTGACTGGATCACATATAATGTTCCCATGGAAGTGGGGGCACGTAGTTTAGAAACAGCATGCCTGAAGAATGTACATTCTTTCATCAAATATTGAGTATCAATTAAGTACAAGGCATTAGACTACCAAGTTGAACATGATGGCTTTTTATAGTCTTCACGTATGCTCACCTCCTTTAGGTATGCGAATTTTTACACTGCTCTTTATTTAACAGGCAAGTCAATACATGCTTGCTAAAACAAAGTTTCAACAAAGAAGGAAGGCGAATATATTGAGATTTCCCTACCTATTAATCTGTTTCAAAAACTTCCGGAAGAAGCCATGGATCATTTAAGTCCACTTAGCTTTCCTCCAAATTTGAATCTACTCTCCCCCCAATCCAATTCATGACTGCTTTCTAAAATGAAATTGTGGCCTATAAAAATCATTCAGGCATTGACATAGCTGGAGTCTCAAAGTCTTGCTTCAAAAACCATAAACAGCTTTGAATACCTTAGGAACTCAAGATAGTACCTTAACACCAAACACATTTTATCAGTTGCCCTAGGATACAGAGTTCACATTGGACACATCCAGATATAGTAAACAGATTCGGTAAATTTACTGGGATATGGAACACACCACTCATGCCATCTAAGCCAGACTAGCTAGTGTGGTAAGTATTTACCTCTCATTGTATCATATTTTTCCCCATCTTAATGCTAGTCCCTTCCTTTCTATCACTCCTAAATGTATTTCTTTCCAAATTTCTATCCCCAGGCCTCTGTTCTTATTTTACCCCTATTCCCTCATTAATTTAACTCACTTTTATAGCTGAACTGTCTTTCTTCCTTCCAAATTCCAGATTTCTGCTAAAAGTATCACAAGTCTCAGTTCATTAGTCATGTTAACTACAAATTATTTAAAAAATTTCTCTCTTCCTCAGTGCTTACAACTAGACAATCTCATCTTTTTAATTCTTCATTTTCATTCTTAATTTTCCATTTCATTTGCCACCATGCTAATTCAAGGGCTTCTCAGCTCACATAAGACTATTAGGATAGCCTCCTCACAGTCTCTTATCTTTAGCCCTTTTCCCTTCTTCAGCTCCTCTTACACAATGCCCTCAGATTAACTGTCCTAAAACAGAATTTACTATTTTTTGAATATGCTTGAAAAAATGACTCTCGAGTGCAGACAGAACAAAGCTTTCATCCAGTATAGTTGGAAAAGTACTCCATGAAAATTTTTGGAAAGCCTGAGTTTTCCAGGCTAAACCTCACTCAGTTTTTAAACAATGGCATGTCATATCCTTTGTGTCTCTGAGTACCGAGTTCCTTATCTAGTAGAATAACTAGGTCAGCCCAAATAAGCAGTTTTCAAACTTTTTTAAAGTTTTTGGATTGTTTTGGATTCTGACACTGTGAATATATAAAAGAGATTTTAAAAAAAGAAGAAGGTTGCTTATTCAAGCGTTTTACCAAGAGCCCTTGGGAGAGAGTTCTTGAACCCTGCAGGGGTAGAAGGGAGACAGATGCAGAAATAGCTGTTGTAATGCTGTTGGAACATGATGAAGATGTGAACTAAGGTACCTGCACTGTGATCAGAGAGGAGAAGACATGTGTAAGAAATGCTTAGGCAATGGAATTGACTGGTTTTGATGACCACTTGGCGATAACAAGGGAGCTTAAAAGAGGATTCATTTATGGCATAGGTAACTAGTTCAATCGAGTTTCCATTTAATAAGAAGAGAAAATAGAAGGAACTGGGAAAAAGTAAAAACTGAGCTGCTCTGGTTAAAAACAGAAAGAGGCCAAGGGCCTTCTGGTAGGATTCTCTCCCTCTCACTCCTAGGCACCATATGGGCCTTCCACTGCACCTCAAGATTCCAGGGAACTCAGCATGAAACCACTGAAAAGGATGATTTCACAGTTTCCTTACAGCTTTAAAATGCTACCATCTGTTAGCTAAGCATTGATCCCGTGTTTGATTTTTCTACTCTGGTCAAACAGCTCTTCTTACCATTCCTTAAACATAGTCTACATTGTTCCAACATCAGCCAGTTTTGAAACATCTCCAAAATAAATTCATGAATTTCCTATCTCTAATAGAAAGTTAGAAATGCATGTTATTTTTGAAAGTATATTTCTGTTGTTTATGTTATGATGCTATTGACAACATAATCACAGGCAGTGCAACATCTGCATCAAAAATAGTAAATTAAGGCCTTTCCATCTTTATCTTTCCACATTCACCAGAAATTAGACTTTAATAAAAATGAATACATCAGTGGGAGGAAAGGGGCTTAAGATGAAGTTCCATGAAAATACATACTTTGAAATATAAATAAGGTCAGACCTGTTTTGTTTCTTTATCTCTTTTCCATATTAGCTTCTTCATTTATTTATGAATTTCATAATGTCTATATAATGCAGTAAATTATTGTAAAAGATATTTAAGTAAAGTAGAATTCTTTCACAATGCTTTATAGTTTCCTTGATTGTCTCCCTTTATTCATGTTTCGTGTCGAATGACTGAAATAACATATTCCCTACCAAGAAATCTCAGGATCAAAAGAAATGGGGAAAATAGCTAATAGTTATTAGCAGTACTTAGATGCCACCCAGAAGCCATCCTAGGCCGACGGACAAGTTGATAAGACACACGTCTCACAGGTAAAGTGGCGAATGTACTTCTTCAAATCAACACAGCTTGCACAAAAACAAAACAAAATAAACAACTTACTTTACACTATAAGGAATATAAGGTGGTTTACACTTATATATGGCAAAAGAACTTACACTTATATATGGTTTACACTTATATATGGCAAAAGAAATTAAATTGGATCCTACAGGAAATGAAAACAAGGGTAGAAATAATATGGCAGATAAGAATAAGGCAAAAAATGAATCTCATTACAGTGGTCCCTAGGTATCCACAGGGGAGTGGTTCCAGGATCCCCGCAGATAGCAAAATCCGCAGACGTTCAAGTCCCTCACATAAAATGGCATAGTGCAGTTAGCTCTCTGTAACCGCAGATGTGGCACCTGCATATACGGAGAGCCGACTGTATGTCCCTACCTGTTGAGCTGAACAACAGCCTATACAGTACTGACTGACAAATGTTAATACATACCTAGGATAGTTTTTATCATCTTAATGAATTTTAAATATAACTTTATTTGTTCCTAGCCTATTAAGAACTCTAGTTTACATAGACTGTTTAGGAGAATTATGGCCCAATGTGAAACTATTCATTCATTTGAGCATTTACTAATTATGTCTCTATATGCCAAAAATTAAATATATATCAAAAGTTATGTGTACTTACTCTCCATATTCTTACCTATTTCGTTCCATATTCTTACATATCTATAAATTTTGACTGGTCTAGCAATATAATGCTATCTCTACATGTACTTTACTATTTGATATTTCAGACTTCTTGAGGAAAGATCTCTTTTGCTAGATAAGCCCATAAGCATAGGGACTACATCTGTTTTGTTCACCACTACATTCCCTAGAGCCATGCCTCCCAAGATAGAAAGCCTCTGCTACCTGCTTTGATCCACTTATGTCTTTACAACTTGCTCTTTTATCTAAATTTGTTTTAAAATACAAAGTGAATAAAAGTAGTATTAAATTACCTTCCTGCAACTACATATTCAGTTATACTAAAATAAGAAATGATAAACACTTATTAGGTAATATTTTATTTAATCATTCATTTATGTAAACACCAAACATAATTTGAACATCTCATGTCAGGCACCCTGCCAGGTAAAGAGCATGAAAAAGATAAATAAGACAAAGTCTCTTCCTTGAAGAAGCTCACAAATTATTAGAGAAAACATTCTATTACAAAAATCTAATATATAGGGATATTCAGGATATACACAGAGGATGTTACAGGATAATGGCAAAGAACGCACCTAACTCTGCAGTAGTTTCTACACAAGTATTGATATTTTCCTAAATAATATGTAATTATCTGTAAAAAAAATCTTCACAACATATAAAAACATTCTTCTCATATTATTTTATTTACATAATATATGTCTGTTTATATCATTTTTTAAAAAGCATACCATCACTATAAACCTGTAACATAATCCTTTCCAAATGTTACAAACACTGTCTTAGGCAAGAATACAAAAACCAGCCACATGTTATCAACAATTATGACTCAAGCCTATCACTCTACCTGAACATCTGAATGATGTGAAACATTTCCAGCTTCCCAACTAACAGACTACTTCATTCTGTTAACATTTGTTTAACATCTATTACTTGACAGACTCTGGGGAAGAACAGGTCTGATCTTTCCTGCTCTCAAGAGCTCATTGTAATAATGTTATTCCATTACCGTCACACTGCTAAACCAATAATATATTTTGACTCTATCTTTGCTTTAGGACAATTAAGGAATCGTCTCTTCATACCAGAGAACTAAAATTATAATCACTGTATATGTTTTTCATTAAAAGTTTAGTAGTATATGTTGATATTTTTGCTAAATATTTTGGAAATAAATGAAATCAGAAATAAATTATTAAATAAAACAACTCATGTTAAGCTGTAACAGGAAAAAAATCCAGTAAACATTAACTAGCTCCACATAAAAGCATTGCCTGTGATTTCGGAGTAAAATAAAAACAACAGTAATAGGGAGAAAAGGAAAGCTAGTCCAATAAACTTTACAAGCTAGCAGGTATTATTTCTAATCACTTGAAATGATGGTTTACTTTTTAATGATAATATTGTAATATATAATAATAATTTTATAATTTAGATGAACCTGGTTTTCATTCAGGATAAAAATAACAGGGCCAAGCTAGGTATCCCCCAGCCATATGGCAAAATAATTATCTTATAGTAAAATCTCTCTCTTCTCTTATAAAATAAATTCTTAATTACTAAATTTTCCTCTGTCATTCCTGATCTTATTCTCTACTCTCCTCTAGATAATCAACAGGTAGACATACTTCATAGAGTCTGTCATAGCAGAGAAGAAACAAACACAGATTTGTTTGGAGACCATCCCTAGATTTTCTGCCATCAGTTCTTAAGGATGAACCATAACAATGTCTGGAAACACATTAGAACTGACTGTGCATATTCTTTTTCTAAAGTTAATTATTGTAACTGTTTTAAAATCTTGTTATTTTAAAATAAAAAAATACAGAAAGCCATACAAAATAAATTTGTGGCATTATGAAATTTTATAAAGCAAACATATCGTTATTATAAAGTAACCACCACTGTGGTCAGGAAAAAAAGAACTTTGCCAGCCATCTCAGAAGCCACGGCCATGAGCCCCATCCCAATCATAACCTCTTCCTATCTCTCAGAAGGAACTATTATCCTGACATGTACGGTAATCATTTTCTTGTGATTTTTTATAGCTTTGTCATCCAAAAGTGCATCCCTACATACTATTAATTGCTGATTTCTAAAGGTATAATTATTTTACATTTGGTACTCCATATGGATGCTAAATAGTTAATATATTTTAAAATATACATGCAAAGGTCAAAATCATCTTAAATGTTTCCTCTCTTTTTCTTTTTCTCACAATAAATATGAACAGGGTGATTTTTTGAGGAAAAAGATATTAACTAACACTGCATCTATAATTATTTGGCAAATAAAATAGTATGGTGACAAAAATCCATATTCTAAAAAGGCAATGATTAGAAAACAAACCAAAAAAATTAAAAACCAAAAGCCAAAAATGTTTCTGGGATAATTATTACCAAAAAAGTTATTAGAAATTATAGAATGGCTCAAAATTACATCTATTCGGTTTGTATATCTCTCTCTTAGTATGTGCATTTACCAAAAAGGTCTTTCCTGAGCAGTGCTAAATATGCTTATGAATATAACATGGTTACATGAAAACATATGACCACCTAAAATTTCAATTTTATTTTACTAAAATTTTTATTTTATTTTTTTATTTTATTTATTATTTTTTTTGCGGTACGCGGGCCTCTCACTGTTGCGGCCCCTCCCGTTGCGGAGCACAGGCTCCCGACGCGCAGGCTCAGCGGCCATGGCTCACGGGCCCAGCCGCTCCGCAGCATGTGGGATCTTCCCAGACCGGGGCACGAACCCATGTCCCCTGTGTCGGCAGGCGGACTCTCAACCACTGCGCCACCAGGGAAGCCCTATTTTCTAATTTTAGAAGAAAGATTAGAACTCACTGTAAGGTGAAATTTAATCTGCTTTAAAGTAACTTTCCTGTATATAAAGTTAACTACAGATACTTGGAAAATACAGAACTATATAGATAAAAATAAAAATCATGCATAATCCCAGTATCAAAAGATAATCACTTTTAACACTTTAGCCTATTTTTTAATTAAAAGGATTATTCATAATTTACCTCATTATGCCTCCACTATCTCTTTTTTAAAAAAATGGTTCTGAAGAACCTAAGGGCAGGACAGGAATAAAGACACAGACGTAGAGAATAGACTTGAGGACATGAGAAGGGGGAAGGGTAAACTGGGACGAAGTGAGAGAGTGGCATGGACATATATACACTACCAAATGTAAAATAGATAGCTAGTGGGAAGCAGCCGCATAGCACAGGGAGATCAGCTCGGTGACCACCTAGAGGGGGGATAGGGAGGGTGGGAGGGAGATGTAAGAGGGAGGAGATATGGGGATATATGCATATGTACAGCTGATTCACTTTGTTATAAACCAGAAACTAACAAACCATTGTAAAGCAATTATACTTCAATAAAGATATTTAAATATATATATATATAAAATGTATAACTGAACCACTTTGCTCTACAGCAGAAATTAACACATTGTACATCAACTATACTTCAATAAAATAAATTTTAAAAAAAGAAAAAAGTAGTTTATCTTTCATTATCCATTCAATCTCATGGATAAGTAAAGACTAGAAAATAATGAGACTATTTTTTAAACATATCAGAATTTATACATGCAAGTATTTTTTTACTCTGAAGATGCAGCTAATAAAGAAAATATTTTTCAGAATGCTTCCTTGAGAACTACCTTGAAATTCGGTAGGTATACATACTAATCACTATCTCAGAAATGGTTCCCAGTGGACTCTAATATAGCAATATTACGTGACAGAATTTTACCAAACTCTTATTGTTTGTTCCTGTTTTCTTCCCTGAGTCTTTCAAACTTCCATATTTACACATTAAACATGAATTATGTTGATCATTTTCAGAAATTGTCTACTATTAAGAATTCAGGAAATCCTACCCATGAAAATTACCATAAAAGTTTGCTACAGAAAACAAATGCATTTCTAAAAATCCAATTGCAATATAAGATTCTATAAGTCAAACTCTATCTTTTCAGCAACCTCCATTTGAAAAAATTTAGAGATGTATTACCATTAAAAATAAATTGACTTAAAGGTATAATAAAAATGCCACCTAAGAAATCACATCTCTTAAAACTAATGTTTAAGATAAAATTATGAAATATCTGATAAAACATGTACTAATTCATAACAAATTGTAAAATCCAAATACTGACTTTTTTCTAAACTACATTTTCTTAGGACCAAATTACATGGTAAGGGTTTAGTCTTCCTATAAAATCTAAGTTCACTCCTACCTCTGGTCAATGCTCATTTTCAAAAACCTTGAAATATTTAAGTGGGTTTCTAAAGTGAGTACTCTCTGAAATACTGAAAGCACCTTATGGATGCAAAATGATTACGATTACGATGATGATGATGGCTATGACAACAACAATGATGATTTATCTATGCTTCTAAGAAGGAGATACTAAATTAGTTCAGTGTTCCCTATAAGCTCTCCATGGTGAACAGAAGGCTGCATCTTTCTATACAATGGAATTTCGAAAAAGTACTTATGTAATTAATTTCTTAAGATGTAGATCCACAAACATTGTACGTCCTTTACAGCAGAACACTGATACTATCTAATGCCATCTAGTTGTCAAAATCAGTGGTTATTTAAAAAACTTTTCCCATTACTGGCAGGCCAAATCTAGGCAAGTCTTTCTTGATGTAAGAGACGGATGAGATGAGTATCTCACTCTAGCCAGAATCCTTACACTCTTCGTGGTTGGATCTCTGCTTTACTTTACAGCCATTGCCCAAAGGTGAAAAAGGAGAAGGAGATTGTTCAAGTAAATGCTGTGTCCTGGGCCCTGCCTTTTCTGCCTTTTCTGTACTTCTTCTTTATATGCAGCAGCATCTCTTTCACTCACCTTGTCCCCAAGAGCTAGTGTTTAGCACAAAGCAAGCTTTATAAGTACAATCAATATCAGATGAAGTAATCACAAGCCATCTCACTTTAATCAGTTTAGTATACGTTTAAAGTATTACACAGTTTAGTATACGTTTAAAGTATTACACAGTATTACAAGATGCCCAAGATTTTCACTTCTCTTAAGTCTGTATACTCTTCCTTATGCTGTGTTTGGGGTTATAATTCTTCTGGCTAGTTCCACTCTTCAGACTAAGGCTGGGGTATTTCCTTTGGAAGAACAAGTTCTTTTTCCCTTTTGAGCCCCGGTTCTGGTTTTAAAGGCTATTTACACAGAATGATGCCTCCCTTCTACCAACTAAACATGTATCCTTCTGGTAAAGTTTAAGGTACTTAAAATGGATATTTCCTCAGGCTCCAGGCCCAATTCCACTTCCTCCACACCAAGGAAACTGGTTTTCCTCCATCCCAAACTCAATCTGCATGTCTTTTATGGTCAGTTCTGCAAACACAGTGTTTTCCCAGCCCCTTCAAAACACAATCTCCTCATTCTTAAATGCTATTTTTCCCTAAAGAAAACCTACTCCCCCGCCACTTTTTTTTTTTTTTTTACAATTCTATTTCCTGATGCCATCAACTCTCTAAAATCACATTTACAGTTCTTCTAAGAAAACACTCAATATACATCACCTAGCCAAGGATAGGCCACTGCTCTTCCTTAAGAATTAAAAAAAAAAAATTCACATTTTCATTTTTGCCCAGACTCTTTTGCTCTCTTATCTTGTATTTCCTTTAATTTACAATAAATTTATTTATGGAACTGAATTCAGTGAAGGGGATATTTAGCCTTATGATGTGTAACTAAAAGTTGCAAAAGAGAATAATGTAATATTTCTATATATTTTTAAAATGCTATATGCAGAAGAGGAACTTTTCACTTATAGAATTCTTATGATGAATTTTGTGGAATAATTACTACTTAATTTTTATAAATCTGCAACTTCACAAATCAGGCACACTTAAAGATAAGAAACACCTTTAACATCCTGGAGTTAGGACTACTCTCTTATCCTAAGTTTCTTCAACAAGACTCACAAACCCATTTGTATTTCACTTTTAAAGTGATGAGCCTACTTCCCAAGACAAAAAGAATAATTTCTTAAGTACCAAAGGAAAAAAATGGATGGTCCAATGCATTTTTCAAGAACAGTGGTTAAGAAGAAAACTGACAATATAACTTAGTAAAATTATATAGTAACTTACGTAATCATGGAAGGCTTTTGCTTCACTTGAATGTTCACATGTTTCCCGTCTTTCTGGAGCTGCACAGTAGAGATCCCAAAATACACTAAAAAAGTAATTATGGTAACATTAAGAAAATCATATAATGTCAAATGAGAGATCACAATTCCAAAAATTAGAAGACAAATGTTCTTTACACAAAATGTGTTTTCTTCTTCAGGGCAAGTATTTATTTGAAAGATTTAAATACAGACAAGGCTCATCATGTAATAATAGTGTATAACCCAGCCATTGTTCAGAAATGCTAAGATTTTTCCAAAATGAAAATTTAATTTAAAAAAATTTAGACTGTCATTCTTAACTGTCTATTTACATGACTTAAACACATGATTGAAATAATTATAATACTTTTCACAACTTCCCCATGAAGAATGAAAAGGTTTTAAAAATACCAATTTAAGCATTAAGGAATTAAAGTAACTTTATTTATAAAAGTGGAATTAATTTTTTCAAGATAATTTTGTTGTCCAATCCCCAGACCGATACCCTACCCTGACCGTTAAGTCACACCTGTCAAATAAATATATTTTCTTAAAACATCCTCTGGTTTTCCCTTGTAATTACAAAGACAGGTTAGTAATTTTGAAAATTAAAAAATTCACACTAACTTTCTTTTTTTCTTCCTACTCAAGCACAATGGGAAAAAGCAAGACGGAACTGGTTGAGAAAAAATAATTATACTGCTTACAAAACATATGGCCCCAGTCATCCTCCCATTTATAAAATTAACAACAAACGTGAGCAAGGGATTAAAAATCAGCAAAGCAAATGGCTGAAAGTACTGGCAATAAACAAAGGTAATTTTACTGATCAACAAGTATTTTTTATTATACATTTCCCACTCTATAGAATTGGAAAGTAGGCTAAGCTGAGTGGTTAACAGCACAAGTTTTGGAATAGGACATATTTGAGACAAAAGCTGGCCCTGCCGTTTACTAGCTCTTTTTTTTTTTTAATCTTTATTGGAGTATAATTGCTTCACAATGTTGTGTTAGTTTCTGCTGGACAACAAAGTGAATCAGCTATATGTATACATATATCCCCATACTCCCCTCCCTCCTGAGACTCCCTCCCACTACTAGCTCAATTTGTTTAAACAGATAGGAATTTCCTCCTCTATACAATGGGGTTGCTGAGAAAATTAAATTATACAAAATAAACACAGGGTCTTATAGTAAGCATATTATTAATAATATCATCAACACTATAATTAGCTTGCACAAAAGCTTAAAATGCATACATATTGTTAAGGCAGGTCATTGGGCTGAGGGCACAGTTAACAATGGTACAATAAAACTTGGTAAATCAAACTGGTCTCTTTGTTTTGACCCTTGAAGTCTCGTTTAACCTGGGGTCTCTCTCCTCAGTTAGGATAAAACATTCTGTATGCCTTATAACACAATTAATTCAGTAAAATAAGATTACCCTTAGAGGTGAAAAATATGAAAGATTAAGTACTGGCATTTATTTCCTTTTAAATTTCTACAATAAGCAAGAAATACAAAGCAAACAATAAAGACCAAATTAATTTAAATAAACTTCAATTCCATTAGGAGAGTGAAAGCAGTTAAAAGTTGTACCTGACCTCCCTCTATCCCTTTTGGGATAAAAAGTATAAGAATTATACACAGACAAGGATACAGCTTAAAGTTTTCCACCTGGATCAGGTGTGTTATGAATTACAGTATATTACAATTATTCTCATTTTCATGTTCTTAAGGAACTTAAAAGCTCTTAAAACCAAAACTTTATAATGGTTGTCTTTAAATTGTATTTAGTTTAACCACAGAATATTATATGCAATATTATGACAATGTTTCTCTTTATGGATTTAATAGAAGGTCAAAAATTTGCAAGAGCCAGATTAAGGATAATAAACCAAATTACTAAAGCAGATAACTTTATATATCGTATTTCTAACAATCCTACATTACCTATACATTTTTTTCCTTGAATAAAGGTAAAGAAATATATCCTTTTAAACTCATTTATCCAAGGGAGAAATACACGGTTCTACAATAATAGAGACATCAATACTCTACTCTCAATAATGGACAGAACAAGCAGACAGAACACAAGCAAGGAAATAAAGGGCTTAAATGGCACAATAAACCAACTACATCTAATAGACATACACCGAACACTCTAACCAACAAAAAGCATACATGTTCTTCTAAAGTTCACATGGGACATTTTCCAGGATAGATCACATGTTAGGGCACAAATTAAGTCTCAATAGACTTTAAAAGATAGATATCATACAATGTATGTTCTCTGACCACAATGAGATAAAGTTAGAAATCAATAACAGAAGGAAAACAGAAAAATTCACAAATTTGTGGAAATTAAAGAACACACTCCCAATGGGTCAAAGAAGAAATCAGAAGGAAAGAAGCTAGCAGAAGGAGATAATAAAGATTCAAGCAGAGATAAATGAAATAAAGAATTAAAAAAAAGAAAATTATTAAACCAAAAGTTGGTTCTTTGAAAAGATCGACAAACTTGACAAACCATTAGCTAATAGACTAAGAAAAAAGAAAGAAGACTCTAATTATAAGAAAAAAGAAAGAAGACTCTAATTATTAAAGATTCCACAAAAAACTGTTAGAACTAATAAATAAATTCAGTAAAGTTGCAAGATAAAAAAATCAATATACAAAAGTCTGTTGTAATTTGTGATGTTTGTTTTTGTGAATCTACACTAACAATGAACTATTAGATATAGAAATTAAGAAACAATCCCATTTCCAAATACATCCAAAAGAAAAAAATACCTAGGAATATATTTAGCCATGGAGGTGAAAGAGCGATACATTGAAAACTATAAGACATTGATGAAAGAAATTGAAGAAGAAATTTAAAAAAAAGAAAGATTTTCCATGCCACAGATTGGAAGAATTAATATTGTTAAAATGTCCACACAACCCAAAGCAATCTACAGATTCAATTCAATCCCTATCAAAATTCCAATGGCATTTTTCACAGGAAAAATAACCTTAAAATTTGTATGGAACCACAAAAGACCCTGAATAGCTGAAGCAATCTTGAGAAAGAATAATAAAGCTGGAGACTTCCCAATTCCAAACTATACTATAAAGTTATAGTAATCAACAAATACAGACTTCCTCTCTCTACAACTTGACATGCTGGAGGCCCAGGAGCTTTTCAATTTCTCTAATCCAAAGCCTGAAACAAAACACTATCCTTGAAATTGTGGTAGATTGATATTCATGAATAATGCTTTAGATTTACAGTCTCTTTATTCCTAAGCAGAAACAAGTGAAAAATCTCTATTTTAGAAATGAAGAAGATAGAGACTAAATACAGAGAAGCAAAACTTGCACAGTACTGAAATCTTTGTTCTTATATCATTTTTTATTATTAAAAATTTCCCCACCTAAGTTAAAAGAAAACACAGGATTCCCAGGTTGAGGATCTCATCCAAATACTTTTTTCCTTCTATCCTGAGGATGTGAGTCAAAGTGACTAGCTAGCTTTCAATTTCTCTAGGGAACACAGAAAGCAAAATGGTTGTCAGAGAAGTCTACGAGGGTGGGTAAACATGTCAGATGTGTCCCAGAAGATGGGATGCTAAAGTAATTATATAACCTTCATGCCATTGGCAAGATCTAGAATTCTATGAAAATAAAAATTAAAAGAAGAAGCAAAAAAAAACCCTGGGGAAGACATTTTTTTCTGAGGAGCAAGTCATGTTATTATAAGTTCAAGTCTAAAAATAACTAAGGAAGTTACTTCTTGTTGACTGTCCCAAAAATACATTATCAATTAATGTTAGCTACTCTTAACCTATATTGAAGAAAACTATCCATTCGTAACGCTCCGGAGGGTGGTGAAATGTACATGTACCTGCTCATCACCTTAGAACTTCCACATACCTGTACTTGTATCATTCCTTAGCACTGCTTAATACCTTCTAAAATGTAAGCATTAAATTTTGCCCCACTATCATAAAATTCTCACATAATCCTGGATTAGTAACAAATTCATATTTTAAAGTATCATCAAAATAGCTTACATTTAATAAGTATGTGCTAAATTCAAGCATCATATACTAAACATTTTCCATCATTTAATCCTCCTATTATTTTCCCATTTTATAGATAAGGGAACTGAGACTTCAAAAGGTTAAATAATTTACCTAAGTGGCACACAAGTGGCCACACAAGTGCCACACAAATGGCAGAGCTGGGCTCAAACTTTTTATCTTACATTGTTTTGCCTCTAATGTGAGTGTGGTATTAAAATTTCTTATTTCAAAGATGCCTTATATTCTGATTATGGGCAGGTTTATACAGCTCTGGCACTGTGAACACCATCAGCTGTTACAAGAGTGTGGTAGCTAGATACCTGTCCTGGATGAGACAGCAAACACTTTGTTATCCTACCTTCTACCCCTGTACTCCAACTCATTTCCTGAGTAACCTATGGCAACCACCTCCTCACCCTACACAAGCTGCCAGTGATCCATGGATGCCTCAAGACAGACTGGACTCAGAAAAGACAACTTTTCTGAGTCATTTATATCTACTGTCTGGAATTAGCCACTCATGATGCTCAAAAGGGGGCTGTAATTAGTGTCTTATTAATAGTGGGCCACTAAATTCTGCTTCCTATTTAAGAAATAATATCTGTTACTGAGATGAGTACTGGTTACAATTCAGAAAACTTTAATTCTGAGTTTGATCTTGAGCAAATACTTTTGTTCCTTAGTTTTTTTATGTAAAGAGAAAATATCTGTTATGTATTTTACAGACTTTTGTGCAGATACAAAGATGATTTACACTAAAGTACTTTTAAAATAAGTATGAAGGTATTAAAAGTATTCTAGAAAAGTCTCATAGAGTTATTATGGCCAGAAAGAAAGTTTTCTTATTAAGTAAAATTTGCCTCAATTTCCTTTCTAATCCTTTGCATTTAATGGAAGATTCCATCAGTTTTTTTTTACAATGTCTTCTCCCCACCAAATCTTCCTCCGTATTCCACATTCCTTTCCTACTCTCCCAGACACATTTCGCTTCTCCCCTATAGCCTGACCACCTGTGTTCTTTGCTTTCTCTCTTGCTAATACTATTTATTCCCTTATCACTGTGATTATACTCTTCTTCTATCCTAGTTGTTGCCTACATTTTCTTATATTGATGTTTAGTTTAACTTAATTCAAGTAAATAATTAGCTACGCAATGCCTATTACAGGCAAGAACTAATGGGTAAGAACTAGTCTACCAATTACAAATATTATACCATTCTAGTAAGCCTGCTGACTAATTCCAATGCTATTATTTTCACATAAGTATTTGGTTATTCTTAGCTATACCTGATGGCATCGTTAGATTCTAAAATCATTAGAGTGCTAGCGTGCTGCAAGATTTGACTTTCCACTGCCAAGTGACAGAAACTGGATTCTCGTGATAATCTTAGTTATTAGTTTATTTTCTCTGCAATGTTATACATATTTAATTACAGGATATAAATACATGAGCCCAAAGTTACTTCTAAAGGTGTTTTACATATAATATTAAATAAAACTGAGTCACAGTTTCTGCCATTAAAACTTTAAATAGGAAGTTTCAAAAAGTGTGTATTTTTGAATTACACAAATCTAAAAGGACATTCATTTCAGAGGAAAGAAGTTTCTTGGCATTTTTATTTCTAAAATTCATGGAAGAGAGTTGGGAGCTTTTATTAAAGCATACTAAGAGGAAATACGCTTTCAAAGGGATTTGATCAAGGTAAATGCAATGAACACAAGAGGGAGGTCTAAGAAGTATGACAGCACTTCGGCACGGTGCAAACTGGGAAAGAAGAAAAGAAATGGTAAGGGAAATCATATCAAAAACAAGAAAAACAGTTGCAGAAAGTAAAATCACACACTTTCCTCTATCCCATACTAAAAGGAGAAATTCCGCTCCTCCTCTCTCTCCAAGGCCTTTGCCCCTCATCTCTCCTGTAGTTTATTCTGCATTTTTGTGCATGTTTATTGCTCTTTCATGCATCTTCAACCTCTCCTACTCTTTTCACCTCAATCTATATACATGCTCAAATCTATTCAATTTTAAAAATAAAAATGTTAGGTCCTGTTCCATTGTTAATCCTGAAACTACTACACACATCACCACATACTTCAACTACTCTCCATAAACCTGGAGCTGGAAAAATGAAATATAACAGCCTTCTAAATTTCACTTTCACTACTCCACTGAAACTGTTCTCCCCAAGACCACCAAAGTTCACTTTACTTCCCGATTCAGGAAAATACTTGTTGTTGTTGTTGTTGTTGTTGTTTTTTACTTTTACCTGCTGCAGATTTAATCTCGCCTTTGAATGCCTTTTCTGGTTCCCATACATTATTCTTTCCTGATTACCCTCCTTCCTCTCTAAGTATTTTCTTTTGAGGCTCCTCTTTATCCACCTACACTTAAAGGTTGACATTCCCCAGAGTCCCAACCCCAGGCCCTGCTCTTACTTGTTACACTGGCAGTTTCACCCATGAACACTCTTTACTACAGTATAGTCTATGCTGATAATTCCCAAACCATTATGGGCCTGTCTCAGACCTACAGATCCAGAGCTCTGACTGTATAGGGCATCTCTCTCTGAATGTGACATAGGCATCTCAAAATTTAATCTGTCAGAGCTAAATCATGGTCTTTTTTCCAAAGCCTGTTGCTCTCTCTATACTCACTCACTCAATCAATGGCATCAGTGTTCATCCCACCATCCAAATCTAAAACTTGGCAACTTCTTCATTCACCTCCAATCTATTCCACTCAGTGTTCACTCTCTGGGGTCCATCACTTAATAACCTTTCAACTGGACAATAGCAACTGCCCTGTAAACTAAACTCTGCCTCTGCTCTCAATCCTCTTCAATCCATGTCTATGGTAATGCCAAGTATCTAAAAGCACAAAGCTAATCATGTCATATACCTTGTTTAAAATTTTTGAGTTCTAGTCCAAAGTCCTTGATGCACTCCAAGACTTCATAGTCTGACCCCTGCCTTTGTTTCTAGCCTTATATTCTATCACTTCATAGTACTGCATCTACAATTCAACTGATCCAAGAGACCTGCCTTTCTTTGAATGCATGAGGATCACTTTTAAGATTTCATGCTAACCATTCCTTGCCCTAAATACCCTTTTCTCACTCAACTTTCAAATCAGCTCAGATTCACTTTCCCTGTGTAGCCTTTCCTACCTCTCCCAAGCTGATGTAAGTATTCCTCCTGTATTGCTATTATAACCAGTACATACCTCAGTTATAATACTATTAATTGTTTATCTCTCCTACTACTTAGTTCCTTGAAGGCAACATAATTTTGCATAGTAAATATTTGGTGAAAAGGCTTAAACAACAGGAAAACTCCACTTGCAAATATTCTATAAAAGACAAAAGTGAGGGCTTCCCTGGTGGTGCAGTGGTTGAGAGTCCGCCTGCCGACGCAGGGGACACGAGTTCGTGCCCCAGTTCAGGAAGATCCCACATGCCGCGGAGTGGCTGGGCCCGTGAGCCATGGCCTCTCAGCCTGCGGGTCTGGAGCCTGTGCTCCACAGCAGGAGAGGCCGCAACAGTGAGAGGCCCACGTACGGCAAAAAAAAAAAAAAAAGAATAGATAATACATCAGTGGGACAGAAAAGAGAGCCCACAAATAGTCCCATATAAATATAGTCAACTGATCTCTACAAAGGAACAAAGGCAATACAATGGAGCAAAGATAGTCATTTCAACAAATGATACTGCAACAACTAGACAACACCCCATGCAAAAAAAAAAAAAGAATGTAGACACTAGAAATCCTTCACAAAAATTAACTCGAAATGGATCACAGACCTAGATGTAAGGTATAAAACAATAAAACTCCTAGAAGTTAACTTACAAGAAAACCAAGATAACCTTGAGTATGGCAATGATTTTTTAGGTATAACATTAAAGGCACAATACATAAAAGAAATAATTGATAAACTAGGTTTTGTTAAAATTTAAAACTTCTGTTCTGCAAAGGGCAATGTCAAGATAATGAGAAGACGAGCCACAGACTGGGAGAAAATATATGCAAAACACACATCTGATAAAAGACTGTTATTCAAAATACATAAAGAACTCGTAAAACTCAACAATAAGAAAAAAAACAACTCAATTAAAAAATGGGCCAAAGACCTTAACAGATACCTCACCAAAAAATATACACAGATGACAAATAAGCATATGAAAAGATGCTCCACGTCATATGTCATCAGGGAAATGCAAATTAATACAATGAGATACCACTACACACCTATTAGAATTGCCAAAATCTGGAATACTGATAGCAACAAATGCTAGTCAGGATGTGGAGCAACAGAAACTCTCATTTGTTGCTGGTGGGAATGAAAAGTGGTACAACCAGTCTAGAAGACAGTTTGGCAGCTTCTTACAAAACTAAACATATTCTTAGCATATGATCCAGCAATTACACTCTTTGATATATACCCAAAGGAACTAAAAATGTATGACTACATAAAAACCTACACGTGGATGTTTATAACAGCTTTTTTCATAATTGCCAAGCTTGGAAGCAACCAAGATGTCCTTCAGTAGGTGAATGAATAATTAAACCATGGTACATCCAGACAATGGAATATTATTCAGCACTAAAAGAAAAGAGCTATCAAGCCATGGAGAAACTTTAAATGCATATAACTTAGTGAAAAAATCCAATCTGAAAAGGCCACATACTGTATGATTTCAACTAAATGACATTCTGGAAAAGGCAAAACTATGGAGACAATAAAAGAATCAGTGAGTACCAGGGGTGGAGGGTGGGTGGGGAGGGATGAAGAGGCAGAGTGTGGACTTTTAGGACAGTGAAAATACTCTGTATATTACTATAATTGTGGATACATGTCATTATACATTTGTTCAAACCCATAGAATGTACACCAAAAATGAACTGTAATGCAAATTATGGACTTTGAGTGATTTAGTGTGTTAATGTAGGTTCATCAATTACAACAATGTACCACTATGGTGGGGAATGTTGATAATGGGAAGGCTATATATGTGTGGAAGCAGGAGGTATAAGGAAAATCTCTACCTTCCCCTCAATTTTGTTGTGAACCTACTGAAAACTACTCTAAAAGATAAATAAAGTCTTAATTTAAAAAAAAAATCAAAGGGACCACTGAAACAGCTGAAAAAAAAAGTCAGGCCTCTGCTGGATTTAAGGCTCACAGTCATGGCTGGCTACACACAATGATCAGGAAAGCTTAGGAGCTGGGCAGTTTCCTGGAAGAGGGGATACACAGCTTTTCATCAGTTCTCAGAGGACCCCATGACTTCAAAATTATTAAGAATCACTGATTTATATCGACAAAGAGGCACCTCAAAAGGTACGTTAGTATTGATAGTTTTAGGGAAGAACATTAAAAACACTGAAAATAATGTACCTTTTGCATGTGCTAGATTTAAATTAAAATAAATATGGTCTAAAAATATTTATGCTCATTATTTACAATTTCTTTGATATCTCTAACTAAGTAAAAATTTCTTAAAATACCAAAACCACAGAGGAAGAGCTCCCCTGAATCTAACAGCCATAGAAAAAGGAAGGGCAATAGCAGATTTAAGAGCTATACCTTCTGATAGCAAAGACCAAAAAAACTAGTCTGATGGAAGCAAAAAGCCAAAGTATTCAGTGAGTTTTTATCAACCATTTACAGTACGAGGATAGGTTAAATTCATGAGGGAGTAAAACAGAAATAGGTGCAAGAAATAGAATTAATTCTATAATGAAAAACTTTAAATCCTCATTTTGTTAACCCACTAATCCAATAGGGACAGACTTCTAAAGTGGTTTCTTGTGTCACTTTGCAGACCTAATAGGAAACATACAAAATATAAGGGTGTCAACAAGTGGGAAACTCAAATACATTCAGCAAATAATTAAGCGTTTCTAGTCTAGATCTAGATATCATAAATACAGACTATGTAAAATGAAAAACTGACCTTTATACCACTATATGTTACAAGAGGTCAGTCTTAAACCCCAGGAAAACAGCACAATGACACTGCTTAACTGCAGTGAACCGTTGTTCCAAATAAAGGAACAACTCTGAACCAACGGACTGCACCTGTTCCTGCCATACGTATGTGAGACAAACAAGGGAAACCCACAACCACAACTGACCAAGTGTGGTTCTATTCACCATGGAACTTCTAGTAAAGCACGTTTTCAGGAGAGAGATTAAAAAGATGATGGCATGAAGTAACGGACCAAGGAAACCACGTGCACGGCACTAGAAGAGAGCTTTTGTTTTTTCTTTTGAATAAGATTCAAATCTTATTCAAGATTCATCTCTCATTTGAGAGATGAATGTATAAAGTACTGAACAGGAAATGCTCCTAACTGAAGAAATTTTTTAAAAATGAAAGAAAAAGAAAAGCTTAGCTTGTCCATTTGAATACCTAGACTAACAACTACTGCTGTAGAAAAGTCACATACCCGGGCATACTTGTACCACAATAAAATTTATAAGTTCTGATATCAACTGGGCCTTTAATACTGACTGACCATCTTTGTGTACATTCCTAGTCAGTTCTAGCTCTGAGTCTATACAGAATTATTTCAAACTATTTTGGACTATTCTCTCTCCTAAAAATTTACCACCATCACCACCACTACCTTCAATAGCCTCGGGTTTAGATGAGGTCACATGGGTGGGGCCCTCATGGGCAATTAGTGCCCTTATAAAAAGAGACACCAGAAAGCTAGTTAGTTAGCTAGCACGTGCTTGGTCTTTCTCTCTCATTCTCTGTTATGTGCTCGCTCTCTCTTTCTCTCTCTCTCTCTCTCTCTCTCTCTCTCTCTCTCTCTCTGCCATGTGAGGACACAGTAAGAAGGCAGCCATCTACAAGCCAGGAAGAGAGTTCTCACCAGAAACAGACCATGCTCAGCAGCTTGATCTTGGATTTCTAGCCTCCAGAACTGTGTGAAAATAAATTTCTGTGGTTTAAGCCACCCAGTCTATGGTATTTTATTATGGTAGCCAGAGCTGACTAATACAATATCATACTTATAGCTGGAGATTCCACACACTGGTCACAATTCCAGCTTGATTTAATAGAAGTATCTTTAAGTTAAATAACATTAATGCTGGTTTTGAGTTTATTTGTTTTTTATTTTTCTAAGTGCCACCTTTCAGAAAATAATTGTAGAAAATGATAAAGTATAAGTGAGAGGCATGAAATCATAAACAGGTACAGTGCAGGCCTACTGAAATGCATCATCAATCTAGTGAAAATGGAATTAAAGATACTTACCACCACCAAGAATGTAAGAATCCTGGTGGTTCCCCCAATGTGATGTTTTTTTCCCATCTTATCTAAAATGAATAAAAGAGATATTAAATACTTTCCTAATAATACTTCTCATACATATTATAAAGCAATATTTTTCCATTTAAAATATTATGATAATATATAAGATTTTCATGTTATTCTTTACTCAAGTTTTAAAAATACTCATTTTATATTGTGATTTGCTGACTGGATAGTTTGAGAGGAGATGCCTCCATTATTTTCCTGAATTTGCTTCCCATTGTGCCATAATTTCAGAAGATATTTCAGGATCCTAAGGCACATGAAAATCACCATTATTAACACCAATATGAAAATCAGTTATCACCACTAACCCAGAAATTTGCAAGAGACTGGGCTTAATATGTAGACTCTAAATTATACTCTAAGGATTGAATTTTTTAATAAGTTCCTTATTTGAGGGGATGGGAGTAAGAAGGCATATGACTTTCATAAGAATTTTTAAAAGATGGTGACATAAAACTTTCCAATTATTTATATTTCAGATGAGTTGGAGTTCACTATAATAAACATTTAAAACAAGGTCAATATTCTCAAAATTACAAGTTCTGACTAAATGCTTTTACAAATTAAATTTAAAAACTGGAAAGCTGTGTGGGTGCTTATACAGTGCCTTTTTTAAGCATTGGATCACAGTCAACAGAAAGGATAAAAATCTTTGCATTCAGGGAGATAATAATTTAGTAAGGAAGATAGATCATAAACAAGCAAACAAACAAAAATAGGAAATTGTATTTACATTAGAAATAGAAGGTGACAAATGCTGTGGAGGAAAACAAAACAGTGAAGGAGGATAAAGAGAAAAGGTAAATGTAAGTTATAATTTTAGCTAAGGTGATCCAGCTTTGAAAACAAACAATCCTTATGTATAAGTATATCCTGTAGTTTTTAAATAATTAAAAATATTTAACAATACTCCAATCAATAAAATGTGCCCACAGACCCTTAACACTACTAGGAAGTAAACAACTATAATTATAGATTTCAAAAAATTCAAGGAATCCTTTCTATCACTTACTATGGAAGAAGTTATCCCAAAAGGATAAAAACCAAAAACATTTAAAAATGAAAACTCAAGAAGTGGCCCTAAATGTAAAAAAAGAAAAAAAATCAAAACCTCTCTAAGGAAGAGATGCAAAACTTAAGTGCAATTAAAATAACTGAAACTGATTACATGTTTAGAGTTCTTATGTACACAAAACATAAACCACTGGGAACCTTGACATAGACAAGTAATTTGCTCTCAAAAAACAAACGAACTTTCTAAAGATTAGAAAATTATATATGTGATAACCAGTTTTAAAAAGAGCTAAAAGGGGGCTTCCCTGGTGGCGCAGTGGTTGAGAGTCCGCCTGCCGATGCAGGGGACACGGGTTCGTGCCCTGGTCCGGGAAGATCCCACATGCCGCGGAGCGGCTGGGCCCGTGAGCCATGGCCGCTGAGCCTGTGCGTCTGGAGCCTGTGCTCCGCAATGGGAGAGGCCACAACAGTGAGAGGCCCGCGTACCGCAAAAAAAAAAAAAGAGCTAAAAGGTGAAACTCTAGCAATTAATGAACTTGAATTTATAAAGTCTAAATGTGATCTATGAACCAGAACATGTTATATAAATGTAAGCCAGATCCTAGCTTGAATTCTCCTAAGCAGTAACGCTCAAAAAAAAATTTTAAATCTATACTACCTTTTATCCGATAATTTCAGTTGATCAATATTCTACCTTTTTGGTTCATGAAAAAATAAGGAATGGTACTTAATGAATCTTATGAGAAATAAAACTCTGATGTCCTGCTAAAGTTATAATTTAGTCAGAAACCTGTGTCTCATCTTTCTCTCAATCCTTTCTCTTACCATTTTTTCACTAGTCTTCTTGAAAGGGCATAATAATGGACCTCACAGATGTGCCCCAGACACACTAATATTCCTAACCCCTGGAATCATCCTAAGCATATAAACAGTAAGTTTTTTAAAGCAGTGTCCTTATGTTTCATCTCAGTTCATCTTGACTTTACATAATACAACTGTGAAATAATTAAAAGGAGAATGTGAGATGACTTATGAAGAGTCAAAATAGCATGACTAGCTCTCAGTGCCAGACTGTGCTGGAGGTTGGATTAGACCCACAGTCTAAATGAGTCCCACTGCACCACATCAGCTACTAAGCAGTCTCCTTCCTGTACCTTCACAACTTCCACAACCAATCATCAGCTATTTCAGGAGATAAGGTACTCTAGGAAAATAACTATAAGATTTATATTTGATATGGTCTTTCACAAGAGGAAGTCTGAAGGTAATGCATCTGTATTTTAAACAGTATTACATCTTATTATTCCTAAGAGAAATTCAAAATGTTTTACATACATCATCTTTTTCATCCTCAAACATTCTTTACTATATCATAAGTAAAGTTCATCTTTCTCACTTAAATTGCAAGTCTGTGGCAGAAACAGCTAAAACTTTGGTCCATCATATTGAAGTTAACACAAAACTCACAGTTATTCAATGAACAACAACTAACGTTTTAGGTATTTGCAAAGAAGAGATGGTTATACATAGGAATATGTTTCCACAGTGAATGGCATTTTTTGCTTCCAAACTAATTACCACTCTAGATATTACTTGTTTAGAGAAAGCATGAGATGATGCTCAAGAAAACAGAACCTGATCTATAGAAAACTTTGGCACATTTACTGCAGCATTTTTAGAAACAATGAAAATGAGAAACAACCTGAAAAACATTCACCAATAGTGAATGTAAAATAAATTTTCATGCTTAAATACTACAGAACAGTGTGTAATCATTTAAATGAATAAGATATATCTACATGGAAAAAGAGCCATGCTATATTGGTTTTTCAAGCTGGAGATTACACAAGGTTGGAGAACAAATACATATAGTATAAAACCTTTCCTGTTTAAAAAAAAATGTGTGAATATGTACGTGTGCATTTGGGTGTATGCATATTAAAAATGACACCAAACTTACAACTATTATCTCTGGAAAAAGCTAAAGGAAGACTTTCATTTTAAAATCATATTCGCATCCACATATGTAGTTTAATTTTTTTAGCAAACGTGTATTAATGATGGATGGGGTTGAGGAATAGCCAGAAAATACTTCTAAATGTCAACAGTCATTTTAGAAACAATTCTTCTACTATTTATGAAGAGGCATTTTCTGTTGTACTGTTTCATGGGCTTCAGGCTTGTTTAGGTGTTTAAGCGGCATCTATGCAAACAATCTCTCTCTCTTTATTCTATTTTTCCTTCTTGCATTATTC
Organism: Leucopleurus acutus; assembly: GCF_964270905.1. Lineage (NCBI taxonomy): Eukaryota > Metazoa > Chordata > Mammalia > Artiodactyla > Delphinidae > Leucopleurus > Leucopleurus acutus. Next base: position 111,629,254 of record NC_139145.1, on the reverse strand, counting down.
CAGGCCTAGTCCCTAGTCCTTAGGCTTTCTGCTGTTTAATCATCCACCTCCCTTCCTTCCGACATTGGTCCAGCTAAAGGCCGTATTCTGTAACCTTGTAAATCCCAAGGCCAATTCCCACTGCCATACTCTGCATCTGAGGGCCTTGTCTGTGATTATGCAGTGTCTCTATCATATGATCTAGTGTTTTCAGCATTTCTATGTAAATGCACAGCCAAACATTGAATCATGAATGAAAGGTGTATTGGCAAGAGTAAGACATGCCATATGGTTTATAACTGAAAATTATAAATTACAAACTATCACTATCTGATAGCAATTCTTCTTCTAGGAATTTATTCTATAAATGTGGTCACATGTGAAAAATTATAAATGAAACAATTTTCATTGAAGCATCATTTGTAATTGCAAAAGACTGGAAACAATCTAAATGTCCATCAGTAGGAGGCTGGTGAAATATATTATGGCACATTTCATAGAATGAAATACCCTACAACCACAAATAGAGAATTATAAATTTAATGAACCAATATAAAACAACTGAAGTCAAACAAGTGAAACAAAAATCAAAGCACAGAACAGAGTGTATAATAAAAAAACATTTGTGATACACACACATACAAACATACACACACACACACACACACACACACACACACATTTACTTATCATCTCATCATCATTTGCTTCCAGCAAGGTATACTGGTCAGTTACCTATTATCTCTCAGCCCGAAACCCACCCTTCCTATACTCCATTCTACACTTGGTGCTTGGATTCTGAAAATTACATTTCCTAGGCTCCTTGCTAGCCAGTTTCCTGTTAAGTTCTGCTATCAGGGGACACTAGTAGGAGATCAAAAGGCAGGAGGAAGAAGAGAAGCTTCCTGCCCCTGGCTCCAAAAGTGTAGTCGCTGGTTGCAGCAGGAGCAACAAAGCCGAGGTGGGGCAATTCTGGATGTCGACAGCACCTTTTTTAGGGGGTTCCAGCCTCGTCAATGTAGGACCACTTTAGACGGTCAAGAGCATCTCCAACAGCACAGCAGTTCATGTGAAGCTCATGGGATACAAACTTTACAGAGTATTCCTAAATCCTTTCACACTTTTTGAAAACCAATATTAAAAAAATTAATACCCTGAATGGATACAGCTAGTTCCTCTGTTAAGAAAAGAATGCATACCTATGTACACATTTGTTGCTAGACAAAATCCTGAGACTTCTAATTTAGATATAATCCACCGTTCCTACTAATTTTCTAAAACCTTCCATGTATAGAAGTATTGGTGCATCCATACAACTAAACTAAATGTAAAAAAAAGTAAAAATTTTTACATTCTAGTTTAAAAAATTAAAGCTGACAGATGTATAACGGGAAGAAAAATCTGACTGTACTTTGAAGCAGATATAATCCAAAACTGTGCTGTTCAACGTGGTACTCATTAACCACATGTGGCTCTTTACATTTAAAATTAATTGAATATTCCTCAATTGCTCTAGCCACTTTTCAAGGGCTCAGTAGTCACATGTGACTGGTGGAGAACTTACTATACGGCAGAGATTAGAGATCATTTCCAAAATCATGGAAAGTTTTATTGAATAGTCCTGCTTTGCTTTAGAAGGAAGGTAGAAGTCCTCTTAAAAAGGAATACTCTTTATTGGGAAAACTCCTTGATGCATATGAAGGAAACAGGAAAGTTAAGGCAAAGAAAAGGTATCAGCCACAAGGAGGAGAAGCAGCAGGGCTGTAATACTTAGTGAGAGCAAGAAATCACAGCAAGAGAACCATACTGTCCTCCCTCCCCCTAGTAAGCCCCAGAGATGTTGGAGAGGACTTAAGACAACCTATTATATTAGGGATTAGAACTGGAGCTATTTTGCTAGAAAAGGTAACCCCAGGAGGTAGGAGGATTGTGGGCCATCCAGGTGACAGATACTTGGAGCACACACGTGCACGTAGGATATGTATTTATACTTGTACTCTAAAGAAGTAAACTACACAAGATAGAAAAGAGGGGAATTCCTTGGCAGTCCAGTGGTTAGGACTCAGGGCTTTCACTGCCAGGGCCCAGGTCCAATCCCTGGTCAGGGAACTAAGATCCCACAGCAAAGTAAAAAAAAAGAAAAGAATCAGTCAAGTATTAAAATAACACCTTTCAGCACTTACCACATGCCAGGCCCTTCAAATCACTTTACATGTACTAACTCATTTAAACCTCAGCACCACTTTAAAGTATTATTATGATTATCTTCTTTTTATAATTAAGAAAACTGAATAAGTAAATATAATGTAGAACACAATTCAAATCCAGCAGTGTGGCCCTAAAGTGATTGCTCTTACCCACTACACTATGTTGCCTCCAAATTAAAGTTCAAGAAACAGGTAAGGTAAGGAAATTATTATTATTATTTTCTCTCTTCATATAGGTGGAAAAATAAACAGAACAGAATTTTGGAATCTATGGAGTTCAATAATTTAGCATTCCTAATAAAATCTGAAGAAACAATCCATTAGATATTTTTAAGCTTCTATTTCTGGCTAACTTATTGGCTAATTTATGGCAAATAAGGGCTAGTAATACAGTATAAACAATGTAAAATTTTTAAGAAGAGAAAAAAAACCTAGATCTCTGCAACAACACTCTAATTCTTAATTTTATTTGCTACAGACACCAAGCCTCATTCTGAGGCATGAATACCATACAAAATTTCAGGAACAAGCAGGAATTATCTTTGCATAATGAAATAATGTAACGCAGGAAAAGAATCATTTTTAAAGAACCCAAAATAACAAAAATTGATATAGCATTGTAAAGAAGATTTCTTAGCATTCTGTTTATAATTATTGAATACTGAAGGGTAAAGAAATATAAAGCAGAGGAGGGGCTCTGTATTGAGAATATTTCTAAAGAATATTCCATTTTGTCCTCTTGGTGGTAAGAAAATGAAAAGTCATACAAACTACATTTAGGATTCAGGTAGTGGTTTAGGATCTATGATGAATCAGAGATAACAATGAGCTTTAACACAGCCTGGCTAGAGAAATGTTTTAATTTCTACTATTATCCCAATGTTATCTCTTTTAACTAAGAAAAAAAAATAGTTGGGCTAATAGTGCCCTACTATTCAGACTGATAACAAAAGCTATCAGAAGCAGTCCAATTTCTGACAGGCTAGGCCAAGGGCACTATAAGAAAGGCTAAACCCAACTGAGAGATTAGGCTGCTGAGATACACATCTTACTTGTTCAGATGATGCCTGGAGTTCCAACTTGACCTTCTCACAACTTCATCCAGAAAGCAAACCCGTATAAATGAAAGAGGTGGCCCAGCACAGTAAATCCTGGCTCACAAGGGCTCATTAACACCATAGTCATTCATATCCTCATTCACCCTGAGGGAGAATGCCGAAATTGGAAGAAGCATTCTACTTTGCCTTGAACCAGGGTGAGAACATCGAATACTTGAGTAATTGGTGCCACTTAAGTCATTTCCTTTTTATCACAAATACCCAAACCAAATAAATAGGTCCCCCTGATTTTTAAGTTCCTTGTATAACAGTTCTGAATCAGGTAAAAATCCGGGTATAGAGTAAGAATTTAGATAAGATGGTCCTTCACTACTCAAATGACTTAAGAAGTCATTCTACAATGAGCAGCCTTAAATTTTCCAGATGATCCAAGTGAAAGGAAGAGAGAAAGCAATGCTAAATAGGGTACAGAGCTCTAAAAGATTACATTCTCCTTTCTTCGTTGTCCATAGTTAAAGAGGATGGGTACTGCCATTCACATAGACACTGCAGTACAAATCTAAAGATGCTATTCTTTTACTTAAAAGAATAAAAGTTCTCTTTTGCCGAGAAGATAAGTCCAAGCTTCTTGGCAGAATATGCAAAGGCTTTCAGGTAAGAATGCACTATCAGCACGGAGAGCTGGAGCCCTGAGAAAGCTTTCCTAGAAAAAGCTACTTCTAAGCTAGTCAAGGAGAGAAGGGGAGGAGGTTTTAGGCAGTGAACAGCACCGAGTAATGCCCAGATGAGAAGGCTTCTGGTATGTATAGGCAAACACAAGCAGCTGGTATTATGGAAACTTAAAATATGAGGGAGGACAATATAGCAAGCTATTGAAATTTAACCAATTGAAATTACAGTCAATCCTCTCTATCTGTAGGTTCCACATCCACAGATTCAACCAACCACGGAGAGAAAATACTTGGAAAAAAAATTCCAGGAAGTTGCAAAAAGCCAAACTTGACATTGCTTCCTATGGGCAACTGTTTACTTATCATTTACATTGTACTTACATCTATTACACAGCATTTGCACTGTTAAGTATTAGAAGTAACCTAGAGACGATTTAAAATACATGGGAAGATAAGTGTAGGCAATGTGCAAACACTGCTATTTTACATAAGGAACCTGATCTCTGTGGATTCTGGCATCCACAGCAGTGGGGTAGGGGTGGGGAGGTCCTAGAACCAATACCCAGTGGATACGGAGGGACGACTGTATCTAGAACTCTAGGGTATACTCAGCAATGGCCTATTACAAATCTACCTCCAGACTTCCATTTTAAAATCAAGGTAATTTCGTATTTTATCTTCTATTATTTTTATTTTTAAATAACTATACAAATATATATACATATATATTTGTTTTAAAAAATCCTACAAGTAAGGATAAAATTCCCCTTTGATTCCTTTAACATCCCCACTCCCACCAACAACTAGTCTGGAATGTATATTCTTTCAGACCTTCACTATACTTCACATTCATAAGTATGTACCCACAAAAATATATACGATTGCTTTATGTTCAACGATTTCCATGTAACTATTCTGGGAATCACATACACCCATCTCCAAAGTCCAGTAATATTGTGTCTTCCTGGTGACAATAGTTGAATTTCAGCTTAACTGATTCCTCTTGTGAAATTGAACCAGCTTAATAATTCAGAGATATCCTCAGTTTTGTATTCCAAATGCAGCCGGAGAAAATAAAATCATGGTAAATACTTGTTTAAAAACGTGTAAATCTCTTCTGGAATTATAATTTTATTTTTACCAAGTAGCTCTAGAAAAGCTGTATATCCATTGTCCATTGAGTCAGAAGCATATCAGTACAGTATCTAGTTATCTGTTCAATCCACATAACTTATTTGAGCCCTAGTACCTAAACTTCCTTAAATAAGTTAGCAACTTTTTTCTTTTTTGATGAAGTGATTATTAGTGTTGCTTAGAAAAAATATTCTTGGGAACCCCTGAGGACTCAGAAAATTAAGCCAATCCAAAATGGTCCTTGATTTAAGGAAAGTGACCAGTAAATTCTTTTATCAAGTTTTCAAATGCATTAAAATAAAACTTGAAAATCTCCATAAGCAGATTTAGTTTCTTTTAAATATAAGTTGGCAGTGATTAAGAATATAATTATTAAAAGCATCCTCTTTGCAATCTCAGTCACTTTGTAATATCAAACAGTGGATGTGACTCAGAAAGATTATAGACCAAAGTCTTCTAATTAATTATTTAATGAGATATGGATACGTTAAACTTCTGTTTTGATTTAAATAAACTTTGAAATCACATTTTTATTACATTGCATACATTACTTCTGTAGTAAAACAACTGACTTCTTAAGTTCTGAGCATACCTCTCAATTTTCTTACTTGCAAACAGGCCCTAACAGTTCACATATATTAATTAATTAGATAAAAGATTGGGGGGCTACATGTGTTTGTTTACTTGTGTGCTTGTTGGAGGATAGTGAATCTCAAGAAGGCTGTACCTCAGGCAGGGCACTTTAGTCAAGGGGTTGCCTGTCATATCCCTGATCTGGAAGGGGCAAACTAGTGAGATCACTAAAGACAATGTAATTTTGATCAGCACTGTCCCACAGAAACATAAACATATGCCACATATGAGAGCCACAGATGTAATTTAAAATTTTCTAGTAATTACATTAAAAAAGAAAAAAGAAAAATAATGTTAGTAATTTTATTTTGTCTAATATATCCAAAATATTATCATTTCAATGTGATCAAAAATTTTAAATTATTGATACTTTATATTCTTTTGTTCACACCAAGTGTTCAAAATCCAGTGTGTACCTTCATACTTACAGCACTTCTCAACTGCATTAGTCATATTTCAAGTGCTCAAAAAGTCATATCTGGCCAGCGGCTACCATACTGGACAGCACAGGTATAGAGGGGAAACCAGGGGCTTTGGAATTAACCTAAGGTTTGAATTCTAGTTCCATAACTTACTAAGCTATGTGACCATAAGCTAGTAATATAAACTCCCTGAGCCCTGTAGTTCTTATCAGTAAATCAGGAATAATACCATATGCCTTGCAAATTTCTTATAAGAACTATAGACAATATAATATTTATTATAATTATAAATAATATGCCTGGCATATATATAACCAATAAAATCCTCCTCATCCTCATCATTATGTAAATTAGAGAAGGAAAAAGTAACATTGTATGAGAGCTCAAAGTTTAAAATATTGTGACGGAGAAAAATAGAAAGAGAAACAAGAACTTGAAGCAAGATTATCAAAATGTTTTCTAACGGAAGTTTCAGCCGCCAATCCACTATTATCCACACAAAATAAAAACAAAAACCATATTTTCCAAAATTGTGAATAATGCCAAAATAAGATATTGCTAAAACTAGAGATATGATGGTGTTTAATGGTTCTATTTCTACAGGGAAAAAATGGCTATAAAGTTGAGTAGAAGGTTATTTGCATGGACATGGAATTTTGGGATACTAAAAATGCTTACAAACAATCTACAAAGAGTATATTATGCATTCTGATAACTGAGCATTCATTATATAATACATAATGATATTTTTTTCATATAATTGTTACAGTATATTTTTCATTCACTTACATAGGATATCAAAATACAATGCAGAAAATATACAAAACATACCTCTGATAAAAATGTCTGGGCCGATTTCTGAGCTCCTACATGGAGCAGATATTCATATACGTAGAGTGCTAACCTGTAAAATGAATAAAATATTTATTGAGAAGAGGTATATTTAAAATTCATTCTTTAAATAATGCACACACCTTTTCATTACAGAAATATTTTTCACAATAACAGTGACAGAAAATCAACTCTTCCAACATCTTTTCAATGGGAGTTTATACACATATGTTCAGAAAGAACTTTAATTAAAATAGGACGCAAAAGAATAAGACACATAATATCTTCTCTTGGCAAGAAACACCTAAATATGGATTTTTGTCTTGGATCATCTAACTTATCAAGCCCTCAATTCCCTTTGTTATACCTAATATGAATTACTAACTTAAAACCAAACATTAATAATTCCCATAACCTACTTGAAGGTCTAATTATTAGTAAAACAAATGAATTAAGTTATTGGACCTTTACAACAACACTATATCCTTCCAACTTTCTGGTGAATGTTAACATAAACTCCAGCTGTTTACATATCCGTATGCCAAAATAGGTGTTGAATGTCCAATTTTAATATATTTGTTCAGGCACTCTCTCCTTATTCTTTAGTTTAGATTGTTAAACCAATAATATTTTAGTTTAAAAGAAATTCAAATGAACAGCAAATCACAGCATTAAGTAAACTTTAAAGATACCAGATTATATTAAGTATTTGGGTGCTTATAGTTTAAAGGTTAACACAGAAGTAAATATAAATTTATCACTCAGATACAGAATATTAAGTATGCACTATACATTTATACTACTCTCATTATCTTGTGGATTCAGAATTTTAAGCTACACCATGTGGCTCAATTTTAGTTAAGCTGTTAACAAAATATTATTCATAAACCCAAATTAGTCTGAGGCAGTACTTTTAATAATATCTTGGACTGATGCCCGGATAGCTCACAACAGTTCAGTTTCTGCTACACTGTATTTACCAATATTGAGCCAGGTTTACAGTAAACAAAACAATGTAACAATAACCACAGTTCTGTAGAGCTACTCCCTCTCTCTTGCCAAGTGAATTTATGATTATTAAAGACTGATGGCATTTGCAAAACTGAATATTTTCCCGAAAACATAACATGTATTTGTCATGAAAAGGGAAAGCCTGTATATAATCACTTGCTCTGTCCATTTAATTCTTTCTCCATTCCCAAACTGCCAAACTCTTAAGATGAGAATTATTCTGTAGTTACTAAGCACCATGAGCAGACATCTGTTTAAGTTACTCATAGATGAAAATATGTTGTTGACGGTGAGTATACGAATATAATTTAGAAACATCTCCCATGCTCTTCAAGTTGAATGCCACTTCCTGGATCAGTGCTTCTCAACTCTTTCTCTACTCTGACACAGGTAATATGTCACATCCCTGTGTGATGCTCCCTGAGGAAGGTTCATACCCCAAAGTATGTCATATGGGATATTGGAATTGAAATGTTCCTGTAGTTTCAAACAAACAAACCCAACTGGTGATTCTTATCACACATTCTTCAAACACACATATCCCACATACTCTTGTCTCTCACTAACTACTTCCAAACCCATCACATGATTCCCGACCATGATGGCAGATTTCACCTTGAAAAAAAAAAAAAAATTTGTGAATTTCTCCTGGAGAGACTGAAACCTCAAAATTGCCTGCCAGTGGCAGTGTGGCCCTACTGCGTACGGCCCTAGAGCCTCGGGTTATTCCTTGTGGGTTGTAAAATCTTGGACCTAGAGCCAAACCAGTGGTGCAGTCTGGACAAGAAAGCCAGGCCTAAGTCAAAGGCTCAGCAGTAAGGATGTTCCACCAAGCCTGGAGAAGTTGGAAGTGAGAGGCACTGAGTGAAGCAGAGGCACCGTGGTGGGTCGGGGGGGCGTGGGGGGTGCAATAACAGAACAGACCCCAGAACAGTCAAGGCCAGAGCACAACTGTTGCTGTGTCCTTGCAATAAACACCATTCCTTAAAGTTAAGCAAGCCACTTCCTTGTAATCTCTTCTTTGTAATATTAAAGGAGATAATATATTTCTTCTATGTTTTCCCCCAATTAATTAGGGAGCAAAAAGTATATCTCTTTACAAGTAGAATTTAAAGCAACAATCTCCTCTCTCTCAATGGGTTCAGGACAGTGATTCTCAAAGACATATTGGCGGAGGCACAAAATCAATGGGGGGAAGGGGTTTCAAACCGCAGAACTAAAGATTTTGAAGCATCTTCCTAGGGGTGTGCTTGTCCTCCTACCCTTAGAATCTGAGCTGTAGCAGGACGTTGTATTGTTATCAACAGGATGATAAAATGGGACAGGGCTGAGAAAATCTATCTATAACACCACCTCATATATCCATGTTCTGTAACTCCCTTGAACAAAATGAACGCTTCCCAGGCAGTCAGGACCTACTCCAGAGAGAGTGGCAGGGAGCATCATATCGGTGAACAGTTAATCAACTCTACTGCCTTGATGACTCCAGAATACATCACTAGCAAATCTCCAACATTTTAACTACTACCTCTGTGCATAGGATTTTCCAAACCTATGTCTTTAGCCCTATCCTCTCTACCAAGCTCCAAACCTGCTTCTCCAAATTACTGTTTGAAATTTCTAGCAAGATAGCTCTCTCTTAACTTGACCACGTCCAGAGTTAAATTCACCTTCTCCCTCTATTTACAGTACCTGTGCTCACTTTCAATGAAACATAATTTCTGAGTCTCAGTTTCCTCATTTGTAAAATGGGAAGGATACTTTCCTTGTAGTATCGTTGAAAGGATCAGAGAGCACAGTAAATAGTAACAATGACTGCAATAGTTTCAGCTAATTCTGTTACACATTATATTACCAAGTCACATACTGGCTTCCAACACCACAGCCTCTCTCACATTTGCCATTCCTTTCTAACCTCCCTCCTGCTCCTGAAGAACCAGTAGGAGCCACAGCAATAGGAGTATTTGTTCAACCTTCAGATACAGATACTGTGTATTTCCCATTAGCTGCCTACAATAGAGGCATTAGGGCCGCCAGAAATAAGAACCTCCAGAAGGTTCTGGGGGAAGAGCCCTGCAATAAATTATCTGTGTATGAATACAAATGATTCCAGGGGAGTGAGGACTGACACCTGTCCATCCGTGCAGATGAATCATAGCATGGTCCCTTACCTAGTGACAGGAGATCATCAAACATTTTATTTGGATTCAATTTCTACTGGACAGTGAAAATTTAAAAATAAATATCGAATATACAAATATTTAAAATGTGTACACTCTCATATTAACATTTTCATTTTCCTTTTTAGGATCTTTAAGAAATTTAACTACTTTTGATAAAGTACAGAGTGCCTATTTAATCTAGTGGCTTATAATGTGATCCAATTTCACAGAAAAAAATTAATAATCATGCAGTAAGAGTTTGTTTGCAGAAAGTAGACACAGACTTTTTTTTTAAACATTGATTAATGAAAAAGCATATCAGTGATTCATGGATCATATATGCCTTTAAATTATCTTCATTTCATTCTAAATTTCAAATAGATACCAACGAATGAGTTAACAAAATCATGACCAGGAATTCTAGAGAGGAATGCAAAGCCAGATGCAAAATGTATCTGAAACAGCTCAAGACCTTCTGTACTCCCTGGTTACTGCAGGCTCTTAAGCTTTAAAAGTAAGAGCAAAGGTAGAGGTTAAAATGGGAAGAGAACTGAGAATAGCCAAAGCCTGAGCCCACCTGCCACTGCCCTCAACACAGTAATTACATATCACCTACACATGTGATGCACACTCAACTCACTGTCCCTCAGTTACACACATATACACTCATGGGTGCCATCGAAGGCAGAACGGAAAAGTCAACCACCACTGATAAAACTTCACAATTCAAATTCTACCAATCTCCAATTCTGATAGGGTCAAATCTATCGATATTTCAACTAGACTTCATGGATTCAAAATCTCTAATAAATTTGGATGTTGACCAGTCTACAGTTTAACTTTTTAACCTATTTACAAAAGGAAAGGGGGAAATCCCACTCACTTTATTTTGCACATGATTCTAACAAAAGTGGATTTTTTTTGTTAATTATAAAATATATAATTAGAAGGGAATTAAAGATATATAAAAATGAAAAGAACACAGAAAGATGTTATACCTGACTACCCCCCACCGAAAAACCCCAAATAAAATTAAAAAGCAATAATGAACTGATCAATAGGACAACAAAAGGCTAATATGCTTAATATACAAACAGCTCATATAATATGTCCTGCCAGAATAAGACCTTAATTTTTAAATAATGAGCAAGGATGGACATTAAAGGTCAAATAAGAAGAATGGCTACCTATGGCCAGTAAATAATCCTAAGGAAAAATATTCAACCTCCCAGCCATAAACAATATTTTTAAATTTCACCAAGAAATGTACCAAAGACTCTAAAAACATTAAAGCATTCGGTGCCTAAAGGATAATATATGGACGTGTAAATGGTACAGCTTTTCAAGAAAATAACATGGTGAGGTGAAAAGGTAAGCGAATGAGTAAAAAACACAAGTGTAGAATAGCTTGTACAGTACGCTCCCATGTACATGACACATATATTCTTCCAGAGGTAATTCATATACATACAGGCACAGCAGCAACAAGTGTCACTCCCCAGGCTTCCCCCTCTGGTGGAAACATACGTATCCAAACAGTATCTTTTATTGAAGGGGTTTTTTTCCTAGGGAGTGGGAGCCTAGGATAAGAGGCAGACTTTTTCTTTTTTTTTTTTTTAAGAGGCAGACTTTTTTACTGCATAAACTTTCTTCTGTTTGATTATTTCCCCGTACTTCTTCTATTACCTATTTTAAAAGAAATAAACAAGTAAATAGGAAAAAATAATAAAACTTTATGACCTTTGACCCAGTAATTTCTATTCTAAAATACTATTTTAAAGAATTAATCAGAAATCCAAACAATTTATAATGAAGCTCGTGGCAAAATTATAGCAGTGAAAAACTGGCAACCTAAATATCTGATAAAAGAGGAATAGTTTACATGCAGGTGATGGGAAAATATATTTTTGAAGTTGTTTAATGAAGAAATGTTCATAGTTCATTGTTAAAAGTGTGAGCATATATACACAGAAATATACATACTGCATTGAGAAAAAGAGTAGAAGGAAATATGAGTTATAGCTACTGGCAGAAATATTAATAATAGTAAGAAGCAACAGATGAAGTCCAACTAGTATGGATGTAGCAGAAAAACTAAATAAAGCATAAAACCAGTATGGTCTAATCAGAGTAAGCGCTAACATCCCCACGCCTCCTTCAGAAGGCCCGAGGACAACTCTTATTAAAGCACTGTCCTCCAATTAACAATCATAATGGTAGCTTTGTGTCTCCAGTAAAAGATTAAATTTTGTGCCACTCATACTATACAAAAATCTAAGATATCCGGCTAGATAAAAACATTAAACACTTTTTCCCAGTTTGTTGTCTGACTTAGTTTTGGTTAGGTTTTTTGGGGGTGGGGGAGAACAGGGAAGGGGGGACACATTCAGATACTTTTGATTAAACTTTAAAGATAGAAATAACTAATATGAAAGTAAAAATGCTAACTAAACCTTATAGATAAATGGGCAGAAGCAATAACAAACATCACAGATAATTTTAAAATGTGGAAAACATTAAACGTTATTGGGAATCAAACAAATATACATTAAAGCAACAATGGGATTTAAATTCTCACTTAAATACATAATATGTAAGAAAATGTGTATTCAAATACTGCTCATGGCAATAAACTAGTATAGCTCTTTTCAAAACCAATTTGGCAATAAGTATACATCAAAAGCTTGCTAAGAAAAGTTCACACACTTTGACCCAATAATTCCATTACTGGGAGTCTAGCCTAAAGAAATCATCTTAAATGTAGAAACGCTTAATGCACAAAAATTTTTAACCAAAGAACATGTAGAACAATCAAAATAAAAAGAAAAATGGCTGGATTTATAGTAAAATATTTTGCATTAATTTCATGTTTGAAAATATAACTCAGAATTTAGATATATTCATTCAACAAGCACCTAAGAGACTTCCCTCTGCTTAATTCTTGAACTTTAAAATGTGAGAAAATGTCATAACTGTACCACCAAATAAAATTATTTCAAATTTACCTTGTGAAAATTACAAAATCTAACACAGAAACAAATTTTTACCATTCACGTGAACAACATCTGTTACATGCTTGTCAAGAGGTATCATCTAACAGTACTAAGACAGTTAAGTATTTAACAGCACATCTACAACACATAATGTCATTTGGAGTCTAATTGCAGCAAATTCTCATCTACACTTGTAAATAAGGACTTCACAGTCTGGAAAAGGGGTAAAGAATTTACTTCACTCTATAATCTAGCTATCTAATTTGAGATTAAAGCTCTTGCTCTGAAGGAAATGGTAGAAAATAAGGAACTATGGATAACATATAAAAAAGGTTTTAAAGACAGTATTGTTAATTTGCAAAAAAGTTCTCCAAGCTACACATAAATAAAAGGTGAATACTACCTATAGTTCAGAGCTAATTCCTAACTCTCTCTCTCTACATACACATATATGTACATATGTCAATATCTATGCATGTGTGTATAATACATCTATATAAAACAAATCATTATTTCACAAAAGTCAGTCAATAAAAATGACCTAATGTGTTTAATCTGAATTTATAGAACAGTTAAAATGGATATGACTGTTTAAATCATAGAAAGAATTTTTTAAATCTTGTCAACAGGATTCATCAAAAGTTTTCTTTATATTACACATGCTAGTTATAATAACACAATTTAATGTTCATAAAACTTTTCAGGAATGTGTGCCACTTGTGGATAACATTTAATCATGACTCACAATATATTCCTATGAGGCAGAGTTATGAACTATGTATAAACATCATTAGGTAAGTACTCATACAATGAAAAGTCCAACTACCAATAAACAGCTATGTCTGTCAGCCTGGCCATGATATCCTATATCTACTTTTCACACATTTACCTATTAAATAACCTGTCTTTGGCATGCCATTCTTTTAATATTCCAAAAAGATACAGTGTTGAAACTGAAAAGCAAGAGAAAGTAGCCATTTAATATGAGAAAACATACATCCATCCCAAACTTCAGTGATGAAAACTGACTTCACCATCTTCTTACATTTAGCAAGGAAAAAGGAAAAAAAAAAAAAAGATTCAAACATAAAGCCTTCAAATTAACAAATCCCCACCTGTAGTTTTAAAATTCTTTTGGTTGATTCACTATATGTGCAAAGGTAGAGGGAAGACACAGTAGGAGAATTAACTTCAAAAAACAGCTGTTCCTAATTTCTCTTGAAATTAAACTACTATAACACATTTTGTCTTGTTTATCTCTGTATCTCCAGCACCTAAACTAGCGAGTACCCAATAAATATTTTTTAATGAAGGAATGACTCTCTTAAGCCAGGCATAAGGCACTTACAGAATCCTTTGGTTTCCTCTAGTCAAGGCATTCAAAGGGGAAGCGTAAGGAATCTCCTTAGGTACCTACTTTAGCATTGACCTCCTCGTAGTATCCTTAAGCTTCAGCCTCTCAATAAAATACTATCATTTAACAGCATGAATGTTACTAAAACAATTCCTTCACACTGATTCCTATCTCTATATACAAAGGGTAATCTTTTAAAGAAATAAATTAATCCATTTAGTTGTGGGTGGTAGATATGTTTTGTTATTTTTAATAAAACAAATCCTCAAAAGACAATAACCTCTCTCTCGCCTATATCCTTAAAGGAAATAAATCAAGGTTAGGAAATAAACAATAAAAAGATTGTAGAGGGCTAGAAGAGGGCTATTTTATAAAGAATGGTCTAGCTGTCACATTTAGCCCTGGTGAGTAGTATGTGCTGCAAAATGCTACATCCAAAATCCACTCCCCATCTTTTGTCCTTAAATCCCAACGTCATTAACTCGAGAAGCCGCAGACACAGAGAATTTAGAACAGATTAAGTTCTCCTAACGCACAGTAAAAAGTCATGTGGGATCTAGATTCCTACCCACTGCTATATTTAAAATGGATAACCAACAAGGACCTACTGTATAGCACAGGAAACTCTGCTCAATATTATGTAACAACCTAATCAGGAAAGAATTTGAAAAAGAATAGACACATGTATTTGAATAACTGAGTCACTTTGTTGTACACCTAAAACTAACACAACATTGTTAATCTACTATACTCCAGTATAAAATAAAAAGTTTAAAAAAAGTCATGTTGGATTTAGAAAAAAGAACTTTCTTATTCCTGATCCATTGTATAATTCCACTGTTGACTAATGACACTTATCAGTATCCATATGTGTCTCCTAAGTGATAAAATGCCAAGAGTTAGCTGGATCACAGCTAGCTAACAAGTAGCAAGGAGCATTTGGCAGCCACCGAGAGACTGCTCATGGGATTGTAAGTAGTTTAGCAATGAAACTAGATCAGCCTGATCAAATTTTCAACAGAGCTTACAACCTGGTGCTAAGGAGGTGTGAAAAATTAGAAATCTGTTTCTAACATTGTCTTTTTAAAGTTCTTCATCATTAACAGTGAAGCTAAAAAACAGATTTAGCATGTCAAAAACTGTGTCTATGCAACCACCCAATAATATTAATATCCAGCCTTTGCTTCAAATTCACTTAGTCTATTTTTTATACTCTCAAATGTCAGTTTTAGAGAATAGATACCTGATATACATAAAGATATTGAAGATACTAAACAGAATTAAATGTTCTGGTGCAGAGATAATTGCATCAGTCAAGACTGACAGGGAAAGGAGTGAAAGATTTAACAATTATTAAATAGATAGCTGGGCATAAAAAATACTACATTGCCGATGTGTCATTGATGTCATAAATGACAGACAAGTAATGCTTGGGAGTATGGATTTGGAAATAAATGATTTGATGTGCTTAGAAATAAAAACACTTGCCTTGTGCAGACAGGCAAATTCATGATTAAAATGACTATCAGTAGAGAAAATAAAAAGGCTAAGATATAAAAATAAGAATTAATTTAAAACTAATCAAGAGTTTATAGAAATATGGTTATTTGTAAAATTTAGTAAAACTTTCCATCCATTTTTAAAAATAATTGTTCTTGCTATAATCTCCCATTTGATCTTTTTTCATAAATTTATTTATTTATATGTATTTAATTTTGGCTGCGTTGGGTCTTCATTGCGGCACGCGGGCTTTCTCTAGTTGCGGTGAGCGGGGGCTACTCCTCGTTGTGGTGCACGGGCTTCTCACTGCAGTGGCTTCTCTTGTTGCAGAGCACGGGCTCTAGGCACGCGGACTTAGTAGTTGTGGCGCACAGACTTAGTTGCTCCAGGGCATGTGGGATCTTCCCAGACCAGGGGTCGAACCCGTGTCCCCTGTATTGGCAGGCGTATTCTTAACCACTGCACCACCAGGGAAGTACTCCATCCACTCTTAGAGCTAAGCTATATACATTGGAAATACAGTACTGGGTATACTTGATAATAGCACTTAGTCCATTTCAATCCAGCTTGAAGATTATACATTATAGCCACGCTCCCACCTGCCCATGGAATCTTGATATATATTGTCTGATATACATAGTTCTGTTTGTGTCATCCTTACAGAAAGTAGATTTTCTTTTATATCCACCCAGAATACTAGTAGCTTCCTAACACTTGCTGACTAACCTTGGGAGTCATCTCATACTCAATTTCAATGTATTAACATCAAAATTAACACCAGACACCAGACTTCCACTTATGCCATGGAGGAGTAAGTGGGACTGAACTTGCCCTCTTGCTGCAGACAACTAGAAAACTGGATATATGAAACAACTGGTTTTAGATACTGGACAACAGGCAGTGCAGGCCTGTAAAACTTGAGAAAAGAGGAACATACAAGATTTGAGTCCTATCATAACCCTAGTTTTCTGCCTGAAGGCACATTCCAGAACAAAGTACAAGGAGGGAACAAACCCAAATACAGCACAGTGGTCTCAAGTTGAAGAGATCAAGGGATTAAACTGGGGAGGACTGAGGCAGCTGGAATTTGTGGGCAGAGTATCAGACAGGAGGGGGCTACACAGCAAAACAACTCCAACAATCTGCATAGAAATCCCTTTGCCCATGTATAGGGTAGAACCCCAACAAGCCAGGCAAAGAACTGTTGCTCACAGAGGGCTGGGAAACCACTAACTACTCACAGGAGAAACTTCAAGAACACTACTCACAATGAACACCAACAGCATTCGGTAGAGACCCACGGGCCACACTTTGGAGGTAGGACTAAACTAGTCCTAAAGTAAAAGTAGACTTACCCTAACCATAGTGTGTAATTTTAACAACCCAAATAAGCTTTTAACAACATGCAGTGTAGCCAGATTAATTTGTCTAGAAAGTAGCTTTAAGTAAAGATAAATATTATTAAAAAAGTGATACCAAGTATCAAGTCAGAGATATCAAAATAACTTTCAGGTTGGTGAATGACATGGCCACTGGGGGCAAGGGGAATATGGGAAATCTCTGTACCTTCTGCTCAATTTTGCTATGAACCTAAAACTGCTCTTTTTAAAATAAGTATTTTTCAAAGAATTTACAAGGGGTAATGGGGCTTCTTACTTCCCTCTCTCTACTGTTCTGTGTTTTGCAAATTCCTATAATCAAGAAAAAATTATTTTAAAACTTAGTCATCAGTTCATATCTCCTTCCCCAAGCTAATTTTAAATTATTATCTATGTGTAACATTTTCCTCAAGTACAAATGAACAGTAACAGTTTACTCTAATAATAAGTTAATAACCAAGAAAATATCTTCTTTATAAATAATATAAATTACATATCCCAAGAAATTAAGATGAGTGGAAAACATTTAAAAGCAGTCTAATGTTTTTCCTCTTGCTACTAAGCACTGAGAATAACTTACTCAGAATTTCTTCCAGGCTTTACGATTTTTTTTTCTTTTTTCACCTCATGCAGAAGTTTATTGTAGAACTGAAAATAAATTGCATCATTTAAAATCTCTCTCTTCTACTTATTTACAAAACAGAAACAGACTCACAGACTGTGAAAGCAAACTTATAGTTACCAAAAGGGGAAACGTGGTGGGGAGGAATAAATTAGGAGTTTGGTATTAACATATACACACTACTATATACAAAATAGATAATCAACAAGGACCTACTGTATAGCACAGGGAACTCTGCTCAGTACTCTGTAATAGCCTATATGGGAAAAGAATGTGAAAAAGAATGGATATATTCATATGTTTAACTGAATCACTTTGCTGTACACCTGAAACTAACACAATATTGTAAATCAACTACACTCCAATGTAAAATAAAATATAAATAAAAAAAAAACTCTCTCTCCTTATTTCTGTCTTTTAAAGAGTGCACATAGCAGAAGCTATATGTATAGGCAGCACCTCCTCATCATAAGTCATCATTTCTCTGCCCAGCAGGTCACATGACAGGTGGTTGCAACCCACGCCACAGAGCCAAGTCTAAGATCAGCAGTTCAGGATCTACCTTCCTTTCTGAGGCTCTTCAAACTTGGGATCACAGACGTGAACACTTCATTCTGACCGGGTTTTAGTAACCTGTATCCCCCACAAGTTTAGGGAACTGTAAATCCTCCAATATCCTTCTATTCCCTGCTTCATGAACATTAACAGTCTCCTCACTAAAAGTCTGAGGCTCCCTGATGTGGACTGAAGTCACTATAGCTTACTTCTCTACCCTCAGGTTTCCATGTGATGGGGACTTCTAAGGAGTCCATGAATAGAAATGAGAAGAACTCGATCTGACATTCTTATTTTTCTTAATTCTTCCTGTTAATTCTCTTTTCTAATCTTTGCACATGCTATTTTGGCATTTAGATCTATTCTGCTTTATATCTGCTTTCCTTTAGCACTCCCTTACACTCCCTACTACTTCTTGCACCTTCTTTTTAAATGTTTCACCTTGTTCTAACTTCCTTAACCCCAGCCAAATCTGTATGATCATCTAACTATAACATATTTGGTGATGTCTTTAGTTGGACCTACTTCGTTACTGCCATGTTTAAAGTATCCACATTAATATGCACCATTCATTGAGGCTAGTGCTTGTAATTCATTTTCCACTTTCCCTAGAGGAATTCTGAGAGAGTTTTTCTCATAACAAATTGCAGCAATGTCTCTGATCTGTACTCCTTAGGGCACATAAGGAACAGGGAAGAAATGCTTCAGAAGAATACACCCATAGACACAGGTCCCAGAACTCTTAATACCACAGAAGGAAATGGGCAGGTGTTTGAAGGAAAAACCTAACTCAGGAAAGACACAGGATAATTCTTCTCTCTGATTTTCAGAGGGTATAAATGTATATTTTTAATCCCTATTTGAAGCTATTTTTAAAAAGCTCCATATAAAATAATCAGAACCACAGGGGTTTTGTCTAGGGCTTAATCCATTTCCTAGCGTTAGTTCGAAATATTTAGACATTTACAGCATTTGCTCTTTCAGGCCATTTATTTATCTCTCTATTAGACAACTCTTAAGCATCTAGTTTGTGTAAAGTATTGAGAACCAATGAAACATCATTAATTTAGGACCCACTAAGGCAGAATTTGTGGCAATATGGTCAAAGAATACATCTTTACACTAACAAAGAGTTTAACAAATTAGCAGCATAAAGATAATTCTAAATATCTAATGTTAGAAAGAAAAACTACTTTCAAACATCCTGAGAAACTTTACAAAGAAACACTTAATGCTCATCACCATCAACAGTCAGTAAGCTCCTACCATTGTTCTAGGTCTTAGACCAAAAAAAACAAAAAAACGAAGACACAAATTTTGCCCTCAAGTAATTTTCAGACTTGTTAATCGGAAGAAAAATATAATTAAAAATAAGATCAGTAACACAAAGTGGCATATGATTGGTGTACAGGCAACAAAATATCAAGAATTCAGAACAGGAAGAGACCACTGTAAGAAACTCTTGACAAAAGGGCTTTAACTGACAGAGGAAATTGTACTTAAGCTAGGTATTAAGGGAAATGGGATAAGCAGGAAGAAAAGAGGACATTTAAGGAAAGGATAATAGCATGAAATAATTATCTAAATTATATACAACACTGTGGCCAAAATAAAATTCTCTATGTACCTGAAAGGAATAAAATGTTTCACAAAATATTCCATTATTGAGACAGACTTCTAGTATCACTATGCAATAGAAAGATTTTGCTCTATTATATAGAATATAATAGAGTAATACTAGGAACTTACATTTATACTATTTTATGGCTTATAAAATGCCTTTACATATGAAAGGAAACATTTAATTATTTAGTAGCAGTTTATAGCAATATTATTTTATTAAGAATTTCTCCATATATAGTTCTCTTTAATTTTTTCAGATTTTTTAAAAATAAGCCTGTTTCTGTACATTTGTAATTGAGAAAAATGTTCATCTAGAAGGCATTCCCTATGGCATTTCCTAATTAAAATTTAGGTTACCATGTAAAGCTTTAGAATAGAGAAATTTACTTTGTACCCCAAAACATAAGTAAAAACCCACATTTTTTTTAGTATCAGAAAGTGGGATCTATATATCTATAAATTTAGATAAAGTTATTCTGATTCTTCAGTTATATTTGTATCTAAAAATAAATATTTAAAGTGTATCTCTAGATAAGAAGCTAAAATAATCAATAGATAAAAGAGAAAGACAGACAAGGCAAGAAAATAGGATTAAATACAACATGAACCTCTACTAAATTAATCTCCAGATACTCAATTTCCAGTCAATTGCACTCAGAAGCATTTGGCATCCATGCGTGCCTAAATCAATGAAGAGTGACCTAAGAGATCTTGACTTCCCTAAGTCCCGATACAAATAATCAAACTCCTTGATTTTAGATAAACAATCACAGCATAATTATCAAATTTGAAAATAAAAGTAAGGAGATAACTAAATATTTAGATTCCTGAATCAGTATCCCAAAAGAACAGGCACTCTGAAACACTGCACTAAATCTAATAAGATTAACTTGACAAAAATAAATGTACTGTGCTTGAATCAAAAATCTTGTATAGGATAGACAAATATAACAATAGCCCATATAAAAAGACAGGTTTTAGCTGACTGCAAGTTTAATATGAATTAATAGCATATTAGACCACCTTGCCAAGAGCTAATTTTACCTTAAATGCATTAATATAGAACTAAAAAAGGAGAGATAATAAGTCCTAGAAAGATGAGGGGGGGGAAAAAAGACAAGTTGTGAGCAATGGTTGTAAGTATCAGTGATGCATAACCTGCAGAAAGTAAAGGCTCAAACAATAGGTTGTCAGCTATTACAGGGATTGGTCTTATTTTACATGGCTAAAGAGGGTGGAACTAAAACCAATGGGTTAAAGTGCTAAGAAGGCAAATTGTAACTCAACACCTCAAAGACCCTTTTTGTAACCATTGGAGCTATCCAAAAATCTTATAGGCTGAGAAAAGAACCATTTTGGGGTTGGGAAATGTGAGTGTCCAATCTCTGAAAGAGTAAAGGAACAGTACAGGTTGAAACTAGGGATACTGCAGGGGCTTTATTCATTGAACAGAAGTTTGGATCAGATGAACTTTAAAATACCTCTCAGATACAAGATTACATAATCCCATTATTACTAAAATATGGCCCAGAGCAATTGAGTGACTTCCAGATCAACAGAACTATTTGATAAAAGAGTTGAGATTAGGATATATGACTCAAAGCTTAGTCTGCTGTATCTCGAAAAATACTGCAAAACAACATGATTTAATATCTTCCATGAAGAAATTATATTCCCAGGAAATATCACTCTGTGACCAAGTGAAAGATGGAGAAGTGGCAAGCTTACCTGTCAAAGTCAACATAAGGCAACTGTTAGTACAACCACCACTCCCACCACCCTGCTCCTCAACTCAAACATTAAGAAGATAAACTGTTTCTCCATGATATAAGTCTGTGTGGTTCCTATAGATCACGTGGACCAAGGTTCCAAGGTTTCCAAACCAAAAATGGAAGATAAAAGCATGCTATCTATACCTATGGGAAAAACCTGACTATACCAGTGAAAGATTAGTCAACTGACTCCATACAAGTTGGTTTGATGGGTAAAAAGCAGAGTTCCAATCAGTAAATGGAAAGAGGCATATCACAATAAAACTCTATCTAAAAGAATAAGCAATTTCTAAACACATTTACTCTTTCCAAATTCTCCCTGATGTTAGCAGAGAATTGCTACATCCTATATTAGTTTAAGCTTTTTAACCTAATCTACCCTATAATTAGAAACCATACTTTTTATTCCAAAACAGTTGAAGGGGATAAATTACACTAATATTGACAATTACAAAGCCAGTTAAATAGAAAATGTGTTATAATAGGTTCATGGTACTAAATCAGATTACTATGCCATTTCAGTGTTTCCTTGGCATGCCAAAATATAATTTATAGAATGTAAGTAAAATATTATAGCAAAGGTCTACCTTCCTTAATTGACTTCCCTAAATATCTGCAAAATTAAATGTGTTTAAAAGCAGAATAGTTTGCAGATCAGCACTGTCAGGTGCACAATCTATTCCTCTATTTTCAACAGTTTCCTTATGATGAACCACAGTAATGGCCAGGAGAAATACCATGGAAGCTCCAAAACAGCAGATTAACTGAATTTACAGAGCTTTAATAAGCTCCTATTCTCCCCCCTCAATTACACACACACACACACACACACACACACACACACACACACACACACACACACACACAATTTTAATCTCTTCTACAGTAGAGACTCTTAGTTGCCTGTAAGGTCTTTCCTCTGAGTAGTGAGAAACAAAATTATTAGCTGGACATATTCCTCCTCAGCTAAAAGATAATGTTCCCCTATTTCCCTTGAAGCTGGGTGTGTTCACTTGCCTGAAGTTTGGCCAAGGAGATAGAGATTTAAGTTGGAAGACTTACACTAAGGGGTATCGTTCCACATTCCCTTATCCCGCATTCAGCCTATAAGGCTGGTGTGATGCTTCAGCCTCCATCTTGGACCATGAGAATGAGACCACTCTAGGAATGCCAGATGCAATGGACTGAATGTTTGTGTTCCCCCAAAACTGATTTGTTAAAACCCTAATCCCAATGTGATGGTATTTAGAGGCAGGGCCTTTGGGAGGTAATTAGGTCATGAGGGTAGAGTCTTCATAATGGTATTAGTGCCCTGACAGGAAGAGACCAGAGAGCTAGCTAGCTTTCTTTCCACCATGTAAGGACACAAGAAGAAGTCAGCAGTCTACAACCTGGAAGGGCATCCTCCCTAGAAACACACCGTGCTGGCACTCTGATCTTGGACTTCCATCCTCCAGAACTGTGAAAAATAAATTTGTGTTCTTCATAAGCCACTCTGAATGTGGTACTTTATTATAGCAGCCCAAGCTGACTAATACACTAGAATAAAAAGGTAGAAGGGGTATAGATTCCTGACAACTTCATGGAACTGCCATTTCAGCCCTGGATTCTCAATCTTCAGAGTGCTTTTATTTAAGAGGAAATAACTTTTAATCTTATTTAGGGTTTCCAATTATGTTCAACCTAATCAACTCCTAACTAGTACATGTGCTGCGAAGTCAGGCTTACTCTCCAGTCTTCCCATAATATGACTTCCACACAACTCTACCTGAACCACTCTTGCTGCATTGTCAAAAGTGGTCACCATGGGGCTTCCCTGGTGGCGCAGTGGTTGAGAGTCCACCTCCCGATGCAGGCGACATGGGTTCGTGCCCTGGTCCGGCAAGATCCCACATGCCGCGGAGCGGCTGCTCCCATGGGCCATGGCCGCTGAGCCTGCGTGTCCGGAGCCTGTTGCTCCACAACGGGAGAGGCCACAACAGGGAGAGGCCCGCGTACCGCAAAAAAAAAAAAAAAAAAGTGGTCACCATGCAATCCTTGTCTTAGTTTGCTCCTTTAGTGTAGTTGACTCTGGTGATAACTCCCTCAGACTTAAGACCTCAAATCACTCTTTACTCGTTCTCCTCCATATCTTAAAACTGCTTTGTTTTTTCTTTTATTTTTAAACTCTACAAAATATCTTATTGCTTGGATGTGCGAAATAAATTTAGGAGGCAGAAGAATAAATACTGGCTCTCAAATTTCTTTGCTAGTGATACACAGAATACAAAAGGAAGAGTTTGACAAGTTACAATCAGTTCAGTTCGGGATACATTGTTTGAGTATGAGTCTGAAACTCCAAGAAGAGTCCTAGATACAGAATTAAGTTGATTTTTTTCATACAAAATTATCTAGCACAAAATATTGATTAATCAATATAATGCCAATTTATAATAACGCCAAGTTCTCATTATATGTGGGTCATTTCTTGAGCACTCTGACTGTTGCACTGACATACAGTACTTGCCCACTCCCATGCCAATATTACACTAGTTTTATTTTTAAAATCTTCTTATTGCATAAATAAGTCTCCACACCTTACCACTACCACATCTTCTTCCTCTTCAAAACTGTCTTGGCTGTTTTGGTTCTTTTTCTTTTATATATACAGCAGGTTCTTATTAGTCATCAATTTATACACATCAGTGTATACATGTCAATCCCAATCGTCCAATTCATCACACCTCCACCCCCACCCCCTCCGTGGCTTTCCCCCCCTTGCTGTCCATCCGTTTGTTCTCTAAATCTGTCTCAATATTTGCCCTGCAAACCGGTTCATCGGTACAATTTTTCTAGGTTCCACATATATGCGTTAATATACAATATTTGTTTTACTCTTTCTGACTTACTTCACTCTGTATGACAGTCTCTAGATCCATCCACGTCTCAACAAATGACCCAATTTCATTCCTTTTTATGGCTGAGTGATATTCCATTGTATATATGTACCACATCTTCTTCATCCATTCATCTGTCGATGGGCATTTAGGTTGCTTCCATGACCTGGCTATTGTAAATAATGCTGCAATGAACATTGGGGTTCATGTGTCTTTTTGAATTATGGTTTTCTCTGGGTATATGCCCAGCAGTGGGATTTAAGGAAACTCCATACTGCTCTCCACAGTGGCTGTATCAATTTACATTCCCACCAACAGTGCAAGAGGCTTCCCTTTTCTCCACACCCTCTCCAGCATTTGTTGTTTGTACATTTTCTGATGATGCCCATTCTGACTGGTGTGACGTGATACCTCATTGTAGTTCTGATTTGCATTTCTCTAATAATTGATGTTGAGCAGCTTTTCATGTGCTTCTTGGCCATCTGTACGTCTTCTTTGGAGAAATGTTTATTTAGGTCTTCTGCCCATTTTTGGATTGGGTTGTTTGTTTTTCTAATATTGAGCTGCATGAGCTATTTATATATTTTGGAGATTAATCCTTTGTCCGTTGATTCGTTTGCAAATATTTTCTCCCATTCTGAGGGTTGTCTTTTTGTCTGGTTTATGGTTTCCTTTGCTGTGCAAAAGCTTTGACGTTTCAATAGGTCCCATTTGTTTCTTTTTGTTTTTATTTCCATTACTCTAGGAGGTGGATCAAAAAAGATCTTGCTGTGATTTACGTCAAAGAGTGTTCTTCCTATATCTTCCTCTAAGAGTTTTATAGTGTCCGGTCTTACATTTAGGTCTCTAATCCATTTTGAGTTAATTTTTGTGTATGGTGTTAGGAATTGTTCTAATTTCATTCTTTTACATGTAGCTGTCCCATTTTCCCAGCACCACTTATTGAAGAGACGGTCTTTTCTCCATTGTATATCCTTGCCTCCTTTGTCATAGATTAGTTGACCATAGGTGCGTGAGTTTAGCTCTGGGCTTTCTATCTTGTTCCACTGATCTATGTTTCTGTTTTTGTGCCAGTACCATACTGTCTTGATTACTGTAGCTTTGTAGTACAGTCTGAAGTCAGGGAGTCTGATTCCTCCAGCTCCGTTTTTTTCCCTCAAGACTGCTTTGGCTATTTGAAGTCTTTTGTGTCTCCATACAAATTTTAAGATTTTTTGTTCTAGTTCTGTAAAAAATGCCATTGGTAATTTGATAGGGATTGCATTGAATCTGTAGATTGCCTTATACTTTTCTGCATATGGGTCTTTTGTCTCCCTAAGTAGGTTTATTGCTAGGTATTTTATTCTTTTTGTTGCAATGGTAAATGGGAGTGTTTCCTTAATTTCTCTTTCAGATTTTGCACCATTTGTGTATAGGAATGCAAGAGATTTCTGTGCATTAATTTTGTATCCTGCAACTTTACCAAATTCATGGATTAGCTCTAGTAGTTTTCTGGTGGCATCCTTAGGATTCTCTATGTATAGTATTATGTCATCTGCAAACAGTGACAGCTTTAATTCTTCTTTTCCAATTTGTATTCCTTTTATTTCTTTTTCTTCTCTGATTGCCATAGCTAGGACTTCCAAAACTATGTTGAATAATAGTGGTGAGAGTGGACATCCTTGTCTCGTTCCTGATCTTAGAGGAAATGCGTTCAGTTTTTCTCCATTGAGAATGATGTTTGCTGTGGGTTTGTCGTATATGGCCTTTATTATGTTGAGGTAGGTTCCCTCTATGCCCACTTTCTGGAGAGTTTTTATCATAAATGGGTGGTGAATTTTGTCAAAAGCTTTTGCTGCATCTATTGAGATGATCATATGGTTTTTATTCTTCAATTTGTTAATATGGTGTATCACATTGATTCATTTGCATATATTGAAGAATCCTTGCACCCCTGGGATAAATCCCACTTGACCATGGTGTATGATCCTTTTAATGTGTTGTTGGATTCTGTTTGCTAGGATTTTGTTGGGGATTTTTGCATCTATATTCATCAGTAATATTGGTCTGTAATTTTCTTTTTTTGTAGTATCTGTCCCTGGTTTCGGTATCAGGGTGATAGTGGCCTCATAGAATGAGTTCAGGAGTGTTCTTCGTCTGCAATTTTTTGCAAGAGTTTGAGAAGGATGGGTGTTTACTCTTCTCTAAATGTTTGATAGAATTCACCTGTGAAGCCATCTGGTCCTGCACTCTTGTTTGTTGGAAGATTTTTAATCACAGTTTCAATCTCATTGCTTGTGCTTGGTCTGTTCATATTTTCTATTTCTTCCTGGTTCAGTCTTGGAAGGTTATACCTTTCTAAGAATTTGTCCATTTCTTACAGGTTGTCCATTTTACTGGCATAGAGTTGCTTGTAGTAGTCTCTTAGGATGCTTTGTATTTCTGTGGTGTCTGTTGTAACCTCTCCTTTTGCATTTCTAATTTTATTGATTTGAGTCCTCTCCCTCTTTTTCTTGATGAGTCTGGCTAATGTTTTATCAATTTTGTTTATCTTCTCAAAGAACAAGCTTTTAGTTTTATTGATCTTTGCTATTGCTTTCTTTTTTTCTATTTCATTTATTTCTGCTCTGATCTTTATGATTTGTTTCCTTCTGCTAACTTTGGGGTTTGTTTGTTCTTCTTTCTCTAGTTCCTTTAGGTGTAATGTTAGATTATTTGAGATTTTTCCTGTTTCTTGAGGTAGGCTTGTATAGCTATAAACTTCCCTCTTAGAAGTGCTTTTGCTGCATCCCATAGGCTTTGGATCATCATGTTTTCACTGTCATTTGTCTCTAGGTATTTTGTGATTTCCTCTTTGATTTCTTCAGTGATCTCTTGGTTATTTAGTAACGTATTTAGCCTTCATGTGTTTGTGTTTTCTAGGTTTTTTTCCCTGTAATTGATTTCTAATCTCATAGCACGGTGGTCAGAAAAGATGCTTGATATGATTTCAATTTTCTTAAATTTACTGAGGCTTGATTTGTGACCCAAGATGTGATCTATCCTGGAGAATGTTCTGTGTGCACTTGAGAAGAAAGTGTAAACTGCTGTTTTTGGATGGAATGTCCTATAAATACCAATTAAGTCTACCTGGTCTATTGTGTCATTTAAACCTCGCGTTTCCTTATTTATTTTCATTTTGGATTATCTGTCCATTGGTTTAAGTGAGGTATTAAAGTCCCCCACTGTTACTGTGTTACTGTCGATTTCCTCTTTTATAGCTGTTAACAGTTGCCTTATGTATTGAGGTGCTCCTATGTTGGGTGCATATATATTTATAATTGTTATATCTTCTTCTTGGATTGATCCCTTGATCACTACATAGTGTCCTTCCTTGTCTCTTGTAACATTATTTTAAAGTCTCTTTTATCTGATATGAGTATTGCTACTTCAGCTTTCTTTTGATTTCCATTTGCATGGAATATCTTTTTCCATGCCCTCACTTTCAGTCTGAATGTGTCCCTAGGTCTGAAGTGGGTCTCTTGTAGACAGCATATAGATGGGTCTTGTTTTTGTATCCGTTCGGAAAGCCTGTGTCTTTTGGTTGGAGCGTTTAGTCCATTCACGTTTAGGGTAGTTATCAATATATATGTTCCTATGACCATTTTCTTAATTGTTTTGGGTTTGTTTTTGTAGGTCCTTTTCTTCTTTTGTGTTTCCCACTTAGAGAAGTTCCTTTAGCATTTGTTGTAGAGCTGGTTTGGTGGCACTCAATTCTCTTAGCTTTTGCTTGTCTGTAAAGCTTTTGATTTCTCCATCGAATCTGAATGAGATCCTTGCTGGGTAGAGTAATCTTGGTTGTAGGTTCTTCCCTTTCATCACTTTAAGTATATCATGCCACTCCCTTCTGGCTTGTAGAGTTTCTGCTGAGAAATCATCTGTTAACCTTATGGGAGTTCCCTTGTATGTTATTTGTCATTTTTCCCTTGCTGCTTCCAATAATTTTTCTTTGTCTTTAATTTTTGCCAATTTGATTACTATGTGTCTCAGCGTGTTTTTCCTTGGGTTTATCCTGTATGGGACTCCCTGCACTTTCTGGACTTGGGTGGCTATTTCCTTTCCCATGTTAGGGATGTTTTCAACTATAACCTCTTCAAATATTTTCTTGGGTCCTTTCTCTCTCTTTTCTCCTTATGGGAGCCCTATAATGCGAATGTTGTTGCGTTTAATGTTGCCCCAGAGGTCTATTAGGCTGTCTTCATTTCTTTTCATTCTTTTTTCTTTATTCTGTTCCACAGCAGTGAATTCCACCATTCTGTCTTCCAGGTCACTTATCTGTTCTTCTGCCTCAGTTATTCTGGTATTGATTCCTTCTAGTGTAGTTTTCATTTCCATTATTGTATTGTTCATCTCTGTTTGTGTGTTCTTTAATTCTTCTAGGTCTTTATTAAACATTTCTTGCAGTCTTCTCAATCTTTGCTTCCATTCTTTTTCCGAGGTCCTGAATCATCTTCACTATCATTATTCTGAATTCTTTTTCTGGAAGTTTGCCTATCTCCACTTTAGTTGTTTTTCTGGGGTTTTATCTTGTTCCTTCATCTGGTACATAGTCCTCTGCCTTTTCATCTTGTCTATCTTTCTGGGAATGTGGTTTTTGTTCCACAGGCTGCAGGATTGTAGTTCTTCTTGGTTCTGCTGTCTGCCCTCTGGTGGATGAGGCTGTCTAAGAAGTTTTTGCAAGTTTCCTGATGGGAGGCACTGGTGGTGGGTAGAGCTGACTGGTTCTCTGGTGGGCAGAGCTCAGTAAAACTTTAATCTGCTTGACTGCTGATGGGTGGGGCTGGGTTCCCTCCCTGTTGGTTGTTTGGCCTGAGGCAACCCAACGCTGGAGCCTACCTGGCTCTTTGGTGGGGCTAATGGCAGACTCTGGGAGGGCTCACACCAAGCAGTACTTCCCAGAACTTCTGCTGCCAGTGTCCTTGTCCCCACGGTGAGCCACAGCCACCCCCTGCCTCTGTAGGTGACCCTCCAACACTAGCAGGTAGGTCTGGTTCAGTCTCCTATGGGGTCACTGCTCCTTCCCCTGGGTCCCGATGCGCACACTACTTTGTGTGTGCCCTCCAAGAGTGGAGTCTCTGTTTCCCCCAGTCCTGTCGAAGTCCTGCAATCAAACCCCACTAGCCTTCAAAGTCTGATTCTCTAGGAATTCCTCCTCCCGTTGCTGAACTCCCAGGTTAGGAAGCCTGACGTGGGGCTCAGAACCTTCACTCCAGTGGGTGGACTTCTGTGGTATAAGTGTTCTCCAGTCTGTGAGTCACCCACCCAGCAGTTATGGGAGTTGATTTTACTGTGATTGCGCCTCTCCTACCATCTCATTGGGGCTTCTCCTTTGTCTTTGGATGTGGGGTATCTTCTTTGGTGAGTTCTAGTGTCTTTCTGTCGATGACTGTCCAGCAGCTAGTTGTGATTGTGGTGTTCTCACAAGAGGGAGTGAGAGCACTTCCTTCTACTCCACCATCTTGGTTCAGGACCTCTGCTTTGTTTTTTCTACAAGCTTTTCTTCGTCCACCTACCCCTAAAATGTTGGCATTCCCTAAGATTACTTCATGGTCCTCTTCTCAATTCTACACATTTTCCTCAGACCTACTACGCCAGTCAATAGAAAACAGTCAATGTTGATACTACCAAACCTCTGTCTCCAACTCAGAATTTGCTAAAAGCTCCAGGTCAATTTATTAAAATGTTTTCTGAGCACATCCATCTGAATATCCCCTGGGCAACTTATATGCCACATTGCTCTCTGTTCTACCTCTTAGTTAATGATACATATTCATTTAGCTGTCCAAACCAAAAACCTGGGATTAATCCTCAATTCCTTACTCTTGCCTGATATGCACTCGGTCACTAAGTATTCTAGAGCTTATAGTCTATGGCTCATATCTATCTTCTCTGGCAATGTCCTCACTGTTACTTTCACAGATTACTGTAATAGTGTTTGAACTGGTCTTCCTTTTTCCTATCCTCACTCCTCTCCACTGTGAGATCAAAAGATCATTACAAAGCATCAATCTCTTAAAGTTGCTTCCTTGGTCATCAGCGTACCCATACCTATACAATAAAGGCCGGATACCTAAACATGGCAAATGCAGCCTGCCCAGATTTAGCTATGGCTTCTTTCTACAGTAAAAATCCGAACAAACTGAAAAATCAACAAACCTTAGATCTGTAAGAGAGGTGAGGTCGCAGAGCTAACTACTGCCCCGAAAACTGGAGAGACACACAGGCAGATATAGAGAAATATAACCAAACAGAAAGGAAACCCCTCAAAAGGAACCTATCCAGAAACCAGTGCCTGGGTAGGAAAACCTGTGCTGTAATTGACAAAGTGGTAGAGACTCAGTATGTACAAGTCTGAGAGATTTAAAAAAAAAAAAAAATGGCCAACCAGTCATGGAGGGCCTCCATGTCATCATGAGTTTTATCTGCAGGAGCCTAACCTGGTTCTTACAGTGAAATTCAGAGAAAAATCCCCTCATGCTTCTAGCAGGGGGTGGGGGGAAGCAACCATTCTGGAATATGCTAGAGCATTCTATTCTTAAAAAGGTCCGCCCTCGGGAGAAACCAGTTTACAGCCTTATCTGCTGGGGTTTCATCAGAGCCTAACCGACTTGGAGTAAGTGACATACACAACTCCAGCCTCCTCTAGGCAACCTCTCCCCCCTAGAAAGTTTAAAAAAAGAAAAAAAAAACACAAAAACTGAGAAGCACTGGCAAAGTTCACAGTCCAGAAACACAAGCTCACCAAAAGACTGAGAGCTAATCCTAGGACTATGGAATATACGGCCCCATCTTTCCACTGTATTACTAAAGGCCTCCTTACTGCAGTTCCTTTTACCCAGCACATCATGTCCACCTTTCAACAAAAAGTTACAAGGCATACAAAAATACAAAAACACAGTTTGAAGAGACTGAACAAGCATCGAAACCAGAGTCTGATATGGCAAGAATGTTGGAATTATCAGACCAAGAATTTTTAAAACTATGATTAATATGCTGACAGCTTTAATGTAAAAAGTAGACAATATGCAAAAACAGATGGTTAATGTAAGCTAACCAGATTATTATTGCTAGAAACTTCTCCCTTTACTTTGACTAAATGAGGTTTGACTTATTTTAATAGTGCTTTCTCCTTTTAACGGATTTTATTTTACACTGTTTTTAGTTTATATTAAATGATATTAACATTTATCTTTGAAAAGATCACAAAGATTATGTAACTTAAAGGAAATTTTAACAAAGACTTTCAAATGCATAAAAGTAACATTTTTAATCCATGTGATATGTGGACATTTAAATATTTCCTAATGATATTATAGATAAAAAGGAAGCATCAATAAAAAGAAACAGTGTACAGGCAGAACCTGACTTGCAAACGTCAATCCCGTAAATTTGCTGCGTCTGAGAAATTCAAACCCCTGGGCAGGCTGACTGCCAAGATACGGTTCCCTTTTGTGCAGCTACTGTTAAACATTCCTCTCCAGTTTCCTGTTCTACCACATCCAACTGATGCTACCCCACTCCTTTAATGCCATCTTGACCCCATCCAATACTACTCCATCTACCCTCAACTCCCATTCTTCCTTTTCTAGGTGCAAAAGGTTCTCCATCTCCTGAATGATCTTTCACAGATCAGTCTCCCTGTATGACTACTTCACCCATCCCCCTAAGTGCCCAAAGCCCGTATCTCCTTCCTGTCACAGCTGCAAGGACACTCATTCTCCTCTTGCCACCATCACTACCACAGTTGGTGAAGAAATCTCTCACTGCCAATGGGTGGGGAAAAAAATGGAAATACTCCCTGTTGTTTAAGGCGTATGGAAATTGGGGTAGTGGGGGGAGGGGGGAAGGAATATTCTTCAGTTATTGAAATTGTTGTAAAGCGAAATAGAGTCTCTAAATTTTAAATTTACAGTTGAAATTCATATCCCCAAAGACAATGGGAAACCATAATATCGTTAGTTCTGGAATTCAGCTATATTATGGGTACCATTTGGGAACATAATTATAATTTATAATATTTTCTTTGGTGATATGTTCCCTGTATCAAACAAGCCAATTTATAAACCACCTTTTGAGAGACAATCTACCTAAACACTAGGGACAGCATGTAGAGTTATTCTTTCATATTTTCCCATACTAAGAAATAAAAAGTATGGGGAGATAAAACTGTAAGCTGCTGAAGAGCAGGAGCCTTGAGTGTCCTGTTCAGCATTTTATCCTGTACCCAGCATTTGACACACTTTAATCACTCAACAAGTATCTGGAAAAAGAAGGTGGGTGGAGGTTGGGGACAGGGAGAAGCCCAAAATCCCCAAGAGTCCTCTTCCATGATGAACTTGTGTCCATGATTAGTTAAGGAAGAGTACAGGGCATTTCAGAGATCGAGAAGAAAGGAGTTTTCTTTATCCTTCAGGTTACCTGAGACTAAGTGGTGATTCCTTTTTAAATAATCTTAACTTATTCATGGCCAAAATCTTACCTATCCAGGACAGGCTGTCAAAAATTAGGTCTGTCCAGCTGAAAGATGAGATGTTAAGTCATCTTTCACTGGTAACACTGCAAGATAACATTATAAATGCTTTCAATTTTAACCAGCCCGAAAAATTAAATGGAGGACTGAGAACATTTTTCTGTATAAAGCTGAGAAGCAGGGGAAAGAAGACTAGCTACAGTAGAAAACTCTTTCAGACCGAATTATCCAGATTGGTTGGTTTTGCTTCAACTTCTTCTTTCATTCACTAAAATAGTTATACTCTTAGGTATGTTTTTATTACAACAGTCGATGACAGCTTCTGCTGGAATTTACAACCTGGTGTTTATTTACATAGAATGCTTCATTAATATCACTTGCCTGATCTTCTATTTTAATTAGATTTACATAATTTGAAATGAAACAATTGTTTCAGGAAATAAAGCACAAAAAGAGAAATATAATAGTTAACAACTATGATTACTAGCTTTAATATTTTTAATCTTATTGTTTGTTGAACTACTTAGTAGAAGATTTCGAAGAATAAAGTGAAGTAGGATCTGAGGTTCCATTTCTGCTCTCTGTTGTTCTAGAGACCACTAAAATTCCTTAAAAAAGAAATGAAGTTCTCAAAATAGGCTAGGTAAAACCCTAAATTATAATATTACATTGCTGTAAGTATAAATCCCTTAAATCCAATAATAATTACTCATATACCCAAATGATACATTAAGATGATTAAATGTATCAGATGAACAAATATTGACATTATAAAAATATAACCATAATTATTTGCCCCTCAAGTAAAATTATTTATCAAAAATATCATCTATATATCCTTTTGAAAAATAAGTTCTTTACACAGTGTTTTATATCCTAATTAATTTTTATAGTAAATTTCTTTCTCAAGACACTGTAAATCCTCAAAGGTTAAAAATGATACTGAGAAATTTATGTGACTACTTAAAATACTCAGACTATGACTAACATAGAATATGAATGAACTACAAAGAAAATGTACAGAAAGTAAAAGATTTTAAATATAAAATACCAACCATAAAAATAAGATTATAGTCAAAATTAATTTACGAGTTTTTAGGATGTTAAGCTTAATTATTCCACTTTATATGTAAACAGTAAAATGGGTGGCCTAATGTACTATGTAATGCTATCTACACTACAGGTATTTAATAAGTACTTTTTGTCTGGATGTTCCACCTATTTCCATATTTCTTAATTTATGCTAGTTTTTTTTTTTAAGGGCACAAATTAGCTCAAAATAAAAAGGTTAAGACAGTGAACACCAAAAGTTATCCTATTTTGAACAAATAACTCATTTTCAGCAATAAGGAAGGGTTGATGGATAACAAGAGGAGTAGAAAGAGAAAAGGCATTTATTTAAACTGTGCATGCTTTTGCCAATTTCTGATAAAATAATAAACACCAAATTCTATAGAGCAACTTGTAAAAAAAAAATGAAATAGCCAATGGTTGAGAGTAGAGTCCAACAAACCTTTACAATTTTAGTCTGCCATGAATAAGTTTAAGGAGTAATAAAGCAAAAGCACTGGCACATAATTTAAGCTTCTAGGATCTGGCAAAAGAATTCTGACTGAACATGTACTTTGAATGACATTGGCATCCATTAGTTTAACTAACTAAACCAATATAACATGTTGTTAGTTTCAAAGTCCTTATTCATCACACACTGTAAAGTGTTAATCTGAGACTGAGAAAGATTCAAGATCAAAACAGGAAAAATATTGCAACAGTCTAAATAAATAATTGTTAAGTGTAATGTAAGGCGGAGTGTTGGTCGTGGTTACTGAATGCTCAATGCATCTACTCTGGATAGCCATTCTTCAATTCCCACATCATGAAAAAAAATCCATTGAAAAATTCATTAAGAACTTCCAGGCATCTCTCTGGTGCCACTAGTTTTGCCCAAGATGGCAGCAGAACAGGGAGTTAAAATGATTATCCTACCATCACAGCCTTTACACTCCCTCAAAAATCCTGATCTCTGTAACACGTGCCACAGCCCTGTCTATGCCTAACTCACAGCAATGAAAAGCAGTGGGGGAAAAGTGGAAATGAAGGAAGCAGATTAATTCCTTGGTCTCAGCAAGCATCTTTCTGTTCCACTGGATTATTTCTAAGCAAGATACAAAAGAGGAAGCCAAAAAAATGATTAATCCAATGGGTGAGTAAAAAATGAAAATATGTATATGAGTAAAAATAAGGGTGAGTTTTCAAAGAAGAGAAATAAGTGGGTTTTTACCCTACTGTTACTCTCTAATACACTGAATCCTAACTAGAGGCTTTAAAAACAAGTTTTAAAAAATGAATTACAGACTATTTTTTGAGAAGAACTACAACAAAACAAATACAGATCTCTCTGAGACCCGACCTTCCCTGCAAAATTGAACTACCCAGTAAATTACCACTTGGGGTGGTTATGACAATTACAGATCAGCTACGTAGAAAGCCTAGCACAAGGCCTAGCACATTATGGTTAAAACAGTAACTATTATTATTGTGGCAAACACTTCGAATATATTGATAAATAGATAAACTTAACCACATTATGAAAGTAACTATAGTTCCTTTTCCTTCAAGTAGGACTTAAAGAGCCAGAAATGTAACCCTCCAAGTTGTGAAAGACTTCAAGATTTCTAAATTAAAACAGAAGAATAATATGGTGGTAAATTCAATTGGCCTGTTTATTTCCAATCCAGCAGCAACTTCAGCTGCGGCCCTGTAAGGGCACAGACAACTATGAGTATAAACGGAAGGAAAAATCAGCCCTAAATGAAGCTCTATTACAGTGCCCGGGGTGTCTCGGTTCAGGAATCCAGGATTCCTAAGGCTTGTGTCCTGGGTCTCCCAGCTCCTGAGTCTCTACACTCTCCACCTCCCAACCCCAACTCTGAAGCCAGAAAAAAGCCAGAGGGATAATGTAGGAAAATATTTCCTAGAGCAATCAAGGAAGAAGGACTCTACAGAAATACTAAACACTACAAGAGGCCAATCTAATTCTAAAGTCTTTATTTCACTGTCCATTCTTGATCAATCTTAACAAATTCCTTTCTTTATTAAGCATCTATGTGTCAAACACTATGCTAAATAATTCCACTAAAGATGTCTCAAATGAAAAAGAACTTTTTGACTAGGTTAATCTCATAAGGCTTTTTATTTTAGTAATATCAAAACAAGCCCAGCAAAATACAAAAGTACTAAGGCAACAGACATCCTTGTCACTTTATTCTATCACTGGCCTCCAAAGAAACTCTGGACTAAAATAATTATTTATCTTAGCAACTATTAGAGCCTTTGACATGATGTACATTGTGAATCTCTAAAAAGATATATAGTATGTACCATTCCATAAACCCATCTGACCTCTGAACCCTTTTATCCTAGAATGCCAATTTACATAGTAATTAATGTTTTCACAGAGGATTAAAACTTAAGTTTAACTGTATCATTAATAGGGATGATTAGAAACAAAGATATATGAGACTAATAAGGCATACTTTGAAAGAAATCAACATCATTAATTTTTTCATAGTAAAAAAAGATTTTGTAGTATTTAGAAAAGGACAAAAGCTATAGATTCTTCCTGCTACTCAATGTACTTATACACAGGGCTTTCATGCAAAGCAATGGAAGGAAAGGAACAGAAGCTCCAAAATGGGATTCTGAAAATACAAAGTATACGAAACACAACGCCAGTAAGTTCTGAACAAATGCAGGAATGCTATTCTTTTTAACCAAGCTTATCAATTTACACTTTCATCTAGACATCTGAGCATGAGCTCTCTGCTAGGGCTCAACCCCAGTAGAGATAATCCTTATGTCACACGACTCAAATGCCAATTCAAACTGGATCACTACATTTTTTTATTGTTTTATTACAGGAAGGTAGATTGGACCTTTTTTTTTTTTTGCCTCTTTCCATTATGTCCCCTTAAACGGTTACATAATATCTTCATAGCCTTTAGCCAGCTAAGGGATCTGTGACCTACTCCACGCTGCCATTAATGTCTCAGATTGAACTACTGGACAGTAAAAGAACTATGATCTCTCAGGCTACAGCTAAACCTTAACATACTCAAGCTCCAATAACTAGGAATGAGAACAGATATTTACACACAGTCTCCACTGTTTACTACAAAAGACAAACTGGTCATTTTAATGAGGGATCTTTGTCTTTTTCTCCCCCCTTTTTTCCCCACATCTTATTCAGTATTCTTCGTGTGATGGCTACTTTAAGTGGTTCAATATTTAATTAAGGATTAAATGGTAAAGCAGTTTGACCATTAAATTATAAAAACCTTCAGTGTTTACAAAGCTTTTTAAAAATTAAATAACTTAATATAAGTTTAAAAATTAGATTTAAAAGTGAGCTTTAAGAGCACACAAATTATTTTGAAGATATTAAGCCATGACAAAACATATGCATCAGTCATGATAGAAGACACGTGTAGTGCTAGCAACCCAGGAGGACCCCCAAAACGCAGGCATCCTCAGCCATTATCTGCACTGTCTGTCAGATGGACACACAAAATTTGGCATTAATACAGTGATTCCATGGGACAAGAGGAGCACATCAGATTATCTGAGGAGGCCCAGAGGGAAACACAACACATATTTCCAGCAGAAAAAAAGTCAAAATAATTACTTTAAAATTCAATTGTTTAAAAAAAAAATGGTGGGGGGATTTCCCTGGTGGCGCAGTGGCTAAGAATCCGCCTGCCAATGCAGGGGACACGGGTTCGATCCCTGGTCAGGGAAGATCCCACGTGCCACGGAGCAACTAAGCCCCTGCGCCACAACTACTGAGCCTGCCCTCTAGAGCCCGCGAGCCACAACTACTGGAGCCTGCGCTCCCCAACGAGAGAAGCCACTGCAATAAGAAGCCTGCGCACCGCAAAAAATGAAGAGTAGTCCCCGCTAGCACAACTAGAGAAAGCCCGTGACCAGCAACGAAGACCCAACACAGCCAAAAGTAAATAAATAAATAAATTTATTTTAAAACAATAGTGGGGAAAGAGAAGAAGAGTTTTATATAAACCTCTTAATAAACACTAATGTCAGAAAAATTCAAATAAAAAAATTTTTAAAAAGTCATTTAAATTCAATTCCTCTTTCACTTAATTGTTAAGCAGTGAGTCTAAGTCTTTGTGTTTATTTTCCTAGTAATAGAAAACACTGGATTTATTATGCTTATTAATGTTTTCTCTTAAAAGAGAAAAACCAAAAAAGAGCTTAATAAAGTCAGCTTATTTCAGATTATCTTTCAGTTTATTTTAAATACTTTTTTTTTAATCCACAGATCCAGAATTTGGTGCCAAGTTTTTCCTTGCACCCATAGACAAATTCTATATTTTGTTTCCTTATTATATTTATTATATTTTCATGCCTAATAAATATACTGAGCTAAAGCTGAAAATATCTGCTACCTAAAATGAATAAATGCCAAGAGTACCTGGCTATGGAGCTTCCCTGCTGCTTTAGTTTCTTCCACATGTGAACAGAAAACTGGGAGCTGATGCACCAAGTGAACACCCAAGCCAGGCAAAAAGCCCGGCAATCTGAGCCATGTGAAATGGTCACATGATCACTGCTGTCACAAAGCAGCACTGGCATTTGTGTTACCTAAGCAGTGAGGTGGAGGGTTGGTGATTCTCCTCCTTAGTCATCTGGTACACTTTTGTTCTCCTTTCTCAGTCCTTCCATTGTGGTATATAATTAATGACAGCATGATTGTGAAGGGTGTGGCAGGCTTTCACTCTCTCTCACTCATTACCTCCTGTAAAAACTGTAAGCTTACATATGCTTTCTCAGTTACCTACAAGTCTTATGAAATACCATCACCACCTCCCATTTCCCTGCCATACCACCAGCTGTTCAGTTCTATCACTTACATTACATAAAAACCCACTGTTTTCCAAATTTTGCATGTACATATATACACACATATACATACACGTACACACACAATTTTGGAAATGCTGGGCTAAATTTAAATAAGTTTCTTTATTGCTGGACCATTCAGAATCTTTAATGTGCTAATCTCTATTAATTTCTTGACATAAACGTAATATGCCCCACTTCCAAATCTATTTGGCTAGACAGACCTTTTTTTAATAGAACATTTTCAATGGTATACATCTTGGAAAACTCTCATCCAAATTATTCAAAACAGAACATTTTAAATGTAGATATAAAATACCTATATGTAAAACAAATATGTGTATATAAAACAAATTTGAATATATTAATTTACCCACTCATCCACTTACACACCCATTCCACCAGCCATCCAACAGATAACGTACCTATAGAGTGTCTATATATGTGAACATTCTTGTGCTTGGTGCTATGGGAGATAAAGAAATCTGGAAATATCTTTAACACATTTTCTACTATTCTCTTATTAATCTTCATACAAACGACCGGAGTTTTTAAAAGCCACTTAATATGTTAAAATTCTTGAAGAATCTATTAACAGGAAACATAACTTAAGAAATTATAAGTGGTAAAGAAATTACAAGCGGTAAACTAAGGAAATATTTACTTCACAAAAGTGCTTTAAAATACTAAATATCACAAATATGGTTTAAATTATGTTTATATTACACAATTTTCCAGGAGCAACTAAAGCTAAAAATAATTAACTGATTTTTTAAGTCTAAAAAATTAAAATGTGCTTAAATATATACTTTAGGATTTAAAAGCCATAAACACATCAAGACAATTAAATGTATCCTAATTAGATTCAACTAATCAACCACTATGTAATACCAATTACTTGAAATTTTTGCCTTGAACTTTAGAATTTTTCTAAGTCAAGCCTTCTTTCAGCTGCCTCATTTTAATCCTGACTTTTATATTGAAAAACTATAGGAAAAATCTTTAAATTATTTGACCATAAATACTTTTATCAAGTATAACTTAAAAGTGGTAAGACATTCCAAACTGGACATGTTGGGAACCAAATATACCCATGATCAGTGTGTGTTGTACTTCAGAAACAACCTTACTTGTTTTAAACAAATATTACTTATGGCTCCAGTCTCTACACATTTGCTGGACACTCCCCTGTGCTCTTCCCTTCATCTATGCAAGGTCAACACAGCATCCTAAAATTAGTTCAATCCCCAATACTGTGCAGGTGTTTTGGATGATTCCACCCCACAGGTATCTGTCTCACCCATCTCAGAACTCACAGTACTTACAGTCCATATCACTCATAGCATCTATTATGTTACAACTTATATTGTTACTTTATGCTGCCACTTAACTTTTCATGTATTATAGTTTTCCATGTATCTATACTATAACCTTTCTGAAGGCAAGGAACATTTCCTTCCCTTCTTTAAATCCTGTACTACACTTTCAATAAAGTAAGCACACAACTTATTTCACAGAATAATAAAGTTTCAAAGCTGAATGTGCAAATCTCTCATTTTGCAGATAAAAAAGGAAGCCAAGAAAGGTGAAGTAACTTGCACAAGGTTATTCAGTCAGGTGGGAACTGAATCAGGGCAAGAACCCAAGTGTGTGGATCTAATCTACTGTTCCTTGGTTTAGCCCATATTAAAAAAAAATAAATTGTGCTAAACTACCCTTGTTCACCTTCCAGTTTTAATAAGTACAAAAAGCCAAACTGTGTGTATAACCAAGAACTTTGCATTGTTTCAAAATCACAATTTTTTTCAATATTAATCATTGGCAATCCTAAGAATGATGATGATGATACACATAAGATGAAAGTGATCTGGTAAAATGTCTACTGGCCCAGAACAGCCTTTGTGTTATTTCTTCCTTTTAAAGCATGATACAGTGGGGGGTGGGGGGTGCTCAATTAAACTAAATAGGTCAGTTACCAGTTTTAGTTAATTGGGATTTTATCTAAATAACAGTAAAGAGCTACTTGTCTCCCTCTGAATCTTATTATTCAAGAAGTCTTCTCACCATTTATTTACAGAATAATCTTTAAAAAAAAAATAAGTAGCTGCTTGATAGTCTGATTAACCTAAACTTTCCTTCAGAGACTCTTCCATCATCTGCCTAAGTCCTCCAGGGAAGTGGGGCCATTTAGATGCACAGGAGAACAGCTGGAGCATGAAGTGACAGATAGATTTACTTTAGAGATTAGCCCCAAGAGAAGTGCTTGGTTCTCAGTTAACTTTGTGTATTCTAACTTAAGAAAATTCCAGGGAAATAAAATTATATACAGGCGTATTTCCACAAACTACTCATTAGATAACTCTATAGCCTTAAGAACCAGAACAGGGACGGTTCTGTCAAAAATGCCTCCCACTGGCATTAATTTCATTTGAGAGTTAACAGAGCAGTGAGGATCAAATGAGTTTCTATTAAGCTATTGGAGAAGAAAAATAAAAAAGCCCTGATCTCCAGTCAGGCTTCTTTTACTAAAAGGTTTAATTAAGTGTTATTGGTTAAATAGTCCCCACTCAAAAATGATGCTAGAATCCTAGCCACCAATACATCAATGTGACCTTATTTGGAAACATGGTTGTTGCAGATGTGATTTGTTAGGATGAGGTTATACTGGAGTAGGGTGGGCCCCTAATCCAATACGACTGGTGTCCTCATAAAAAGAAGAAATTTGGACAGAGACACACTCTTAGAGGGAAGATGATGTAAAGAACAAGAACCGCAGGGAGAAGATGGACAGAGGCCTGGACAGACTAATCCCTCACAGCCCTCAGAAGAAACCAATCCTGCCAACAATGTGATTTCGGACATCTAGCCTCCTGAACTATGAGACAAGAAATTTCTGTTATTTAAGCCGCCCACTGTATGATACTTTTTTTCAGCAGCCCTATCAAACTAATACAGTAGGCAACAAGAAATAATTTTAAAGGTGTCTGTAAGGTAAATGTAAAATAGCACTAAACTAGAAATTCAAGTCTTAATTTCTAGGTTTTAAATGGATAACTTCTGACATAAATCTCTGACTCAGTTTCCTTACCTATACCTCTTTTAGGTTGTTGTGAAGATAAGGTTTAATAACATGTATGAAAGTTCTTAGAAAAGTACAAAGTATTAAATATAAAATGTTATCATCCAACATTTACAATTAATACATTTGGCTTTTAGATAAGAAAAACAGCAAAGGTACAGAAAAGGTATAGGTGGTCCCTACATTTCTTCCTTAGAAATGAGAGACTAATGACTTCAGATGTTAACCAAAAACTAAATCACAGTGCAAATTAAAGTATACCATGGTTAATATTTCCTTATCTATTAATTTTTAAAACTGCAATCCCCCCTAAAAAACAAACAAACAAAAACCACCCAGAAACATTCATAGCTCATATAATGATTAATTCATCTAAACTTGTTCCGTGTCTGCTATATTCCAGGAACTGGGTTAAATCTTAAAGTTAACAGAGCTCAGAGACATGGGTCCTGACTTCAAGGAGCTCCCTCTACAGCAAAGGAAATAGGAAGTGATTAAACAAAGATTCATATAAACTATGACAGAAGTATGCACATAGTACAATAGAGCAGATACAGTTATTCATACCTACATTTGAATAGAATGTTTAATTTTCTGGAATTGACAATGCTTTACATAACACATACAGTAACACTTTAATGGGTAAATTGAAAAGTTTTTCAATGCTTTTTCTTAACTCTGCTAATCACTGCTTCATGTTAGAGATAGAGAACCTTATCCCTTAGAAATTTTTAGACCTTCCTTAAACAAAAACTGTTTTGGGGGCTTCCGTGGTGGCGCAGTGGTTGAGAGTCCGCCTGCCGATGCAGGGGACACGGGTTCGTGCTCCGATCCGGGAGGATCCCGCATGCCGCGGAGCGGCTAGGCCCGTGAGCCATGGCCGCTGAGCCTGCGCGTCGGGAGCCTGTGTTCCGCAACGGGAGAGGCCACAACAGTGAGAGGCCCGCGTACCACAAAAAAAAAAAAAAAAAAAACACTGTTTTTGTTTGTTTGTTTGTTTTTAATTTGCTGTATTTGTATTTT
This sequence comes from Leucopleurus acutus, assembly GCF_964270905.1. NCBI lineage: Eukaryota > Metazoa > Chordata > Mammalia > Artiodactyla > Delphinidae > Leucopleurus > Leucopleurus acutus. The sequence goes on along the minus strand of NC_139145.1, from coordinate 111,585,963 downwards.
ATCATTCTCTTGTGCTGGGAAAGAGAATTATAGTTAAAGCTCTAGGTAACTGGGTATTTATTTTCATAAGAGAACACCAGAAAATGAATGTTCCAATCCTTACTGAAAATCCTACTAAAATACACCCTTCCTTATCAACTTTGTATGTTTGGCCTGTGTATCCCAATTAAAGCTGTCTTTGATGGCTAAAGATTTTCTAAGTCCTTAGGAGTCAGCTGAGTACAGTGACCCAGGCACGGTCATATAACTAAATACAGAAGAACAGTATACTGGGTTGATCTTTACCCCTAGGTGGAGGATAACTGGGAGAGGCAAGGGCTAAAAGTCAATTTAAAGACAATTAAATTCACTTGAAAAACACTTTTATTGTAAATTGCTTTTATTTCTTTAAGGAAAAAAAAAGTAAGAAAACTGATCCATTTTGAATCAAAGTTGAAGGATGACTATGAATAGTCTGACCTAAGAGCCAAACTACACGAGTATAAAAGCAAGCATGAAATAGTGAAATGACTCAAAAAGTCTGTATCACCCTCTTTGCTTACTTAGGTCAATAAGAACTTGAAAGCTATATTTGCAAAGGCTAAAACACAAAGCAGATAATCTCTCTATGGATAATTGAGTTGACACTACTAGGATCTGGGAGTTGCAAAGGCAGCAGAAGCAATGGCTCCCATTTTCTGGAAGTTTAAAATTCAATGAGCAAAGAACAAGTAAATTAAATAAATTGAAACAGAAGCAAATACGTAATCAACTGTAGCTATGCAAATAATTCTCTTCGTATTTTTTCCCCTGTTCTCTTTCACCTTTGTTTTCTGTTTTACCCCCTTCCGCTTTCCTGCTTTCTCTTCTATAATACAGTTAAGCAAATACCTCTCCAATAGTTTCCTTCATTTTCTCCACCACTATGTGCACAGTTGCCAGTAATTCCTTAATAATATCTTAATCACAACTCATAATATATCAACAAATCTTGATCTAGCTCATGAAATACAAAATACAGACATATGAAAATGTAACAAAGAAAAAGAGAAACCCTAGAAACTTGACATGTTTGTCTAATTTGATCTCCAAGAGTGTAAGGAATTAAATCATAAATGTAGAAAGAAAAAATAGAGATTTCTAAATGATCTGTGATTTGTAAGAATTTAACATAGATTTTTCCCCTTTCTGAAAATTTAAAAACATATCCATTTTTTTCTTAACATCTTTATTGGAGTATAATTGCTTTACAATGGTGTGTAAGTTTCTGCTTTATAACAAAGTGAGTCAGCTATACATATACATATGTTCCCATCTCTCTTCCCTCTTGCATCTCTCTCCCTCCCACCCTCCCTATCCCACCCCTCTAGGTGGTCACAAAGCACCAAGCTCATCTCCCTGTGCTAAACATATCCATTTTTGTATTAGATAGTTTCTTTATACAACTTTTTGAAAGTAAAAAAAAAAAAAAGTTATAAAAATAATAAAATGGAAAGAAATACAAAAAGTCACCAGAGCCAGATGTGTAACAATTAGAGAATTATTCTTTTGTATATGTTAGGACTCAGTCTGTCTGGGATGCAGAGTTTTCCCTCAATTCAGTATTTTAATTTAAAAACTCAAAAATTCATCAGAAGAAAAATAAGCAGACATAAATTCTTACCAATACTTTTTATTTATGCTTTTAGTTTTATACTATCAATTCAAATATTCAACTTAACAGGCAGTTCTTACGCAGTGTCCTCAAATTCAGCAATTTATTCTAACTCATTCTTTATTAAATTAGAAGAGAAAAAATTTCATGAGGATGAACTCTACCACAAAAATTTAAACTGAGAACACTGCTGTTAAAAAACAAACAAACAAAAAACCTCCCCTTGATTCTAACTGCCATGAATAGGGAAGGTTATAATGACACAATGGTAACCAGTGGTCCAACTAAAATGGGATGTAGAAGGTAAATTAAGTAATGGAAATGAATGAATGAAGATTGTCTAGTACATACCTTGGGAGAAAAATGTGGCTTCTTCACAGAGGCAGTGCTTTCTGATGTTTGACTCTAATTTCAATATGCCTTCACATCTTATATCACTTTTCCCTTCTAAATGAATCTCAAACAAGGAACTGCGTGATCAAGACCAGCACTGGCTAGTGTTACTCTCAATTAGAACTGGGCAGATGACAATGAGCTCTTAAATGACATAATAAATACCTGTATAATTATGAAATGTAGTCAAATTTTTCTATGAAATTGCTGTATCAACATTCATTGATCATCTTCTAGAAGCCAAAGTATAATATGAGGGGCTAATGGATGAAAATAGAACTGGGAGACCTGAATTAGAAAACAACCTCTCATTCTTAATAGTATCAATAGGAAACTAAAAAGCACATTTCCATAGAAACAAAACATTGTCTCAAACATAGTATGAATACATAAGCACTAAGGGAATCCCAAGCATCGCTCTCACAGAGTGGGTTGGAATAAGTGATAGATGAGCTATGTTTTAATATAAGAGGCTAAAATTTTCAGAGAAGAAAGAACATTACAGTCATAGGAACAAGAATAAAAATCTGTTAATCAAGTAAAACAATTAAATCTGATTCTAGGATTTGTTTATATGAATAGATAATAATTTTTAATATCTTTAATAAATCACAATAAATAAATCCTAAAGAACAAAGGCAAGGAGATATACTTTTGAATGTACATTTGAATATGACTACATCGAACGCTCTTAAAATTCATTTAATAAAATAAAAACTTTCCTTCTTTCTATCAGGCATAAATTGAAATAGTTAAGAGGGTGCAAAAGCCTAAAATAGAGCAAGTTTGGGCTTCCCAGGTGGCGCAGTGGCTGAGAGTCCGCCTGCCGATGCAGGGGACGTGGGTTCGTGCCCCAGTCCGGGAGGATCCCACATGCCGCGGAGCGGCTGGGCCCGTGAGCCATGGCCGCTGAGCCTGCACGTCCGGAGCCTGTGCTCCGCAACAGGAGACGCCACAACAGTGAGAGGCCCGCGTACCACGAAAAAAATAAATAAATAAAAAAATAGAGCAAGTTTAATTCTACAAAGTTAATTATTTATTCACCACTTGATGCAGGAAGGGAATTAAATAATTAGGTGCTTATCTTTAAGAACATCTTTCTTCCAACTCCTAGTAAAACAAATGAAACAAAAAGCCAGTCTGTTTTTGTTTGGTTTTTTTTAACATCTTTATTGGAGTGTAATTGCTTTACAATGGTGTGTTAGTTTCTGCTTTATAACAAAGTGAATCAGTTATACATATACATATGTTCCCATATCTCTTCCCTCTTGTGTCTCCCTCCCTCCCACCCTCCCTATCCCACCCTCCCTATCCCACCCCTTTAGATGGTCACAAACCACTGAGCTGATCTCCCTGTGCTATGCAGCTGCTTCCCCACTAGCTATCTATTTTACATTTGGTAGTGTATATATGTCCATGCCACTCTCTCACTTTGTCACAGCTTACCTTTCCCCCTCCCTATATCCTCAAGTCCATTCTCTACTAGGTCTGTGTCTTTATTCCCATCTTACCCCTAAGTTCTTCATGACTTTTTTTTTTTCTTAGATTCCATATGTATGTGTTAGCATATGGTATTTGTTTTTCTCTTTCTGACTTACTTCACTCTGTATGACAGACTCTAGGTCCATCCACCTCACTACAAATAAATCAATTTCGTTTCTTTTTAGAGCTGAGTAATATTCCATTGTGTATATGTGCCACATCTTCTTTATCCATTCATCTGTCAGTGGACACTTAGGTTGCTTCCACGTCCTGCCTTTTGTAAATTGAGCTGCAATGAACATTTTGGTACATGACTCTTTTTGAATTATGGTTTTCTCAGGGTATATGCCCAGTAGTGGGATTGTTGGGTTGTATGGTAATTCTATTTTTAGTTTTTTAAGGAACCTCCATACTGTTCTCCATAGTGGCTGTATCAATTTACATTCCCACCAACAGTGCAAGAGTGTTCCCTTTCCTCCACACCCTCTCCAGCATTTATTGTTTCTAGATTTTTTGATGATGGCCATTCTGACTGATGTGAGATGATATCTCATTGTAGTTTTGATTTGCATTTCTCTAATGATTAATGATGTTGAGCATTCTTTCATATGTTTGTTGGCAATCTGTATATCTTCTTTGGAGAAATGTCTATTCACAAAAATAAACTCAAAATGGATTAAAGACCTAAATGGAAGGCCAGACACTATAAAACTCTTAGAGGAAAACATAGGCAGAACACTCTATGACATAAATCACAGCAAGATCCTTTTTGACCCACCTCCTAGAGAAATGGAAATAAAAACAAAAATAAACAAATGGGACCTAAAGAAACTTAAAAGCTTTTGCACAGCAAAGGAAACAATAAACAAGAGCAAAAGACAACCCTCAGAATGGGAGAAAATATTTGCAAATGAAACAACTGACAAAGGATTAATCTCCAAAATTTACAAGCAGCTCAGGAAGCTCAATAACAAAAAAACCACCCAATCCCAAAATGGGCAGCCAGTCTGTTTTTAAACAACTAAACTCAGCCAACTGATTGATTCTTCTCAATAAATTCTCAATGAAATAACTGTTCCAAATATTCTGAAATAAGGATAATTCCCCTGTAACATAATTAATTTGTGAAATCTGAAAAGGACACATTTTCCTATAGCACACCACTTTACCAGAAATTCACCATATGTTTAAATAATAGTATGATGAAGCAGGAAGTAGTCTTTGGAAAGTATGAATCAATGAAAATTCAATAAAAGAGGATCATCAGAAATATATCCATTTGTATAAGGAGGGAGAAAGTAAAGCCTTTTAGGACACACCAGAAAAATCTAAGTAATAAATAACTTATCTTCAGATAATCATCAAAAGGGAAACATTTTTATATCTATAGACTATTTGTGATAAATGATGCCTAAACAGATATATGAATTCTAGTGGACAAATAAAATTGATTATTCTACCTGATAGGAGAGAATTTAAATCTTTCTCTCAAACAAAAGACATAATCTCAACAACATCCAGAGGTAGTACCGCACAATAGTTAAGCGTGTGGGTTCCAGAGCCAGACTACCTAGGTTTATATTCTTACTCCTCCACTTCCTAGTTCAGCTGTGATGACTATGGCAAAATTACACAATCTTTCTATGCCTCCATTTCTTCATCTGTAAAAGGGAGGTAATAACAGTGCCTTTTCCAAAAAGTTGGTATGAGGTTTAAATGTGTTAAGTGGAGAACTTAGACAGTGTTTGGCTTAGTATGGAAGTGTAGGCTATTTAAGCTATTTTTATTATCACTGTTGATATCACAGACCTATTGTGGCTATCATTAACCACTAGCTCTTCATGCAAAATATCAAAAGTTATGGCCTAAGTCATACAAGTTTTTAGCTGAAATAGAACTTGTGAATAGACAGAGGGATATTCACCAGATCTTCTAAAAAGGGGAGTTGCGGGAGGAGGGGGGGACAGCACTATCAATTAAAACATTAAGATTTCAGATTTACAGTTAAAGATGGTGGACTGAATTTATATTGACAAGCACACTCTCCCACCAAAATGACAGTAAAGGGTTTTGTTTTGTTTTGTTTTTAGGCTTAAATTCACAAGGACAGAGTCCAGGAGGTGAGATAATAATAACAAAATTATAGTAAATGTCTTTTCAGACCCAAGAAATCTGAATACGAAGCAGGCAAAAGTGGTAAGTAAAAAAATTCAGTCTGCATGACAGAATCTCCAAAAGACAAAGAAGGATTATAAACAGCAGGATTGGTTAAAAATCTGCTTGTAAAGCTGTTATATTCCTAATTCCCCATTCTACCTCTCCAAAACTTCAGACAGATTAATCCTCCTCTCCAGCCCCTGCAGGACACTGGAGGTTTATTTCCTGGAGGAGACTTTTTAAATGGTCTTATTATTACTGGATGACATAAGGCAAGTTTAGAACAGACATATCACACTAAAAAAAAGAGAGGAATAAAGAGAAACTTTATGTGCTCCTTCCCCAACTTGGCTTCCAAAACACTAAAGACTGGCTTACACGCTCAGGTCAGGTAATAAAGAGTCTTCTCAGGGGAATCTAAGCAGCCTAAAATAAAACATCTAAAAACATGGACATCAGAGATTCCCCAACTGAACAGCTCAGCCAAATTACCCTGAAAGCCAGATTACAAGACTGAAATTTGTAAATCTACAAGCCTCAACCAGAGACACAGAACTACTGGTCAACTTTTCAGAACTCTTTTTAGAATGCTTAAGTGAATAGATTAGCCAAGGACCACTGCATATTTAAGGACTCCTGAAACAAGAAACACAGAGACCAAAGCAAGCGAATAAAAAACAGTAATTTGGAAGGAACAGATAATATGTAAAGAGAAGAAAGTTTCCTAAAACTATCATTAATAACCTTCAAAGAAATAAAAGAATACAAGCATCCATGAAACAAGAATAAAGATGGTATTAAAAAAGAGGTAGAGGTCCAGTAAGAGGAAAATTTTTTTAATCTACAGACATTTGGAAGATAAAACTGAGGAAATCTCCCAATAAAATAAGCCAAAAAGAAAGATGTGAAAAACAATTGAAGAGAAAAGCTAAAGTAATTGGAGACCAGTCCAAGTTCCTACAACATCCAAAGAAAATAGGAATTCTAAAAAGCAAGAGAATGAGAGAATTGAGGGAAGGAAATTAAAGAACTAATTCAATAAAACTGCCCCAGAACTGGGCCTGATTTTCTAGGTCAAAAGAAGCCACGAAATACTTAGGATGCTGCTGGAGAATGTGCTCCACCACAGGAGGACCCAAGTGGAAATCAGGTAACAGGGGATCCAACATAAAAAAGAAGCAAGAGGAGGGACTTCCCTGGTGGCGCAGTGGATAAGACTCCGCGCTCCCAATGCAGAGGGCCCGGGTTCGATCCCTGATCAAGGGAACTAGATCCAACGTGCATGCTGCAACTAAGAGTTCGCATGCCACAACTAAGGAGCCTGCCTGCCACAACTAAGACCCAGCACAACCAAATAAATAAATGTTAAAAAAAAAAAGGCAGCAAGAGGAATCCCTAGGATGATGGGGATGAGGGGAAAGGGAGGGTCTAGAATAACAATTACGAAAAAGACCAGAAGAATATCTAGTATAGATTAGAACAGGTCGAAAGAGACTGAGAGATATATCTTTAAGAAAATTAAATTAATAGAATAATTAAGAGGGTATTTACACAACAGCATAGAATTTGGGGATAAATTAATGACAAGTACACAGAAAATTACGCTACCTTTTAACAAATAAATGTATTCCAGGAACAAAACTGTGTAAAAGAAAGAAAAAGTAATCACAGAATACTACTACATGGTAGAGCTATGAAGAGCCTTTATATCATTATAATAATGTAAACATTAAATACTGCTCTAACCAAAATTAGAATAACTGTAGTGGGAGGATGGGAAGGAAAGAAATGTATATGTGGATGTGGAACAGAATGAGCAAGAGAACAAAACTCTCATCTTCAACTGTGGGAAGTCAATAGACAGCATCTAAAAAATTGAGTAGCAGCAATATGTTTGTTATTTGGAGACAGGACAGTAAGTAGCAAAAGAATCAGATAAAATTGCTGAAGGTCGTCCTCCTTAAGAAACAGAAAATGGGATAAGGGTGACAGTAGACAATGTAGTTTCCCATTACAAGCCTCACAGAACTATTTGGCACTCTTTAAACAACGTGTCTGTGAAACATTGATAGAATGCATATATTGAATAAATCACTGATAAATTTAAATCAAAATAAAAAATAATTTTCCTAATCATAATTTGAATACATGTGCATATAATTTGAAAACTTCACAGACTAAGAATAAAGTAATTTTGCCATTCAGATAAAACTATTATTAATATATTGCTGTATTGCCTTTGAATATTTTTGCTACATAAACACACACGTGTGTAGACTTTTTTAAAACTGAGGGTTCATGCAGAATATGAAAATTTACATAATTTTTTCAATTAACAGTATATCATTAACATTTTTGATGTCCTTAAATATTCCTTTAAAACACTATAGTACTCCACCTTATTCTGCAGCATCACATATTTAATCATTTTTCTATTTACTCTTCAGCATATATATGGTTAACAAAGGTCTCCTTTCTCAAACTCCCATCACTTGAATTGTGGTTTCTTTCCTGATTCCCTTCCTTTCTCTAGCGCCTTCTGTGTCTCCTTCGTGGAATCCCTCTCCTCAGCCTCCCCCTTAAACATTGGTGCCCTGCTGGATTTCATCCTCCATTTCCTCTCCTCACTCTGGATGACTCCCTAACAGTACGATATGAAGATAAATGTCAATCACAGAGTTCTGTTAATTCCACCTTTTAAATAGCTTGAATCTACCAACTTCCATCCATCTCCACTACTACTACCTAGTCCAAACCCTCATCACCACCAGCCTAGAGTCCTAACTGATCTCCCAGAATCCACTTCCGCCCCCTTCCAAAGCATTCTCCACAGAACAATCAGAATCTTTTTAAAACACAAATCTAATCTCACAGCACCCTCCTTAAAACCTTTCAATAGCTAACTGTTGTTTTAGAATGAACTCCCAAAAGCCTTCCTGCCTACAAGGTCCTGAATAATCTGGCCCCTGCCAATTTCTCCAGCTTCATTTCACCCGCTCTCCCTCTGGCTCCCTATGGTCCGACCACACTAGTCTTCCTGTTCTTTGAATTCACCAAGATCTCTCCTGCCTGGAGGCCTTGGCACATGCTGCTTCCTCTGCCTAAAACAATTCTCTCCCCCTCTCCACATATCTTTCCTTGGCTAACTCCTATTCATCCTGAACAAGACCCTCAAGTTACTCATTTTATTCTATGTAAACAATGCCCCCTGCAGTTGGGCAACACTAGAGCTCTGAAATCTAAGACAGGCAGCAGTTTAACAAAAGAATTTGCAGTTTTCCTGTTTAATGTCTGTGTCCCATGAAAACGTAAACTGCATGAGAACAACTTTTGGTTAATGCTGGTTCCTCAGCACCTAGCATAGTGCTTTTACATACAGTAGATACTCATTTGTTGAATGCATAAATGACCCCCAAACCTATATCCTGGTGTTCAAAACTCTCCTAAATTCTAAATCCATATAATCAACCAAAATCTCCACCTAGATGTCCTATAGGTACCTCAAACAACATATGCAGGCCTGAACTAGTCTGTCAGATATTACCTCCCCAACAACCTCTTCCTCGTGTTTATCTTCCCATTAATGGCACCCTGTCAATTCTTCTCAAATCATTCTTGAATTGGTCCCCTCTTCTCCACTAATTCTGTCATAGCCTTTAGTTCAGACCCTTACCGAATCTTACCTAAATCACCATGCTAGCTTAATAAGGAGTCGCTACACCTCCACATCAATCTCACCTGTCTTCCAACCTTAGTGCCAACATTAGTGATTCTTTTTTTTTTTAACTAAAAAAACCTTTGTCCTATCACTCCCATGCTTAGACTTTTTCAATGACCTTTTCTGCATATGTGAAATACTGCTGCTGCAATACTACTATACTACTGGCAGGTCGCTGAATGCAATCAACTCCCTTATCTTGTGCTTTTGTCCTTTCCAGTCTCTCTGCCTGTATGCTCATCCTCTCTTACCCATTTTGCTAACGTTTTATTTTTTAAGACTCAAATTTAAAGGCGTGCTCCTCCCAGAAGACTTTTCCTGACCACCTCACCCCAGGAAGAGTTGGGCACCCTTCTTCTGCATCTCCACAGCCTCCTGGGTATCACAGCATTTATTACACTATAACATAATTTACCTGTCTTCCCCTCCATTCGATCCTCAGTGCACAGAGGTACAACATGTGGTTTAATCTTTGAATTCTCCGAGTCCACTAAATAGTAAGCCCCCCAAAACTATTTGCAGCATGACTGCCTAACATAATGACTTCGTTGGTAATATAAAGTTTGGTATAAATTTTCTAATTTTTGCATCATTAAAGAAATATATGGCTTGAAGCTCACTAGAAGAATTTTCCATTTTAGGGGGCTTCCCTGGTGGCGCCCTGGTCAAGAATCCACCTGCCAATGCAGGGGACACGGGTTCGATCCCTGGTCTGGGAAGATCTCACATGTCGTGGAGCAACAATGCCCGTGAGCCACAACTACTGAGCCTGCACTCTAGAGCCCACGAGCCACAACTACTGAGCCTGCATGCCACAACTAGTGAAGCCCACATGCCCTAGAGCCCGTGCTCCACAACAAGAGAAGCCACCACAATGAGAAGCCCGTGCACCACAACGAAGAGTAGCCCCCGCTCGCCACAACTAGAAAAAGACCCAATGCAGCCAAAAATAAATAAGTTAATTAATTTTTTAAAAAAGAATTTTCCATTTTAAAATCTCCTTCAGTTAATTATTCTTTAAATACTATATTTACAGTTCTAAAACTTAAGAAAATGGGATGTACTTACTGACTCTTAATATAACCTGTTGGAGACAATCCTCTATGGATTTCTCACAGTCCTATATGTCGTGTTGGGTATGCCAGAAATGCAAGATCCTGACCACTCTTTACAACGGCCATTTCTCGGGATTGTGTTTGCAGTGAGCAACCTTGAGGGATGAGGTAACATCACCCTCCAGGACAAAGAGCAGTCTTGGTTACTATAAAAGCGGTGGAGTCCCCATCCTTGTTGTTCCTCGGCAGCAACCCACTACACGTACCGCATCTCTCTGTACCACACTGTATCACCTCCATGGGACCTGGGAGCAAGGAGTCTTGTGTCTTCTACCAGCAGTCATGAAACAGTAACAGGCCACTTATAAGTAGAGTGAAGTCAAATCCCAGACCCACCAACCTGCGTCTTAGCAATTCACCAACCTCTGAGGCCAAATATATAACACTGAAACTATAGAATAACACTGCCATTTCTTCTTTACCACCCATTTAAAACAAACATAATATATGAAAATCCATATTCCTCACAAAACTCAACTTACTATACATTTCAGGATTTTCTGCCTGCTTATTTATACTGTTTTACTGCTTCAATTCTTTTGTCCCCAACCAAATAAACTTCACGATTCTACTTAAGTTTTCATTTCTCTCTTTTACTCTGTATATTGCTTAAAACAGATGAGTTTTCCAGTATATTATCTCTCCAACCATAAGATATAAAACCCACATCCAAACAATTCACAAAGCCTACCTAAAAGGTACCAGAACCAACCAATGGAGCATATGTTGTTGTGGTCTCTTCACATAAAAAAAAAAGTTGCCAGTATATAGCTGAAGCATGCTGGTACCTCTTCTGAGTTCTAACTGAGTTAGAGTTAGAGAACTCTAGATTGAATTCTAATCTTGTAAGCCCCTGAGAACTTTTTTGTACCACCCTGTGGACGCTAAGTATGCTTTTCCATCATTTATTTATAAGTTTTTCTTTTTGAACAGACTTTCATACCTTCCCAGACATTAAGCAAATAACCAAGAAATGACACTTCTGAAAAAGGCAGGGAAAGGAGACAAAGGAAGCTCAAAGTGACACATTATTAACAGAGAAATACTTTTTAGGAATTTACATAAGAAGGGGTAGATAGAGGAAGAAACTACCCAGGTTTTTCATTTTGGCAATAATATAACGTACCCTAGACAGAGAGAGAGTTCAGAAGGCCAACTGGAAAGAGTAGATCTAAAGTGGCAGACTAGCAAAGAAAAACTCACACAAAAACTGAGAAAAAGAAAAGCTAACAGTGATTTTTTTAAAAAAAGAAAACAGAGACATCGATTAGCTCTGAAAGCACGCAAAGTAGGCTAGCTCTCACCAGGTCATCCAGCAACTACCATCAGCCTCATACTATCAGCAGAGAGCAAGCTCTCGTGCGAAACCTCAGTGAAAATATTCTCCACAGTCAAAGGAAAGCAACTGAGACTTAAGAAATCAGGAAGCTGGTGGAAGCTGAGGGTTGCACAGTTTCACTGAGCAAGCTCTAAGCTGAGGCTCTACATTAGTTAAATTTATTAACACAACTATGATAAGAATATAAATTTTGCATTTCATATATTCCCAGGAGAGCCACACATGAAAAGAGAATATGTCGATCTGTCAATATTCAATGAAACTGAATCCTTAGGGGAACATATGTAAGAAATGCACTGTCTATGGTCTTCCCTAATATGTAGCCACAAGCAATGCCATCGCAAATAAGTCTGTAGCTTCCTTAACAAATAAAAGCACTTTGGGCCACAGAAACTCTAATGTAAACTTCTAAGGCCATTTCTAATCTAGACATTACTATAAACCCCATACATTAATCTCACAGTTAAAATACAACTGATATTTAGTAAACACTGAATTTGTTATTTTTCTCCATTTTTCCTCCACTTACATTTTTTATAAAAAACATGATTATATTTTTGCCAGAATTATATAATATCTTTTCTTCAGTAAACATGTTTACTCCTACAGTGTTTCCACTGAAGCATCATTGTTTATACATTAGGATCCAGATGAGGTCGCCACAGGTTTCAAAACAGAGTATGATAATAACCTCCTGCTACAGAAATCCACAGGTTGTGCTCAGGTTGTAAGCAGCAGCAGTCTCGGGGGTCTGGCTCTGTGCTTTCTGCAGCCGTGAGGAGCCACTGGTGGACTTCCCTCTGAGGTTACCCAGCTCCCCTTCTCCAGGACTTACAGCCATCACTGCTCCTCCTCTCTCCCACTACATCCCCCCATCCTCCAAGAAAAGCTAAAGCCAATCCCAAAGGAGGGGGCAGATTACCATCCTCATCCAACCAAACCCGTTACTTCTCAAAGGAGATGCCCTCCACGGACTTCTCAATATCCACAACAAAGGGGACAGAGGGAAAAGGTGTAGAACAGGCTCCTCACAGTAACAGTGGGAACACCACAGGCACCCAAGATCTTTCTACCCATCTTGATTACGAGCTTGAATTGAGGCTCGACCAGAATTAGCTAAGGGGACTCCAGAAGAGAGCTGGGCCCATGTTTTAAAATGTACCCAGGATTTGTTTTCACTGAGTAGAGTAAGCTGACAGACATGGACACAACTGCCTTTGAAAGAAGAGTTTATTACTCAGTTCCCAAGGCAGGGTAGGTGGGCAGGCTGCACCACATAGGGCTGTATGGGCAAGTACCAGATGGGTCAGCAGGCATAAGGAACAAGGCGAAAATATGGGCACAAGCCTTTACCGTGGTTTTCTCAGGAAAGGCATGGTAGGACAGGGTAAGTCATTCAGGACTGGCAAGTTTGATTCATTTCAGCAGCCTCTAGGGCACAGGGATTGCCCCTAGTTGGCTGCTACCTGACCCTGGGGAGCTATTAGGGCCAAGGGATGGCAGCTTAGCCTGTAAGAGCTCAATAAACGTGGCGAGTAAGGGCTCTGGATTGGTTGGTTTGTTATATGAAAGGCACACTCACAGGGGAGTGCTATCTCTAGGAATCCTAGCTACCTCTAGGAATTAGCTAGCCCTGGGAGGGCAATGTGTCCCAAGTCAGCAAGGGTCCAAGATGTCAAAGCGTCATAAAATACGGAAAATAAAAAACATAATACAGCCAGATTGTACTTCTGGGCTCACAGCTCATCTAGATTGCACTTTTTTCATAAACTCTGGTAACACGGCATGTTCTTAGCTAAAGAGTTTTGCTAAACCAAGAGCCCTCCCTGAAGCACTACCAAGCCCATCTCCACCTGTGTCACCACTACCACACGCTGGTGGAAAAGATACCAGAGTAGTCACTCCAAATGATCTTCCCTTAGTCTCATACTGATTGCTGTTTACATCACAATTTGAAACCTGTACCACAACCCATCAAAATGATGGCATGGCCTTTGTTACAACTTCTGAAGAAGGCACGCTGCTGCTGTCAGAATCATTCAGAACACTAAAGCTTCAGGTGCTAAAAAAGCATACACGCTAAGCTTCTCAAGCTAGACTGTTAGCTACTGTTTAGACGTTTGCATAAAATTTCAACAGAAAGAACAAAAAAAATAATGCCTCAGGATTTCAAAGACATCACTAGTGTTTATCATCTATAAGAAAGGCAAGAAAGCTGACTAGATAAATATCAAGGCATCTCCCCCTCTCCTCTGATGCTAAGCTTTTGAACAAAATTTTTGTTCTACTTTAAAATGCCATCAGTCATGCACTCTTAGAATCCACAATTTGGCTGTAACCATCGTTCAGTGCAGTAGATGTTCAGCCGTAGAAAAACTTAAATCTGTACAATGATTTTTTAACTGGTAAGATGCATTCACTGTTGAACTGTTATACATGCTGCCTGATTATTCCACGTAAAAGTAAAACTAGATCTGTATAAAACACACACAAATAACATCAGTAACCCGGGGTTTTCTTTTTGCTATATTGTTTTCACAGTCACAGGCATGCTTGCTAGTTAATATAATCATCATGAAACAAAATACTAGGTAGAATAGTGGTTTTAAAACAAAACTAAGTGGGAAAAAAGTAACCAGATATACAGACAGGCTCAGTTCCACATTCTCTAGTATATTTATCAACCACCCAGCTTAATACCATTTTCAGAAATTTTAGAAAATAGCCACAATTGTAGAAGACCTAAAATCTGCCAGCTACTAATCAAGTCTGGATGGATACCACACAAAATATTAAGACTACTACTTGATGGGATGGTTAGTCACAGCAACAAAATAAGTCAGCTATTTAATCCTTCTCGATCAGGCTTAAGAATCACAGGATCTAAAAATATTCCCAAATATTTTACTTAACTTCTGGAGAACTCTTCCAGCTCAGACAACAAGCAAACCATGGAATGGATTATATTACAATATCTAAAATCAACAAGTATTAATGTCTAGAATATTCAAGGAACTCCTGCTGAGTAGAGGAAATGGGCAACGATACAAATAGCAAATTCACATTTATTCACTCAGCATATATTTATGAGTACCACTTTTTTAAGTGCTAGGGTTACAGATGTGTACAACACAGATAAGACACCTGCCTTCAAGGAACTTGAGCAGGAGAAATAAATAAATACAGAATAAAATTAATATACTATGTTTTGTTGTGATAAATACTATGAAGAAAGATAAAACAGAACTAAGACATAAGGTGATGAAGAGTACTCCTTTAGATAAGATGGTCAAGGGTATGATATTTAAGCAGAGATCTGAATGAAGTGAGTAAGCCAAGCTAATAAGGAGAGTTTTCTAGGCAGAAGAAACAGCAAGAAAAGAAAACTCTAAGGATAATGGATAACAAGTACATGAAAAGATAACCAACCTCACTAATAATCAGAGAAAGGAAAATTCAAGTAATGATATACACTTTACAAATATCAGACCAGCAAAAATATAATGTGTGGGAATACAAAGCATCAGTGGAAATGAAGGGAAAGGGAACTCTCATGCACTGCTGGATAGAGTGTAAAGAAGTACAGCCATTCTGGGAAGCCAGCTGGCCGTACTCAGTGAAATGAAGAATGTGTACACTCTGATCCAGAAATCTTACCCTAGAAAATCAGAGTTCTCCCAAAAGCCCTTAAGAAGACACGTATGAAAACGGAAATCACAGAGTTGTTTGGGGTAGCCGGAAGTGACAGGCAATCTAGGTGATCATCACCAGAGGACCAGACAAGTAAGTTGTCATAGATGCATACTCAAACACCTGAAGAAGTTTCAAGTTATGAAATATATATACAGAGATTCAAATGGATAGTTTTTTTTTTAAGTATTAAGCACTGAAATACTTACAGAAAAAAACTCTCAGATTTGCTTTGAAATAATACAGCTTGCTGAGGTGGAATTGTGGAGAGGTTACAAATGTTTATTAAGCAAGATTAGCTATGAGTTTATCATTGTTGATGCTGAACGACAGATACATGGGAGTGTGTTATACTCTTCTCTCACATTTGTATGTTTGAAATTTTCTATCATAAAAGGCATTATTAGAGTGTTGCGTGAAAAAAGAAACAGATCTATAGCAGAATACCATTTATATAAATGAAAAACATACATGTTCATAAAACACCACATTTTTTTTTTAAAGATACACACTCATTCAAAAACATTAGCATGGATGTCTTCGGAGGCAGGGAATGAGAATCAAAACTGGGGATAAATGAGAATTATTGTAAATAAAATACAAGAGAGGGGCCTGTACTTGCCAAAGCTGACAGTGTGCCATTATCTGAGGAGTTTAATTCAATGTTTTTTCACCTGAGGTCAAGAAAGAAAACATGAAGCAAATACAAAGTGCTCTAGGATCACAGAGGAGGGGTTAACTAAATCTGACTTGGGAGGAGTGGGTACTCCCGGCCCACACCTTGGACCCATTGAATCAGAATCTCCAGGATTGGGCAAAAGGTACTGCTGTTCAATTCCCATTTCACAGAGGAGAAACTGAAGGACAGAAGTGAAGTAACATTCCAAGCTCATAAGCCAGTAAGGAGAAGAGGTGGAATTCAAGCCCAGGGCCAGAACTGCCACTCTTACTCACTGTGCTACCAATGCTGCACTATTCTAACTTAAAACCTGCACACTGCTACCAAATTCAACTTCCTAAAATATTACTTCATCCCCCAGTGCCATTGATCTTGACAACCACAGAAAAAATTAAATTCTTTATAGACTATATACTGCCCCCAATCACCCTCATTCACTCTTTCAACAAATATCCTATTTTTCTCCATTCTAAATCCTCTCTTCCAGTCACACCAGTCCTTACTTCTTTCAAGATACCCACACCTCCAAGTCTCCAAGCACTTTCTCCAAACTGAAATAACTCTCCTCTCCTCGATATATACTTACTCATATCCCATATATCCTGCAAGGTCCAGTATTCTGAACACTTTCGTAGCACTAACTGAATGAGGTTCCACAGATACTCCAAGAAGCTTCCCTCATGACTTCAGCACACACGTTTTCCTTCTTTAATTTCTCTTGCACGTACTCTCTGAGCCACTCAATTAGCACCTATTACAGTAACACCTCGATTATCCAGCATCATTGGGAAGGGTGTTTATCAGAAGTGAATTTTCCAGACAACTTAAGCATTAATTTAGGAAGCAGCAAAGTAAAGTCATGCTAACTTTAGCCACAGAAATACCTAGGCTCAAATCTCACCACTTAACTAGCTTTGAGCAAGTGTCAACTGTCTGTTTCATCATCTATAAAGTGGGGATATACTACTAACTTCTCAAAGTTGCTGTGGGTATTAAAGAAATCACATACCAAAGCTGGTACATTAAGTCATGGCTACATTACTCCAACTACTATTATGCACTAAGACAAAATCATTTTAATGGAAATATTCATCAAATGTATATACTTTGAGATTTTTCTCAGAGAACAGTGAATATAAATTAATCATCTCTTGATAACTCATTATTTATTCAACATTCACTCATTCAATAAATAGTTATCAATTCAGTAAAGCTGCAGGATATCAACTCAATATACAAAAATCATTTCTGTATACTAACAATGAACTAATAGAGAAAAAATTTTAAATCCCATTTATAATAGCATCAAAAGAATAAAATATTTAGGAATAAATTTAACAAAGGAGGTAAAAGATCTCTACACTGAAAGCCATTGATAAAGAAATTAAAGACACAAATAAATGGAAAGATATTCCATGTTCATGGACTGGATAAATTAATATTGGTAAAATGTCCATACTACCCAAACTGATCTCCACTTTTTTTCTCATTCTGTTGTGGAGTTAACACTGACTAATTTGACCTAGAATTTTCATCCCAAAACAAAAGCAGCAACAATGATACACAGCAATGATTTTCTAAGTTTTGTTAAATGGAATGGCACTTTTTAAAAAATAAAACATTTCTTTTTACTCCACTATCTAAAAACATTAATATTGGAGCTACTCTAATATGGCCTCATTTTATACTATAGTGTGGCCCTCATTTCATACCATGTCACCTCCTTCAGTCCCTTCTGGAAAAGAGTTTGAAAACATGGATATACAATTAAGAACACTGGCCTAGGAATCAGAAGATTCTAGTCCTTGTCCTGAGGATGACTTCATAGCAAAGTAACCTTGTACAAGCCACTTAACGTCTTCAGTCTCATTAAAACGGAGATAAGGGCTTCCCTGGTGGCGCAGTGGTTGAGAGTCCGCCTGCCCATGCAGGGGACACGGGGTTCGTGCCCCGGTCCAGGAGGATCCCGAATGCCGCGGAGCAGCTGGGCCCCTGAGCCATGGCCGCTGAGCCTGCGCGTCCGGAGCCTCTGTTCCGCAGCAGGAGAGGCCACAACAGTGAGAGGCCCGCATACCGCAAAAAAAAAAAAAAAACTGAAATAAACCTGACATGCTTACCACACACAATAGTGAATCAAAAGCAATAATACTGAGGGGGAAACACTGTCACCAACTAGACTGTAAACTAGAAACTACATCTTGGACTTCCCTGGTGGTGCAGTGGTTAAGAATCTGGCTGCCAATGAAGGGGACACAGGTTCGATCCCTGGTCCAGGAAGATCCCACTCGCCACGGAGCAATGAAGCCCATGTGCCACAACTACTGAGCCTGCACTCTAGAGCCCGCGAGCCACAACTACTGAAGCCCGCGAGCCCTAGAGCACGGGTGCTGCAACTACTGAGCCCACGTGCTGCAACTACTGAAACCTGGGTACCTACAGCCCGTGCTCTGCAACAAGAGAAGCCACCGCAATGAGAAGCCCATGCACAGCAACGAAGAGTAGCTCCCGCTCTCCACAACTAGAGAAAGCCCAAGCACAGCAACAAAGACCCAACACAGCAAAAAATATATATATATTTTAAAAAAGAAAATATAATAAACTACATCTTATTGCTTTTGTAATAAATAAATTCTAGTTGTTTGGTTGATGTCCAAGTCATATTGAAATATTAAGGCCCCCAAGAATGAATTAACCTTTGCAAACGACCAAGCCAATTTACAAACTGGTAAGTGTGGCATCAAATGGAATCAACACATTTATTGAATCCCTACTACATTTGAGGCTCTATGCAGTGCTATAGCCAATTGCAAAGAACAACTAAATTTGGTGCTTAATGGAAAATGAAATCTATCTTTTAATAATTTGAGCTTAAAAAGTCAATGAGTTAAAAGGGTAAATAATATACTCTCTTAGATTTCTCAATGCTTTCAACATGTTAAACTTGCTTTTTATAAATCACTGAATTAGGTTATATTTATCCTTGTGTGTGTGTGTGTGTGTGTGTATACACACACACACACACACACACACACACATATATATATATATATATATATATATATATATATATACACACACACAGCAAGACAGATAGACCTAAATTGTTTCCTATATGGCTGGAGGTTGTACACATGGGGAATGGAAGCAGATAGGAATAAATGAATGAGTGAAGGAATCATGAATGTGAATTAAACGGTAGAGGCGCCTGACATGGACCAAAGATGATACTATGCCATGAACTGGGGAGTATTATTAACTCAACCCTCTACACTTACTGTCAAAACAAATAGACAGTTACATATATAAATACACTAAATCTCATAATTTAAAATACCTAATTCTAAACAATTGGCCCATGTTATCAATCTTTTTAATCTAAAAGATAAAATAAAGAGTAACAATTTTACAAAATATAGGTGCGTAAAATAAAATTTCTCACAGACATAAGAGAGACCCAGGAAAAACACTGGCTTTTTCCAATGGTTGGTTGTTTTTTAATTGAGATTTTTTTTTTTTTTTTTTTTCTTGGCCACGCCATGCTGCTTGTGGAATCTTAGTTCCCAACCACGGATTGAACCCGGGCCCCTCAGCAGTAAAAGCGCCAAGTCCTCACCACTGGACTGCCAAGGAATTCCCAGAGATGTTGTACTTTTAAAAATAAATTTTATTTTTAAAAGAATTTTAAAGAAAATTATTTTATTTTTAAAAGAAATTGTAATTTTAAAAGAAAATTTACATAGTAAAAAACATATCTGTAACTAAAAATCTGTAGGCTTACTTGAGTTTTACCTCTACTGAAAAGTAGACTTCTCATATAGAGTGACAAACTGAAATACACTTACTCTCTAGTACCATAACTCTGATTTATATCTTATCTTTTAACTTTACATCATTGACTAGATTTTTTAAAGAAATATAACCTTCTGCTAATAAAAAAACTAGACTTTTTATAACTCAGTCCAAATATAAGTAGAAACTGAGGTTCCTCCTAAGTGATAAAATTTCAGCAGATTCATTTTGGATAAGAAATGAACCAAAATGATGAACATCTTACCTCCAGTTATTCTTCACTAAAAATTTATTTAATAAGTAAATCCCCTAAAAAATCACTTCTCATAGAATTTTTATTGTAGTAAAAACCACATAACATAAAATTTACCATCTTAACCATTTTTAACTGTACAGGTCAATAGTGTTAAGTATATTCACATTGTTGTAAACAGACTCCAGAAATTTTCATCTGGCAAAACTGAAACTCTATACTCATTTAAAAACAAATGTTCACTGGAAAAAAAATGGGTTCAAATATGGATTCTATAAACACTAAAATGTATGACCTTAGGTTTCTAACTACTTTTGTCTCAAGATTCTTTGTCTATAAAAGAGTATAATGTCCACCATATTGTTACTGCAAGATAATGAAGTCACTAATTTAATATGCTGTGTTCTGTAGGTCATTCAAATATGTTAGTAGTTTATTAAGAAATTATACATTAACCCTTTACCTTTTTTAGATGACCATGGATTTAAAGAATACTGACTACTATTTTCATGGAGTAGAATTATTGCCCTCAAGAAGTAATCACAAATCCATGTGACTGCCAAGCCAAATGAATCTTTGGCAATATCCTATGGAAAAATATCTTTACTTATGCCAAGTAAGGGAGAAAGATTTCCTGGCTGCCTAAGTAAGCTTCAGGCAAAAATGCTTATCCATTTCAAGTGTTCCAGTAACCATTCCAGTAAAGAACCTTAAAAAATAGAAAGTCAACTGCTTTATCCAAAGAGAGTTCAATTAATATGAATTTTTTTTAATTTCCAGATTTCAACACATCTATAGAAGAGATCATCATCCAAATTAAAAGAAATCCTTTTCCTTTTCCATAAGAACAATGAACCATTTATTTGTAGGTTACTTGGGAGGGATAACACCCAAAACTTTGCTTCTCTTCTCCCTGTTGGTTCTGTATAACTTGAGAAGGTGATAAGATAAAACCCAAAACCAAACTTTCTTGTATTATAAAGTTAACTTAAATGGAGAAATGAAAAGTTCTATCTTTATTTCAATTATCATGTCAGGAGAACAAAGTCTTTTGGCTTTTCAACACTGCAATGCATTGGAGCATTAGATTTCAAGGCCTTAAAATTGGCTTCAAAAGATGGGCGTTGATTTGATGTCTTATGTCAAGTCAAGGTTACCTCTGATAACGTTCACTTACGTGAATTAGAAAATCTTTATAGTAATCCTTAAAATACTATATCAAAATCTTTCTACCTTACTTGGCATAAGTAAAGATATTTTTCCATAGGATATTGCCAAAGATTCATTAAAAGTAAAAGAACCTACTCAATCAGAACCATAATATAAATTTACTTCAGAAATTAAGTATGCAAAAATGAATGACATATGATGTTAAAGCATCTGGTTCTTCAATTTTTTCCTTAATTCTTTTCTTTCAGTTTCTAAATATGTAAACTATCATTCTCTTTTTTCAAAATAAAGTGGTAATCCATGATGCATAGTGTGGATAAATACTTCAACGTAAACATATATTAAAAATTACTGGTCTTTATGGAACAAAGTAATAATAATTTACAGCCTAGACTGCAAGACATGCAATAAGAGTAATGCCAATGCACTCTGTAAATTTACTTTTAACATCTTGTAAATAACGTTTTAAATGTTTTAAATAAAATAGTTTTGCTTTTACATGTTCAACTTCCTATCAAAATTCTAACAAGATTAAATGGAATCTCTA